>NC_052624.1:85901791-86209636 GCF_016161935.1 Mauremys reevesii
CATTGGCTGGGTAAGTATTGTGAACTCCATTTTACAGATGAGGAAACTGATGCACAGAAAGGGTAAGTACAAGATTCTGATACCCTTACTCATACTGACTAGCACCTTAATGATTGGTTTCAGTGGAACTGCTCACAGAGTAAGGTACAATTCATCATAGGTAATTGTATTTGAATCAAATCCTAAATGATATGTTCAAGGACACACGGCTGGAGATGCACTCAAATGAGGTCTGAATATTGCCCAGGAGAATCAGATAAATTCAGGAGAATCTAACTCCCAGCACCACACTCAGGCCATGTCTACACTATGGGGACTATAGAGGCATAGCTATGGCCTCGTATAACCCCATAGTGCAGATGCAGTCTACACTGACGGAGAGGGTTTTTCTGTTGGTATAAGAACACCACCATTATGAGCAATGGTAGCTAGGTCAACGCAAATATTCTTCCATTGATTTTGCTGCATCTACACCTGTTGGATCCATTGATTTGGTGAATTTACACCTGTTGGATTTTTCACACCACCTAAGCAGTGTAGCTATGTCAACCTAAAGTTTAAGTGTAGATCAGGCCTCATTCCTCTCAACCATGCTGTCAATGATCCTTTATGCTTTGGGTCATTGCATTTGAATACATGAAACATTGTATAGCCCCTAATATAAACCAACAAACGGGCATAGAACATACGACTTTATGTTAAGGAATTCCCTAATAGGTTTGCTTTACTCTATATAAACACAAGTTATCAGATTATCTGCCCTTAATTTAATGTATGAGCTACCTGAGGGAACAGTATACTGTAGATATTGTTATTTCAGATGTGTATTCAAAGGGCAATAAATATAACTAGGCCTGCTTGTAACAGAATATAAATTCCTGCTGTGTTCAAAAGTCTGCAGCTTGAATGCTTAGAAATACGGTGATAATAATAGTAATTTATTAGGTATTACAAGCATTTATTTGGCACCTAAGTACAACTGAAATGGGTGCTTTAGATATATAATAAGAACCTTATATGGGTTCAAAATTAATAATAATTTGTAATAATTATAAATTATACTATGTACATATGTTTATAAATTATGGCTCCTGTGTATTTGACCCCGCAGATCTAGTGAGAGGGAAAAGGCCAGTTTTTGTAGGGTCCTCTAGTTCCACTAGAGGAAGGAATTGACTAATGTATTCTGTACGAGAATTTATTTCTCTGGGATCTTGTCACTTGCTGCTGGAACAATTTGTATTGTGGGGGTGCTGAGAGCCATTTAACCAAACTGTAGACCTTGCATATGATGGAAACCACTTCAAGATGGGGTGCGGCAGCACCCCCAGCACCTCTAGTTCCAGCCCTTATGGTTACTTTTGCCTTTTAGGCCCCTTTGGATAAATCCTATAGAAGGTAATAGAAAATTATAACATTTCAATTTTTGCACCATGTTATTGAATTCAATAAAGAATTCTAATCCCTGCTATAATATTTGATAGGATGATTAAAAAGCCTGTGAGAAGGAGATAATTCTCCATTAAATGCTATAGATTTTTTAAAGTTATTGGTATAGACACTGATTAGTTCTGTCCTTATTGAATTCAGTGGAACTTTCCTAACTGAATCCTACATCTACAAATGTAGAAAACTGAATCCACATCTTGACTTCTACTATGATTAGTCAAGTTTTCTACACTGTTCAAGTTTCAGTCTTTCATAGGTATGCCCATTTCCATCCACTTTTGTAAAGTATAGGTCTGTGTATGAGAGTCACACACCTCTGAATGTGCTTGTAGCAGAAATATTTGCATAACAACCCCAAATTGACTTGCACATTGAACTGCTGGCACCATGGAGATCTAGGTGTTTGGAATATCTAAGAATTGTTGCTTTGAATAGCCAGTGCTTTAAATCAATTTGGCATTGGGCTAAAGAGTCAGAGAAGTACAAGTGATTTACACAGGCCAAAACTACTGTCTACTGTGTAGCCAGTGACTAGCTCACAGCTAAATAAAGACAATTCTCTCCCAGGTTAGTGACAGCAATTAAAGATACACAGCACATTTATGCACTCTCTATGTATCAGCACAACTGACATGTAATGGAAGATACTAAAAATCTACCTTTTAGTATAATGAATCTTCCAGAGCGGGATCTGGTCTTTGTACCGGTTTCTACAGTAGCAATCCAGAACCCACTGCCTACCACACTGTGGGCCACATACAAGTAATAATATGACTAAATAACGTTTCTAAACAAAGATGTCAGTAGCAAATTCTGAGCTGACTTAAATGGCTTGCAACCTTGATGTTAATAGGATTGTGCATGGTTTTAATCTTGCAGTATTTGGTCTACAGTGTATAATGGAGATCTGTCTGTCCTGCATAAAGAGTTAATACTTTATGAAGCTTCATAGATGAGGGATAGGTTACTGGTCAATGAATATTTTAAAAGGGC
The DNA here is from genome assembly GCF_016161935.1 of Mauremys reevesii. Taxonomy (NCBI): domain Eukaryota; kingdom Metazoa; phylum Chordata; order Testudines; family Geoemydidae; genus Mauremys; species Mauremys reevesii. Next base: position 85,904,234 of record NC_052624.1, read on the forward strand.
AGGTAATATAGCATACAGTTATTGTTCCCCCCTCCACACTACTGAATAAATATCTAATATGCAAACTGCTACTATGATTGTCTTCAAGGGAATATAAAAAACAACTTAAAAAGAAAACCTAAGGGGGAAAAAAAGTCACTTCCTGTTCTTCCCCACAGGTGCGTTACATGCCACTTCATAAAATGGTGAGTACAAATTGTGAAGGAATTAAAGTTGGTAGTGCTAAGGGGAAGAAAATGAGCTAAGGTATTGGGCTAACACATTTATTTGGGGGAGTATTTTAATAAAAGAATACAGAAGACATTTTAATTGCAGGCAAAACGGTGGTGTTCTATCTCTATGAATAACTACATTTTTGGTTTCCCTCTACTGATATACATATATTTTTTTTCTTTTATCTTTGTCCTTTTCTTTCTTATGTCTCACCTATTCACCGGCTGACCAAATAGTCAGGGACTGCGTTATTTTCTCTCTATATAATTAGGTTTGTGGCTCCTTCTGGGGCATCAAAATATTCAGAGTAAAATAGGAAGTCAATCTGTTTATTCTCCTTTCACCCTGCAATCCAGAGTAAAGAAAAATGCCTACTGTCTCTTGATGCACATCTGACTTAGCACCGGCAAGTAATGACTTGACTTTAGCCTTGTGTGAAAAAAATCTCATCGCCAGCAATAACAACAAATTCGCCAAAATAGAAGCAATATTTTACTGAAACAAAAAAAGCAGGTTTTGCAGGTAGAAAGTTATCATTTTTTTCATGTGAATGCTCATAGAGCAAAATTTGGTTGGTTTGCCCAGATGTACTTCAGATGTCGGACCACTGAGCCTCAATACTTACACTAGTGTAATAGGAGACCAAGGACCCTTGGCTGAGTCTTCAGCTCTGAAAACCTCCAATCCATATCTGTGATGAATATAAAATGAAGCTCTTGTGATGTTGGCATTGAGCGTTCAGACACTGTAAACAGTTTGCAAATATGTTTAGAGAAAAAAAGCTATTGCGTCTAAATTCATGAGCAATCATTCCCCCCTGTTTAGGCTGCAAAGTTTTCTTACTGTATATAGGTCATGTCACAGTTGATCTGCTTTTTAACCAACTGTAGTGCTGTGCCAGACCTTATCAAATTGAATTCCTATCATTTAGGCTTTTGTCATTGATCAGTCACACTGTAGCTGTCATTAACAATTGTAATAATGGGGCTGTTTCCCAGCCATGGGAGCTTGACTTCCCAATGGAATTCCTAAGTGAGTCCTGTAGATGAGTGTTGGTGACAGCTCAGTAAGTTTTCTTGATACAGATAAGTTTCTAAATGGCATTTAGGAAGGGAGCATTATTAAAACACCACACACGCACTGCTTTATTAATGAGGATCATTTTAGCAGTCAACTGTTGTGAATGGAAAGCAAAATACAGCTGACCTTCAGTACATGCCAATTAGATTTGGTTCAGATAGGAGCAAAATGCTACACACTGGCACACTTTAGACTTCTAAATTCCATATACAGAAAAGAATCCTTTTTTTTTCAGCCATCTCTCAGAGTAAGACAAAGAAATATAGAGCTATGGTTCATTAGACAGAGCAAACGACAGTAGATGTACCTATAGCAAATGATGTTGAATAGAGTTTTAGGGCCAGGTTCTCATCTCAGTTACCCGAGTGAGATTCCATTCACTTCAGTAGAATTACATGTTCTAGCTGAGAGAGAAACTGGTCTTTATTGTGAGAGACTTGGAAACCTAAATTTCATCCCATTTGTATTACCCCAGTTTTCAAGGATCGTCCATTTCTGGAGTAATAGAAATGGGATGAAATGTAATAGTGCAAAGGACAAGCTCATGCACTTAAGGACTAACAACAAATTTTGCTATAAGCTGGGGACTTACCGGTTGGAAACAACGGAGGTGGGAAAAGACCTGGGTGTATTGCTTGATCACAGGATGACTATGAGCTGCCAATGTGATGCAGCCAGGGAAAAGGCTAATGCAATCCTAGGATGCATTAAGTGAGATATTTCCAATATAGATAAGGACATATTATTACCTTTGTACAAGGTGCTGGTGAGATCTCAGCTGGAAGACTGCATGCAATTCTGGTCTCCCTGCTCTTTTAGGCACTCACCTGGAATGTGGGAGATCAAGATTGAAGTCCTGACTCTGCCTGATTCAGAGCAGGGACTTGAACCTTGAGTGCAGGAGACTGGACTAAATGACCTCTCGAGGTCCCTTCCAGTTCTATGATCCTGTGATTCTAACATCCTAACTGAATGCCTTAACCAGCAAGCTATAAAGTCGGTCTCTTGAACTTGGCATTTTTGTGAAAGGTTCTGGCTTCATTCCACATCACAATGAAAACAAAGTTTGAAACCCCAGAACTTTTCACAAAACAGAATTGTTGTTTTCTGGCCAGCCCTAATGGAAAGTTATGCATTGATGACAAAAACAGAAAGAAATATGACTATATCCAAGGCACTCGATGAATCCTACAACAGTTTAATGAAATATGGGCATAGATGACACTTTGGCAGGTACCCAGCGGTTAAGTCTATCTTCAGTAGTTGGTCCTAATGACAAATATACTTATTTCTCATAGGTGTTGCACAGTCATTCACTTAATCTCTGCCTTCCAGTCTTCTTCTCTCTCCTCTCTGTTCCTCAGCTCACCCAAGTGCTTTCATCACAGAAGCCAGACCCAGACCTCAGATTTTTTGTACATACAAAACGTCCAGGGTCAAGCCTAGTTAAGTTAAAAGTTGCCTATAATGAAAATGGATGATAATCCTTTAGCGTAGGAGGGAGCTGGTTTATAAGTGCTGCTAGAACTGTGGAGCTCAAGTCATAAGTATTGCAGCAGTAAAGCAAACTCCAGAGGCTTGACCCTCCATTTCCTTTATAAATGAGTTACGACTGCTTTCTTTACAAGAAATACATTGCTGCTGCTCCTCTACAGCCTGCTGTGTGCTCCCTTGTGTTTGCCCTGAAATGTTAAGCATTCTCCACCATGTTTGGATGTAAATTTGTTTCTCTCTTGGTATAACTTCATGTTGTTTTCTTTTTTTGTATTATACCTTATTTTCACAAGGAAAATGGAACTTGGGCAATCAGGTCATAGAAAATGTTAGGTATGCTAACAAAATGGATCTCTGTCCTCCTCATGAGGGGTGTCTTCCTGGCATTTGGGCTTTGGTAGGCAGTAAGTAATGGGAGTGAAGGGAATGTTTCCTCCCTTTGAGTTTAAATGCACTGCCCACCCAGGCATTCCCAGCCCCTGCCTGTTCAAGCACAGGAATCAAAAAACCAGAAATCAAACCCAAGTCGCCCCAAAGTAGTGCAGAGTGCTACAACTACGGGCCAGGAATCCCTGCACATTACGTGGAATTAATTTATTTAAGTGACCATTGTGATTGCGAAAGCTTTCCAAATTCGCAACCCTCAGAACCAAAGTTATTTGTATATTAACAGAATAGGTCCCGGTACAGTATGGGCAGTGGCCATACTAGCTTTCTGATGGGCCAGGAGTGCTCAAGTGACACTCAAGTGCTCAAGCTTGTGTGTCACTTTAAGGATTTGAGTAGTTCTATTGACTTCAGTGGGATTACTCACATGCTTAAAGTCATGCATGTCCTTAACTGCTTTGCTGAGTCAGGTCTCTGGGGCACTGGTTGAGCATCCTATCCTATTCTTACGTGTGACTCACTAAGAAACTCAGAATCTCCCCACTCTGTGAAGTAAAACTCCACATTTTTAGCCCTGCAGAGCTGCATGATGATGGACATGGAAACTGTGAATGTTTACAGAAAAGCTGTTACTAGTCTAACACTTGAGCTATGTCTTCACTGGAGAAAAACGTGTAGTTTTTGAGAGATGGGAGCCTGCCCAGGGACTGGGGAGCCCAGTGCTTCTAGACTCCCATGCCAGCTGACTCCCCAGGCTCTCTGACACCAAATGGTGAGCTAGCTGGTCAAAACACCTCAGAGCCTGGAGAGGCAGTAGGCCCAGCAGTCTGGCAGCCTTGGGGTCCTTGGCACCAGGGCAGTCAGTGTGGTGGGACCCTCCCAGCCCCTCAAACCTGGGAAGCCCTGGCACCTGCTGGCTGAAATTGACATGAATTTTGTCAGTTTCACACCTGCTATTCAGTGTTGGGCAGTGTGAAACTGACAATCCTGTTAATTTCAGTCAGCAGCTACTGGGTCCAGAGAGCAGATTTTCTCTCAGAAACATCAGAATTTCCCAAATGAAAAATGTACAGACCTTTCAGTTCAAAGGAAATTTTCTAAAGAATGCTTTTGTTCCAAATCAGAATGAAAACAAATGTTGAAATATCACAGTTTCCCATGAACCAGTTTTGGACAGCTCTACTTAGAATAAACACCAAAGATATGAATTAGTGGCCAGAGGGCAAGTGAGGCAGTCAAGGGTATATGATAAAGTGCAGTGAGAGGATAAGTGAATGTATCAGATATTTCTGTATATATTTACACTGTAAGCTCTTTGGCACAGTGACTATGCCTTCTTACATCTCTATAAAGTGTCAGGATTTATATTATTATAATAATTCTCTGCCAAGTTAGATTGAAAGCCCCTGTGGGTGGAACATTGGCTATGTTTGTAGAGCACTGCGCATTACTGATGGCCCAATACATATGAACCAAAATACAGATTTAGATGGAAACTTTCTGCAGTGGAAATAGGTTGATGTGGGGCACCCTAAGATTTGTTTTCAGCACTTCTACTCCAAGCTTCTGAACCATTTTGAAGCAGGAATTGAAAAAGAGATATCTCCAAGTGGCAGACAATACTAAAATTGGAGACCAGGGAGATAGTGAGGAATATGCAATCAGATTGGAAAGGTTTTGAATTGTTTAGGTGACCCTGCATTTGTCAATTATTTGCTAACTGGTCTAGGAACAAGAAACTAAGCTAGAGAACGTGTGCTAAATAGAACAATCATCTAGCTCACTGAACCAGATATAGGAGCTTTTGTGGAAAAATCATTCAAACCATCAGCATAAGGCTCAGCAGCAGTAAAGAGGCAAACTGGATGCAGGGTTGTATTAGCCATGCAGTAGATATAAAACTAAGAAGGTGACACATTTGCTATATAAAGAAGCACTAGACTTCCTCCTCCCCCCCCCACCCCAAAACTCTTTGCCCAGCATTGGCCATGGTACGTCAGGAAAGATATTACTCTCAAGAGGGTAGGGCATAAAGCAGCAAATATGACATCAAGTTGGAAGAATTTTAGTTATGAAGGAAGGATAAAGGAGCAAACAAAGCTGAGACTTGGAGATCACCTAAAAGACAGTTAAAATTATGAAAAGAATAAAAAAAAATGGAGAGAGATTTTCACATTGATAAGAGCTTAAAACAAAGTGCTGGAGACAAGCTGCAGTATTTGGATGTGCGATTTCAGTTTTATGGGAAAGAACAGTTGTAGACTGGGAAATAGAGATTTGTATACTGAGGTCTGGTGGAAAATTCACCCATAAAATGCAGATCCAGGCTCAGTTTCCAAACTTCTGCATAGCATTAGGGTTTTCAAGATTTTGGTTCAAGTCCATCTCTAGCGTAGTTTAACGCACAGCAAGTAAATAGGAAACCTAGATAGAACTAATACACATAAAAACAAATGACTGTGAGAGGCAAAGTAAGCAGGAAGTACAGACAAATGCAAGATGCACCTATGTTTGGTGCTGAAGAAGCAGAGGATTTACTGAGATGGTGAAAAATCAAGAAGCTGGAATTAAGATCATCCAGATAAGGGAAAGTACGTTGAGCCAGCTGGCCTTTTCCTGGTGCAAAAATCTTATTTTTATGAACAATGAAAGATACTAAAAGTATTTTTTTTCACTCTAGGGTTTAGTTATGTTTATTTTTTTCTTAAAGTCCTTACTCAGACATAATTCCGAGCTGAAGTTAGTGGGAGTAAGCCATGAGCAAAGGATTTGGCCTAGTGACAGTGTTGTTGCAGAACTGAGCAGTTACGTTTTTATTTGAAGCAATTTTAACAGGCAAGTTCTTAACCCCTTAAAGAGTGGAAACACTGATAGCATATTAACTGTAACAACTCCCAGGGATTTCTGGACCTTCCTTTTTATGTTCTAAAACAATACAAATGGGATTATATGTGGGATCTGGTGCTGATGTTATGTGTATCAGCCTCTATGTTAAATATATTTTCATACTTGATTCAACAGGCTGACATTTGAATATTATAAAATGGCTAAGATTAAAAAAAAACAACTCATGAGCAAAATAAAATCCACTGGAAGTTTTCAGATGTAGCTGGGCCAAAGCTCTTTAGCTGAAGGGTGCCATGAAGCACAGGTGTATATGGGGCTTATGTTTAATTACTTATTTTTAACTTATAATGGGCAAAGTACACCTGAAGTAGAAAGTAATGTTACACATATCATCAGTACACAGATATTGTGTAGGGTTAAAGGCTTGGCACCTTACATTAGTAGAATCTTGACTCCAGTAGGATACTCAGGAGAGTAAGGTGAGCAAAATGTAGTCCCTGACTTGTTTTTTGTTTGTTTGTTTGTTTTAGTTTTGTTTTTTTTATAAAATTCTCAATGGCCAGACCCTTAGCTAGTGTAAATCAACATAGTGCTGTTGACTTCAGTAGATCTATATGGATTTACAACAGCCTGGGATCTGGCCCTTTATTCTCAAAAAGAAAAGAAAAAAACCCACCTGGTACCAGTACCTATACCGTAATACTTATTAACTATTAAATAACTGTCAAGGTTTCTACTACCATTTAAATCACTGTACCATTTAGAAAAGAGAAATCCAAGTGGGGCGGTGAAATAATGAATTCCTAGACGAGACCTTAAAGATAACAGTTCAACTTCAGGGCATATTGAGACGCAAAAGACATACTAATCATGTGCACCGTCGTAATGAGGACCAACAGTGGCAAGACTGGCTGCTTAGCAACCAGATGACTGAGGTGAAACCCAAAGTACAAAACCAGAAGGTGTAAACAAATATATGTATTTTAAACAAAGTTGCAGAAATGTTTGGAAAAAATGAGAAGGTTACTATCAACTGTCTGTTACTTAATGTGTCAGCTTTCATATTAGATTTCTGGGCAAAAAAGAAGAGTCAGCTGATCCACAGTGACAACAAAATGAGTCATAAAGGGTTTTTTTAGTTTGTTCCGGTGTAGAGCATCTTTTACAAGCTAAATTGCAGAAGATGTGCTGCAACTGTTGCCACGTGTGTTAAACAAGACATTCAACAGCCTACAAGATTTACAGTCTCCCTCCCTGTTCTTGAGGCCAGCAGCTCTTTTCATTAGGTGATACATGAAAAGAGGCAGAAGAGGGTGATGCATTCATGAGCCCTGTTGTAAAACAAACAACACGCTTTTGTCATGGAGGTTGTATTTAGTTTAAACTGTAATGTGTTGTGACTTATACACGTTTACAAAGGAAGAATTGACAGTCACTGGGCAGAGTGCTATGAGCTCAGCAGATGTTATTTATTTTCAGACTTTTAATGTAATTTTCATGATTTGGATGGCAAGCTATAGAATCAAATAGATGAATTCTTTTCTGACTGACAATCTGATGAGAGATTACAGTATGTTGAAATGTTGCACACCAGGGCTTTAGAAGGACTATTGAAAGAAGGGCTTGTTTACGCTTACAGAGCTGCACTGGGGCAGCTGCTCTACTGCAGCGCTTAGGGAAGACACTTGCCATTGGAGATGTTTGTTGCTAGCAGCTGCAGATTGGCTACATAACATTGTAGGCAGTCTCATCATAGCGTACCCTCTATAAACGTATCAAGCTCAGTCTTGAAGCCAGTTAGGTTTTTTGACCCCACTGCTCCCCTTGGAAGGCAGTTCCAGAATTTCACTCCTCTGATGGTTAGAAACCTTCATCTAATTTCAAGCCTAAACTTGTTGATGGCCAGTTTATATTCATGTAGTTGTAGTTTGGGTATCTCATGCTTCCATTCTACTATGAGATGGTCTCTCCAGATAGATTTCATCTCCTGAGATGCACCACGGCCCTGTGACTATTATGATGCATTGCCTCCTCTCACCAAGAGGGGAGATCATGTAGTGCATCGTGGAAGGTGTCCAACCAGGGAGTTCAGCCTAGATGAGAGAATGAGAACAGGAGGCACCTGAGCTACAGCTTCCAGGAGGCACTTTAGTGGCATTTGAAATTATTTTAAATTCTGTTTTTCTCAGAAAACTCAAAATTTTCCATGGAAAAAAAGTCCTATTTTTCTGACTGGCTCTAATCACAAGGCTGTTCAGTTTCCTATGTGCATGTTGATTATTCTCTTACAAGCTCTCCCTGGGTACGAGTCCACATCACATTAACCACCACCACAGTTCGCACCCTTGTTCTCAACCTCAGCAAAGGCCAAGGATTAAATGGGCATGAAGAATGAACTACCCGTTCACCCTAAAGACAAGGTTTGAGGCACACTGGTACAGGAGTGTGGGGACACTTGTACTGTCAATTTCTGTGCTGAATTTGTTCCCAGAATAGACAAAAGATTTCATTCCCCAGGACTATCTGACATCTTTCACTGGCACTAAATTCTCATGCACATGCCCCTTTTCCCCCTTTCTTTTGCATTTTCACATACATTGGCACTTCTTTGTTCTTTTTAAGATCAGAAACTGCAGTGCCCCAATGCTTCCAGCCCAAATGGAGCTGGAAGTACTAGAGAACATGAGATTTCCAGCCTAGTTATGCTGAGTTATCAAGAGGTTCATATGGTACCGTCAAGGTTTGGATGAGCGGACAGTTTGGATACCTATCAAAAGATTTGGTTTGGATACTTTGGTTTGGATATTTTGATCAGCTATGCACATAGCCCCATTCCTGGTTTGAAGCATTGTAGCTCCCATTGACTTCAGTGGGAGTGCTGAGTGTTCAACATCTATTAGGATTCGGCCCTCTGAGTTCCTTAAGCTTTTCCACTATGGCTATTTGTACTACAGTAATATCCAGATCAGGCCTCTGTTGTGTTGGGCACTGTGCAAAGACTAAATAAAAGATAAGCCCTGCCCCAAAGAGTTTACACAATTCAAAAGCTGTGTCGAACAGAAAGTCAGGAGAGAGCAGGAAGCTAACGGTGACCGTAACATGAACACAGAGCTTCATGTAATAGCGAAGGGTACAATTTGGAGGCTTTGTAGTCATCTGTTCTTTGTTAAATTAGATAACTGAACAAGAGATGTAAATGAATTGCTAACAGGCCACCTGCCTGGCCATTATCATTAGGCATGGTGTATAAGATTTTGCCTTTGACTAGATCAATACAGTATCCAGGCAGGCAGTTTGATGACTTTCTTAAACAAAAATAAATGTATTAGTTATAATGTTGTCTATCTAATCTGCTGGGAAACCACACAAATATAATCCATAATGGATTCTATAGGGATGGTCACTCCCTTTGACTGTGATGGATAAGGATGTGTTTTCCCAAGAAGGCTGGATAGTCAACCCTCGAAAAAAGGCATTGGGTGAGGTCTCAGCTGCAGTAAATTGGTATCAGTTGAAGTCAGTTGAGCTACACCACTTTACATCAGTCAAGGATCTGTCCTATTTATGTCTATGCTGCGTACATGTTGAAAATAAATCTGTTTTGCTCACAGGTTTAGAGTGGAGTTTTTGCGCACACAAAAATAACTAACTTGAATTTTTTAAATATCTTTTTATCTGGCCAATGGTCTAGATTGTGTCCCATTAAACTGGCAGAAATCTGTAATATTACTGAAAGGAGATGTAGGCTTTGAGATAGTTTTAATCATGAATTTGCCTATTAAAATCTTGATGCAATGCCTTTTTAAATCAAAGCCAGAAAAATAATGTATCCAGGCTTAAGAAATCAGTTGTCTTTGTGGGTTTTTTTTTTTTCAATTTGAACAAGATAAACATGTTTGATGCTTACGTCCCATAAGCACTTCACTGACATCATGGACCAGATCCTCACTCGCTGTAGATCAGCATACCTCTGTTGAAACAAATTCACCTAGGCTAATCAGCACCAGCTGGGAATCTGGCCCTATATGTAACATGCAGTTCTTGAACAAATCTTGTTAACATCAACATACACTAATGTATCCCAGATGATAATGTGAATTGAATGCTTCTTGGCCCAGAAAACAAAGTGTACTCGGTAGAAGATCATCTGTTTATCAACCATTTGTTCTTCCCCTTATTTGACATGCTTTTGGTCATAGTCCTCATGGTAACAGATAATGCACCTGACATGTTGTTTGGTGAGTCTGGAGAATGCTGCCTGAGCCTCGTGCACTGAAGTCCTCCCCTTGCTGCAAAGCAAGAGTCTAATGCTTTTGAATATGACTCTGAAAAGCTGGAGGAAAAAATTTGGCTCTGTCAGGAAGGACAGGGTGGTCTGTCCATGCTGCATTTTTGTTCTCTGCATTGTCAGTGAACAGAGTTAAGCAAAACTGGTGCATTTCTGTAAAATTTGCAGAGGAAAAAATGTGTGGGCGATTCAGTCCAATTTCCTCAATATCACTCATTATTTGTAATTCACACCATGCTATCAGTAGCACTTGACTAAAGAAAGGGAAAGGGAAAGGAAGCGTGCTTTCTTTTTCTTGTTCGTTTATTTTTGGCAGTGTAGTGGGAGAGGAGATGACTAGAGCTAAGGGCTAAACCATTTGGCCTTGGAGAGTCATGCAGTGAATTCACTCACTGCCCTCTTGTAGTGGGAATGTAGTGGCACAAGTCCTTTACTGGCCTCCCTAGATGGGGAGGTGCAGGGCCAGCCTCCAAAACTGACAGTGGGGGCAGTTGGGTAGAGGATGGAGCGAGGCAGGCTGGGAAATGTGCTGGGCTGCCCTGTCTCTTGGGCAACCTCCACAAATGCTGCTCCAGATTGCAAAGCAGAACTTCCAGGAGAGGGCAGCGATGGTGACCCAGGGACCTCTTGGTGACAACTGGCAGAGGGCACAGGGGCACATAAGGGTTACAGGGGACCCCCTACTAGTATCTACATACTTGTTCACCAAAGAGTGTCAGGTAAGGTCTGTGATGAAAGCCTGTGTCACACAGGTCATCATACTCATTGTGAAATGTATGTACAGATAATATGTAAGGAGTTGGGTACTTAAGGGGTGTGGCTTAGGGCTGGTCATCAGAAAAGGTGAGAAACAGGTTAGGCTCAGGCAAGAGATCTTGGTCTACCTGTACACATGACAGTTCAGCACTGTTTGGTTCACAATGGGAGTCCATTTACAGTCTGAGCAAAATGCTAGTGGAGCGATTGCAAAGTCTCCAGGGAGGCCACTAGACAGGAAAGTGCAAGCAGCAGGGGTTAGCCTGTGTACAAGTGCAGGCCAGGGATTTTTGGAATATACCTGTAGGGACAGAGGAAAACTGTGGGTCTTTCCACTGAGGAGGCAAGAGGACAGCGTGCTTGATTCATGAACAGAAGATTCCAGTCAAGCCTGGCTGTAATATGCTGGCAGGATTTGGGGTGAGCTTTTTGCTCTTATGACATGACAGTGTTTTATTCATTAAGTTTAGGCTTCAGTATGTCTGTTATGGTTTTTTTTAATGTAACCTGTTGTTTCCAGTACTTCTGTTTGCTGTCATGGGAATCTCTGTTCTTTGTTAAATAAATGTATACTCGGTTTCCCTATAAACAAGTTTAAGTGCTGTGTGTTAAGCAGAGCTGTGTTCTGTGGTGTAACTGATAAGCTGCATTGAATGGTTCCTTTGGGAATTCTGTGAATGGCCGGTGGAACAGAAGCTGGGCACTCTAGGGTGACACTTGTAGGATTCAGAGGTTGGTGTAACCTGTAAAGAGAGAGCGGGGCCTGCAAGGCAGGGCTTGTGTTGCCAGAGGTTTGTGGCTAGTAGCTGATCTGCAGCAGACACAGACTAGGGTTCCTCACACTAAGGGTAGGTGGTAGCCATGTGCCTCAGAACCCGTGGGCACTCCCCAGGAAGCATTACAGTCCTCTCCCAGGGAGAACCCTCCCTCTGGCCCCAGAGAGAGGAGTGCAATCTGCTGCCATTGCTGGTGGAGAGCAGGAGCCAAGGAGCAATCTGACTGGGAATAAAGTAAACTCCACAGGATGGGAGGGTGAATGAAATGTAAAGCAGGACCTTGACGGTGAGCCCAAGAAGCTTAAAACTGATGTGGTGGAGGCAGAGAAGCCAGCCGAGGGATTCAGAGTGGGGTTACACCATCAGTTAATTGAGCATGGGATATTTTTGAAGTGGACTGAACAGGGTGATGTGCGTGGTGCTAGAGAGGTGGAAGAGAAGGTGGTGGTAACAACAAGTGAGACAGGACAAAATTATTTCTTAGTTGCATGAAACCAGAATTAAAAAGGAACCAAAATCTCTGGGCTCCTCTCACTTTCCATGTGTATCTTAAACCAAAGAAGTAACAAACAGTTGGCTGCTTCCATTTCTAGGACAAAATTCAGTCCTGGTGCAGCCAGGCACAACTCACATTGAACCCAGTGGGAATTGCACCTTTTCCTACTAGGGCACAATTTCACCCGCAGGGGTTTTGCTACCACTTATTTCTCTGTTGTTTGAGAGGAGCCAACTTTAGGGCCCCAAAGTTAGAGCAGAGTATGAATGTCCAAGCGGACCCATACGCTTACAATGATGCCACTATTTCTAATAGATCACCAGTAAATCCAGAGAGGCATCAGGACACTCACAGTAAATCCATAGGGAGTAAGGAACAGAAGAAACAATGTGAGAATATTAATTCTGTGGAGCTACCAGAATCTTTGGGGTGAGAAAACTCAGTGAGACAGGAGGGGAGGAAGAGATTGTGGTATAAGATACCCAGGAAAAGGTTAATCAGCTCTTAGAAGTTGCTATTGCAGTTATCTGAGTCCTGCCCTCAGGGTACAGTATGTGCAGTCAGAGTTTGTTTGGATGATATAATGCTTTTAACTAGGGATTTGCAAACTTTTGGGCCTATTTTCAAAGGCACGGAAACATCCTAGGTTTCAAATCAGACAGTGAACTCAAGCCTTCTAGGGTTCATATGTGTGATTTTATTGTAAGTCTTGCAATATTTGGTTAGGGAAGGGGGTGTCGTAAACCCCCAGTTTCTGAATGCAGGAGTATCACAGCTTATTTTTTATTTTATGTATAAGTGAAAGTTTCTAGCTCTTCTACTAAGTAAACCTGAAGCCGAAAAACAAAAAAGTATCCCACGTTTATTAGCTTAAAAATCATGAGATGTCTTTAAGTAATCTAATGAGGGGTGGTGGGGGGGTTCAGGCCTTGACTCATTATTTTCAAATTGTTGGGTTGGCAATACTAGAAGTTTGGGTTGCTGCCGTCTTCCGCAGAAGCAACACTAGGGTGACCAGATGTCCCGATTGTATAGGGACAGTCCCAATTTTGGGGTCTTTTTCTTATATAGGTTCCTATTACCCCCCACTCCCGTCCTGATTTTTCATACTTGCTCTCTGGTCACTCTAAGCAACACTGAGCTAGGATCAAGATCTAGGTCTAAACTTTGTAGCTCAAATTTCTTTCCATGTGTGACTTAAACCAGAGAAGTAACAAACAGCTGGCCGCTTGCATTTCTAAGACAAAATTCTTAGGTGTTCAAATCTGGGGGTTTGTTGTGGGCTTGTCTCTAGAGAGAGATTAAAAATCTTGAAACTGTACATTTTTGCTCTGATGAGAGAAAATGTACAGAGCCTGATTCTGATCTCACTTACACCAGCTAAACATATTAGCTTCGGTAGGTCAGTAGCCTCACAGCAGCATTAAATTCATATAAAAGAGATAAAAATCAGGCAAACCGTGTATGTAAATGTTTCATGACATGTCTTTTAAGATCTCTTTCAGTGTTTGACAAAATGAATTAGCTTAAACAATTGCAAAGATATGGAAAACAGAAATCTTTGTTTAAAGAATCAGTGTTCTTTTGACTGCAGCGTAATCATATATGTGATTTATATTTTACATCTTTTGCCATTTACATTTTCACAAAAGTCTTCAACTCTCCCCAATTAGCTGGTTGCTTGCATCATCCTCCCTCTAGTACAGGGATCTCAAACTCAAATCACCACGAGGGCCACATGAGGACTAGTGCATTGGCCCAAGGGCTGCATCACTGACACTTTCATATAAAGGTACAAAAGACACCCCCCCAGTCCACCCCTTCTAAGAGGCCCAACCCCTGCCACACCTCTTCCCGTGCCTTCCTCGCCCCCATTCCAAACCCTTCCCCAAAGTCCCCACCAAAACTCTGCCCCCTCCCTGCCCCTATTCCAACCCCTTCCCCAAATCCCTGTCTCTTCTCTGCCTCCTCCCCTGAGCATGCAGATCCCCGCTCTTCCCCCATCCCTCCTGGAAAGTGCTAAGCACTACCAAACAGCTGTTTGGCGGCAGGAAATGCTTGGCGGTAGGCAGAGGAGCGGGGACGTGGCACGCTGGGGAGGAGGAGGGGCAGCGAGGGAGGGGAGCTTGGCAGGTGGAGCATGGCGGGCCGCAGGAAATAACCCCGTGGGCTGCGTGTTTGAAACCCCAGCTCTAGTAGATTAAGATAAACCAGAAGCAAAGATATGCATTCACATCCGATAGCATACTTAGGGTTCTCTAATGGGCCAATTTCTCCTCACAATGTAATTACAGATAAACAGCTTCAGTCAAACTTTCAAAACATGGGGCTTAATTCTCCATTGCCTATGTGTAACCCACACACCTCCTGGGTGTGATGCTCTGTCCCATGTAGTGGCACCAAGACCACTTAGAGATTAGTGAGTTTTGTCTAAAGCCTTATCTTAGAGCCACATGGCTTTTAGCTCATGTACAAAGCTCATGTACGAAGCAACAGAGGGCCCAGGTTCGATTCTACTGCCAACGACTGGGGTCTGTCAGTGTTACATATGCACCTTGTGCTGTCATTTATATCTGTGCATAGTGGGTTAAAAAAACCAACACTGCCGTATCAGGTTTTGCACTTAAGTTGCACACGTGTAATTAACTACACAAGGTGCAAAACTATATAGAATCGGATCTAGGGCTTCCAAATATGTTCATTACTATGCATATATAACCACTCAGGCTACAATTTTTGCACATTTACTTGCGTATAAAGTTACAGGATTTAGATGTGCACGACTCATCTGTTTCATCAGGTGCAATTTCAAATGGGATCAGAATGTGCAAATTCTATCATTTTGGTAACAGTGTGCACAAATTGCACAGTCAAGAGAATTTGCATGCATAAATTTGCACACACACAAGTGGCACTCAAGTTGTGGCTTTTTTGAAAACTTTGGGCCTCTTTGTCTTGGTTTCAGTGGAGCTCTTCTCTGGTAAACGACACTGTATCTGAGACTGAGCAAATAATATTCAATTAATCTTAATCTGTCGAAGTAGACAGGGTTTTTTTTGTGAGGGTGTTGTTTTGTTTTGGTTTTTTGTACTAAAACACTTTATTGTACAGCTGAGTCTTCTGCCCATGGCAGAAGCATAGTAATGTTTGAGATTTAATTAACTTCATGTGGCACCGCAGAAATGGGTAGCAAATCAATAATGAATGCCATTATAGTCACCTTATGCTGCTATAATTCTCTGTGTTTGGTTGCACTAATGAGGTCTTGTTTCTTTGAGAAGCACTTCAATAGCAACCAGGAGTTTGTTTTTTTAATTGCTGATCTCATGTCTGTCACTGGGGATATGAAGTAACCTCAGCTGAGACTCTATTAGTGTGGGCCAATGGTTTAAGACCCAAGAGGGGGGATATAACCCATTTTGCTGGTGCTGTTGTACAGTGTTTCTCAGGCTGAGAAATTCTAAGTGGAAATCGGCAGCTACTTTGTCCTTGTGCTTGGTAGTTAACCATTTGATCTCTGTTTGGTAATGATTCTCCTGGAGAGTAATGGAAGTAGGTGAGTCTTTAGCAAACACTTTAGCGTTTGCTTTGAACATCTCCTCAGGGCTCTTTCTGCATGCCAAGAAAGAAAATGTATCTGACAACTCACTTTAGGGATTGTCAGGATCTCTTCCAGGAAGGACTTATCTATATGGAGACTCTGACATCAAAGCAGTCTCCAGAACGGTTAGTGTGCAGTTGCAGAGTGAGCGGCAGGCTAGTGTGCTGTATGTTCACACCCGGACTTGCCACGCACGAAGCCTCCATGTACAAGTCACTAGTGAGAAAAAGTTAACTAAATTGAAGGGTGTGAAACAGGAGTGCTGAGAATTTTACAACACAGCAACCTGGACTGTTGTTAACCTGGAGAGCTGAGCTAAAGCAGCAGAATCTCCTTGCATGTTCATCGAACCAGTGGAATTTACTGTGAAGAAATATAGGAAAAGGGCCTGAGTATCCCTTGTGTCAGTTCATATGGCTGCCTGGTGTGGAGTAGAGGCTGTCTCCCATTCATAACAGGAAGACACACTATTTTATGAAGCCCCTGGCCACTAATATCTGCTATAGGATTCATAATAAAAAAAAAACAGAGGAGCAGAGGTGGAAAGTGGTTATAACAGAGCCTCAAGGCCACTACATCAGGTCTCATGCCAGGATTACAGACCTGTACCACGCACTTTCAGGAAAGTATGTAAGCTCATTCCCTTCCATTAATTTGAATTATCACTTCCAATCGCCATTGTTTCCAGTGTAAATAGTTTCTAGTCTAAACAAATGCTCCTAGTTAGCACAGACAGACTCTATGTGGCATGGAAAATTTCATGCTACACTGCATTGGCCAAGAAAATAACGCCCAGAGTTGCTGTAGTTGAAATAATACTGTGTGATAGGCAAAATGGACATGCTGTATGTCAGAGATAAATGAACATGAAAGGAGATGCAGCTTATGGTTTTCCCAGCATGCTTTTCTTTCCCCTGACTGCCCTCTTTAGACTTCAGAGCCTGTCACATCTGCCAACTTCTGTAACTCACATCACGATAGGTACCAGACCTCACCCACTGCCTTTCATAGCACTGCTAATTCTTTGGGGGAGCACCGACGCAGTAGCAAAGCCACCCTGAATTACAGGAAAATGACACAGTCATTCTGATAAAACGTATAGTGCTGTAACTCTTCATCTTCACTAATTTTTCTTTTTAAAACCAGGATTTCTAGGACAAAAACCAGTAAATATTGTATCTGTTTGCACTGAATTGTAAATTAAGACGTTTAAAAAAATACATAATCTACCTCACTGAATTCATTCCTCTTCCAGCATCCTTTAACAGCTGTTCTTGAAATAGCTTCACCTGCTACTCAAGGACTGTACATAGTGTATGGCACTTTAATTTCTGTCAGGCTTGAACACAAAGGAGCATATATTCTCCCCAGGATGTATGTGCATAATACTCTGTAATGACTTTGTTGTTGCACCTATTAAGAAGGCAGCAATAGAGCCTACAGGAGTAATGAGTTTCTCCTTGCAAGCTCTTGTCTTAACTCTCAAGTTGCTAGTTGGATTTTGGAGTGGATTATGTAGCTCACTGGAGGGGAGTCATTACATTGCACTCCCATTACTGGGATAATCCATTCCCAACATACTGTTAATATCAGTGGGAATTTACATGTACGCACAAAGTCAACACTACACCTCACAACATGACCCTGACCTGCTGTGTGTTTAAAAACAAAAGTGACCAACTCTTCTGTTGTTGCATTGCAGCTCCAGAAACTGAAAAGATCACTCTCTTTCAAGACCAAAAGCTTACGGAGTAAAAGCGCAGACAACTTTTTCCAGAGGACTAACAGTGACGTGAAATTACAAGTTGATTTGCTGCCTGAGGTGAGCACCAGCATCGGCCAGCTCCCCAACTCAGAGAGCCAGACCTCCACACCCATCAAACTCCAACAGCAGTCAGAAAGCAACCAGGTTCATGTTTTCCAGGAGCACATCTTCAAAAAACCCACTTTCTGTGATGTCTGCAACCACATGATTGTTGGTAAGAATTATTTTGTTTGCGTGTGAGAGAGAATATGCAGAGTGGCCTTCCCAGACCATACATGACCACAGAGATGTTCTTGACAGTACTAGTCCAAAGCAACTTGGACTGATGATCCACACCAACCAGCACATTGACATGATCATGGGCTCCTTGATCTCACACTTTAAGCTGTGTAGTTAACATAGGTTGCAGCTTGACCCAAATAACAGATATCTCCCCATGATGACACGTAGGTATCGCAACTCAGAAGCTATGAAGCCAAATTTTGCCCTGTTCGGTTTTGATGAGCATTGGTTCCTGTTGGCTGTATTGCTAGAAAATACGGTAAATGTCATTCATTATAATGAATCAAATAGAATGAAAGTCCCACACTGTTTCACTGCATTCCAAAGTGTTAATTACTATTCTGATTAACCCTACAGAGATTATGTGTAAATTTGCCCAAGTGTGGAGGCTTGCCACACCAGCTTTGCAATAGTGCTGCAGAAGAAGAGGTAGAGAGAGGGGTGCAGGCAGGATGGCGGCACAGAGGCTGCATCCTCTACATGTCATGGAGGGTGAGGGTCCGTGCCAGCCATCGATAGGCCAACAGGGAGGCTGTTACTTGAGAATGTTGGCCGGCACACTCAGTGTTGCAAATGATTCACTTCACCTGGGATGATTATCCTCCCACATACAATGATGTAAAGCAGGAGCAATTCCATTGAAATCAATGGAGTTATACCACTGTAAAAGTGAGTAAGTGAGAGGAGAACCAGGCCCATGTTATTCCTCAGGAAAAATTAGAGTGGGGCAGTGAATACTTTCATGTAGAAAAAGTGACACTCTTCCTTGGCTCAAGTATTCGACAGAAACCTGCAGCAGCGCATATTCTTCAGCATGGTGGCAGATTTCAAAATGCCAGGTTTGGTGTGAGAAAATACGTTTGTTTTCTGAGCTGTACGTTGGACCAGTGCAAACTAGTGTAACTCCATGGAGTTCTGGGGAGCTGATGAGGATGTGGCCCCCTGTCTGTTGTGAGGTTCTCTGGCTCCCTTATCTGAAGATGCTAGTATGTTCGTTTTTTCAGTATGTGGCGTTGGTGGCGTCCTGTCTTAGCTAAGTTTTCCAGTGTTTCAGGGGCCCAGGGCCCTCCTGAAGAATTTTTAAATGGATGGTGGGCCAACAGAAGACTACATTGCCCAGGACTTCAGCTGTATTTAGTGATATTCCTATTGTGACGCTTTCCAAGGGTACTCAGGGTTGTCAGGCACCTCACCACTACCTGCCCTTAGCATGAAGGAGTCTTGTCTGTGCTTGCTGTTGGTCAGCTTCCTGAAACCACCAACCTCTGGCAGCACAAGCACTGCCTTCCAGGCCTCTGTAGGTCTTGCTTTCTTTGTACAGGTAGCGATAGGCGCACACCACCTCCCAAATCCTCAGAGCATTACCTGCAGTGTCTAGCCCTTTCTCCAATGAACACCCACTGAATTACCTAGGCTTGCTGTTCCCAAAGGAACAGCGCACACGAGTTTGTAAGATTCAATTCAGGCCATTCATTTTGCTTAACACCACAGCACTGAGATGTATTTATGGTGAAAATAAGAATAAGTTTATTATCAAATAACAGATATTCCAATCATGGAGAGTAAGAATATTGGAAACAAATGGCTACATACAAAACAAAATCATGACATGCTTTCTAGAGGCTGCAGTGAAATAACAGATTAACCTTCTCTCTAAAGAAGCTTATCTCACCCAAAGTCTACTCCAGCATTTTCAACCAAGCCTGGTTGTGACCCCTTTTTCAGAAAAGAAATTTGCTGTCCATTTAACTCCTTGGTGAGGGATGCCCAGGCATCTCCTTTGTCTTCCTAATCCCCCAAATATACTCAAGCAAACTTTTGATATGCATCTCAAGATATGGTTCTCTCCAGCGGCTGTCTTTTTCTTACTGTTAGTTTCTTTCTGGAGTTCTTACAATTCTTCATTTGCATTCAGTTCAGACTGACAATAGGAGACCCACTTTGAATGAGACAGTAACCAATTTATGTGTAAACAGATGGATAAACATCTCTGGACTGACAGACCATGTTTTTCACCTTCACTGGTGACCAGTGCTTTGATACATATACACTGAAAATCTGTTGAGTCTGTATAACTCCTTGCACAACATCCATACATGTATTTTGTGATGATATTGCTGAGCAGTGTGACACCAGCTTTCATCTGAGGCCTCACATGACATTTTTTTGGTGAACTAGACTGTATGTACTAGAATCAGGTCCCTGTAAGCCTTCTGTACCTCCTTGCAGAAGAGGTTCTGGGGTCACACCTGTGCTAAAAAGGAAGCCTTTGAAATTAAAATGTATTTTAAATAAAGTTTAAATATAATGTGGGAGTTGAAGATAGTGCTGCTTGCTGATCTTGGGCATACAGGACTATGTTTTATCTGGGGGCTGGTCATCAAGTACTATTATATATAAGGTTTATAACCTTAAAAAATCTTGAGAGGAGGAGAATAGTTTCCTGTTTGAGATCAGAGGCCAGAAGGATGAGACAGAGTATTAACACCACGGAATACTAGAGGCCCAGAGCAAAAGAAGTATGGCTGGTGTGGGTCTGACTGAGGACAACAGGTTATCTAAACCAAACAGACCAATGTGGATTTGATCTCAAATATTAGTTTAAAAAATGTATACAGCTGAGAATATAAGCTCAGAACAACTTCACATTTTTAACTGTCTCTTGCTAATGCTGTGAATGATGTAGATTAGTAAGACTGCAAACCAATACAATTCCAAAATATTATTGCTCTTTTGCTCTAGGTAGGTGGGGCCTACTCCCTGCAGCAAACACAGCTCCTGCAAGTCCAGTTCTTATACACCCAGGGCCGGCTCCAGGCCCCAGCACGCCAAGCGCATGCTTGGGGTGGCATACCGCAGGGGGCGCTCTGCCGGTCGCCGGGAGGGTGGCAGGCGGCTCCGGTGGACCTCCCGCAGGTGTGCCTGCAGAGGATCCGCTGGTCCCGTGGCTTTGGTGGAGCATCCGCAGGCGTGCCTGCGGGAGGTCCACCGGAGCCGCGGGACCACCGGACCCTCCGCAGACATGTCTGCAGGAGGTCCACCGGAGCCGCGGGACTGGCGACCGGCAGAGCGCCCCCCGTGGTGTGCCGCCGTGCTTGGGGCGGCGAAATCGCTAGAGCCGCCCCTGTATACACCCTTTGCCTTTGTTCAGCTTCCTCCATGACACAGTTTAAACAGGCAAGGCCTGAAGCAGGGCATACTACAAAACATCAGTTTGACCCTACCTGCATCCTGAGCTGGATCTCCCCAGGGCTTCCCCTTGAAGGGCTTCGCACCCCTCACTTTAGCCCTTTTGCTACAGAAAGAAACCTTTTATTCCTGCTGAGTTGAAGCTAATGTGACCTACTTTTCTGGCTGCCTGTATGAGTCAGGTGAATCGCTCAGACCTCTGCTATGCAGCTGTTGGTGCAAGGAAAAGGTGTTTCGAGTTTATTTTACCACCTGGTACTCTACAGTCTAGACACCCTGTAAAGTGACGTATGGAGCTGCTTCTATTACAGCAGTTCTCTTCTTCCCATAGCCATGTCTGATTTTATAGCATTGTATTACAGACTGCAGTGGGAACTGAATAGTAATATTTGATATAGCTCAATTACTCCAGGTAAGCTGTGTAACCATGGGCATCTGACGAAGTGGGTATTCACCCACGAAAGCTCATGCTCCAATACGTCTGTTAGTCTATAAGGTGCCACAGGACTCTTTTTTCTGCTTTTACAGATCCAGACTAACACGGCTACCCCTCTGATACTATGGGCCATAGGGCTGTTGAAACAAAACAGGCATTTTTCCAGGAAATCTCATCATATTTCCTGCTTCCAAATGAAAAAGCTTGTGCCAACCCATTTCTGCCCTGGTCAGTTGTGATTCTGAATTTTCATTGTAATAACATAACATCTTTCATTCTTTCCATTCATATTTTCCATCGGCTGTGATATTTAAGGGTAATGAGTGTATGGCTCAAAATTCTTTATTGATTGGAGTGAAGGGAAAGGCTGAAATATGTTTTGAAGACTTGTAAAGGTCACTGAGAGAAAGAGTCCAGGAAAATCTCCGCTTGGCTTCAGATGGTTTGATTTTTTGTCATCCAGAAGGATTCCAGGCTCACTTTAGATGGAGCACTGATCTGTGAACTGAACAGCACAGTTGGGTATGGCGCTGAATGATGAGCTCTGCACAGCATGATCTTCTATCCTGCCAGTATGTCAAAATCTTACTGTAGCTTAAGAGCTAACAAGAAACTTACAACGCAGACAGCAGGCTCTCTCTGCTGCTCTTTTCACTGAAGGCAAAATTAAAGTAATGGAACATGAAACATCATCATCCTACAGAAAATGTGCGCATCACATCCCTCTTTGTCATCAACTACAATGAGCCCAATTCTGCCTTTCAGTGTGGGCTCCCTTATTGTCTCAGTTTGTTCCTTTTACAGATGTAGAGTCAGCGGATAAAGGTCAAATACATATAACTGGTTTCAATATACAGAATAGGATGGGTACAATGAAAAGCTACTCTAGTGCTTTTCATATAGTGCATCCCAAAATGCATTACAACCCATTCGAAAGCACTCACAAGGTAAAATTCCTGTGGAAATGACCAGGACATGGAACAATAATATGCTTTAAGCTTGGGCTTGAAGATGGGAGGCCAAGTGTTGCTCTCAGTTTTTTGGGTGCAATTCCCTTGTGCTAGAGTGGCAAAATGAGCATTTGGCACAGAGGCAGTTGTTCACTGTCAGACCAAACAAGGGAGAGCCTTCCACATTCAGGGGAGCACTACAGGATAAAGGGAGCTCCCATCTTAAGGCGGTTTCTTGCAGTAGTACTTTGGGTATGTCTACACTGCAATAAAACACCACCAGCTGACCCATGTCAGGTGACTTGGGCTTGTTGATCTTAGGCTGCAGAGCCATAAAGTTGCAGTGTAGATGTTTGGGCTCAGGCTGAAGCCTGCACTCTGGGACTCTCCCCCTTCATGGGCTCCCAGAGCCCAGGCTCCAGCCTGTGCACAAATGTCTACACTGCCATTATAATAATAGGAGATATGCCTATCTCCTAGAATTGAAGGGACCTTGAAAGGTCATCAAGTCCAGCCCCCTGCCTTCACTAGTAGGACCAAGTACTGATTTTTGCCCCTGATCTCTAAGTGGCCCCCCCTCAAGGATTGAACTCATAACCCTGGGTTTAGCAGGCCAATGCTCAAACCACTGAGCTATCCCTCCTCTGTAGAGTCAGCCCAAGTCAGTTGACACTGGCCAGTCATGAGTGTTTAATGGCAGTGTAGATGTACCCTTAGAGACCAGCTGAATTTTAAAAAAAAGAGAGAATTTCTCTCTCTTTCTCTCTCTCTCTCTCTAACGGCAGCAGTGAGGAAGGTTGAAAATCAAATATCTGTAGGTTTGAAGATGTTTCCAGAGCACAGAAGACTTTTATGTGCATGTGTGTTTGAGTATATTTGATTTTACTGAATTGAGTTCCAATTTATCAGAAGCTATTGCTAAAGACTGAAATAAAAGAACAGGAGGAAAATAAGATGAACTCCAGGCCATGTTAAGAACATAAGAACGGCCATATTGGATCAGACAAAGGTCCATCTAGCACAGTATCCTGTCTTTCTCAGATTTGTCACCTAAAAAGACTAGCTCAGGTTTGGGAATCTCTCTTACATCCTCAGCCATGAAGACCAATGCAAAGAATTCATTTCGTTTCTCCTCAATGGCCTTTTTGTCCTTGAGTGCTCCTTTAGCATCTGGATCGTCCAGTGGCCCCGCTGGTTGTTTAGCAGGCTTCCTGCTTCTGATGTACTTAAAAAAAATGCTATTACTTTTTGAGTCTTTAGCTAGCTGTTCTTCAAATTCTTTTTTGGCCTTCCTAATTATGTTTTTACATTTCATTTGCCAGAGTTTATGCTCCTTTCTATCTTCCTCCCTAGGATTTAACTTCAATTTTTTAAAGGATGCCTTTTTGCCTCTCACTGCTTTTTTTACTTTGTTGTTTAGCCACGGTGGCACGTTTTTGGGGTATATATTTAAGTTGAGCTTCTATTATGGTGTCTTTAAAAAGTGCCCATGAAGCTTGCAGGGATTTCACTCTAGTCACTGTACCTTTTAATTTCTGATTAACTAACCTCCTCCTTTTTGTTTAGTTCCCATTTTTGAAATTAAATGCTATAATGTTGGGCTGCTGTGGTGTTTTCCCTGCCACAGGGATGTTAAATTTAATTATATTATAGTCACTATTACCAAGAACCTGTTCTACACCCAACTTCAGATGCTTCTTCCCGTTTTTTGGTTTCTTATCTAAGATTTCACTTGTTTTAGGCAGAATGTGATAACTCAGTTCAATATGAAGTGAAGGAAAAAGTCTGTCAGCATTTAATATCTACGCACCAGCAAAGACAGGAACTGTAAATGTAATGCCATGTCAGAAAAAAGAATCTTAAAAAAGATAGGGTGATCAAAACCACATGTTCTCACTTTTCTCCCAGTCTATGGTGTCATCACTCATCATTATAGTACTTTACGCTCAGCAGAAAACATTGTGTCAGTACTTCACACTTAGAAGAAAACATTGTGTATTTAAAAAACCCTGCTCCATCTGTGGCCCTCTTCTAAACATTTTACTCATTTATGGTTCATTTCCCATAATGACTCAGATGGGAAAAAAAATCTTATTTTCCACACATTCCATGCAGACTGTGTGTAGTTAATACATCCTGTCTAAGGCAAATATAAGTGGCATATCAAGAAATTATCCCAACTTGGTTTTAAAAATATCTGACATGAAAATAAATCTGTTTAGAAATGTATTTTCAGTGTTCCCAGTCAGTAAATAGCCATTCATTTAAAACAACTTTATAACAGTTAGTTATTTTCTTTAATTGAAAACACAGCAGTTGACTTTCACTACTCACCTTAACTCTGACCCATAACGTCCACCCACCTCATGGTGATATGTATATTACAACTGCTATAAATCCATGAATAACTAACTTTCATTAAATCATGGAATATAAATTAAAGCAATAATACCTTCTGGATAGATGTCAGTTCACCCTGGCCTTCATAAAGCCACTGTGAGGATTTAATGGGTATTCTGGGCTCAGCAGCCCATGTAATAGATAGTGAATTCAGAACTTGCAAAAAATGGAAAGTGGACAAGGCAACTGATCTGTCTGTCTAGCTGCGGATCATCTGTGACATATCCATTCACGGATGGTCCTGTGACAGCAACAGTCCTAATCTTATGTAGATTTTACCACTCTGATACTCACCTTTGTCACCTGAAAGAGAGATTACTACAATATGCTCTCCTTGCAGAGTTATTGTAACTTTCTCCAATCTGGAAAAAACACATTTTATTTTATTTTTCCTGTGGGAAAGTTTTAAAAAAAGAAGAAGAAGAAAACTGGAGGGGGCTGGAAGAGGAGAGACAGAAAAAAATCACAAAGTTTTAATAAAGTGCAATACAAAATTCATGCATTAGTAATCCTATTTATCCCTCCAACGATAAAACAGCACACACTGACAAGCCAAACTCAGATTCAGTGTAAGCAGTGTGACAAGGTTCCTTCTCTACCTTGGTGGGTCCTGCGCTTATTGGCGGATTTGCTCGCCTCACAGATTCACCCTGTGGGTCGGGAAACAGCCCAGAGACCTTCCCCTCTGGTAGAAACCACAGTCCAGGTCAATTCCTCCTGTGTTTGATCAGGAGTTGGGAGGTTTTGGGGGAACCCGGGCCCGCCCTCTACTCCAAGTTCCAGCCCAGGGCCCTGTGGACTGCAGCTGTCTAGAGTGCCTCCTGGAACAGCTGCATGACAGCTACAACTCCCTGGGCTACTTCCCCATGGCCTCCTCCAAAAACCTTCTTTGTCCTCACCACCGGACCTTCCTCCTGATGTCTGATAACGCTTGTACTTCTCAGTCCTCCAGCAGTATGCCTACTCACTCTCAGCTTCTTGCACGCCTCTTGCTCCCAGTTACACGCACTCTGGCTCCCTTTGGCCTGACTGGAGTGAGCCCTTTTATAGCATCAGAGGGGCCTTAATTAGAATCAGGTGCTTAACAGCCTCACCTTACTCTTAGCAGGTTAACTGGAGTCAGGTGTTCTCATTAGCCTGGAGCAGCCCCTGCTCTGGTCACTCAGGGAACAGAAAACTGCTTATCCAGTGGCCAGTATATCTCCCTTCTACTACTCTGCTGTTTCCAACTGGCCTGGGTCTATCACAGCAGGTACAACTCAACTGCACCAATTGTGGCCATTTACACCAAAGCTGAATGTGGCCTCCAGTGCCAAGGCTTTGATATGAGGCCTTCAGTTGAAATGACATGGGTGTGTTTTTTTAGTAGGACAGGGGGATTTTTGCTACATATAGTATCTGTTCAGTTGTTTGGGTTGTTTTTTTTTTTTTTCTGTTTAAGTAATTGACCTAAAGGATCTATCGCTGATGAGAAACTCCTAAGCGATATGCATTATCTGTAGTACCTTTGACTGCTTTTTCTGAAACTGAACTACTTTGTAACCAAAAGTGTGCACATGGAAAAATCCATCACAGGATTCATGTGCACTAGGGTTCATGCTTCAGAATTAGGATAAAGTACTGAGTTTTATCTCTGCTGAATTTAAGCTTCCTAACTGAAGGCCTGATGTGGCAAACTGTTTACATGCCTGAGTAGTCTTTAGTGACATGATCGTCCCCTAAAGCCAATGGCCAAGATTGTTCCCTTTTGAGGAGGAACCTGCAGGAGTGGATTCTGGTGGAGGAGATCTTTGTGGGGAAAGTTTACAGGAACAGCACTGAAACCTGGCAGGTCCACGAGAATCCGAATGAGACCAGGCCATTCACAGAGAGGCTCTGTGCCATCACATGAGGTTTGGGCCCAGCCAGAAGTCCCAGCTGGCTCCTTTCCAGAGCCACTTCCTGGCTGTGATAGTTCCTAAGGCTCCTGTAAGACTCAGTGCAAAGAATAATACCGCTTGTGACTGTATTAACTTTTTCACTAGATCTTTCAGGATCAGAGGGAAAATGCTGTGCATTGCCCTCCTTCTGTGCTCACTCCCAGTCTCTCTTCTGCCATGTCTACACTAGCACTTATATCAGCAAAACTTTTGTTGCTCAGGGGTGTGGAAAAAACACTCCCCCTGAGTGACATAAGTTTTGCCAACGTAAGTGCTTGTGTGCACAGTGCTATGTCATTGGAAGAGCATCCCAACATAGCTACCACCGCTCATTGAGCTGGTTTTATTACATTGATGGGAGAGCTCGCTCCCATCAGCATAACATGGCTATGGCGCTGCATTAGGCGCGCGCAGCCGCTAGCGCGCGCAGCGCACGGCTCGCGCGCGCGCTAAGTGTGGTCAAAGCCAGCCCCAGGAGAAAAAAAAACGGCTCTGTCTGTCCTCCTCCTGTCCCTGTGGGGGACAGCGCTGGCTGGGAGCGCAGCCCTGGGGCTTTGACTACACTACTGGGGCTTTTTAGCGCGCAATTTTGCAGCGCTGCAGAGGGTGTTTTTTCACACCCTGCTGCAGCGCTGCAAATTTGCAAGTGTAGCCATGTGAGCAATCTTACAGCAGTGCAGCTATATTGGTACAGCTGTGCTGCTGTAAGCTTGTAAGTGTACACATGGCCTTCTTCCCAGTCTCCAACTATCCCCCAGCACAGACTCTGTTCTAGGGGAGTGGGAGGAATATTGCCACAAAGGTTGATAAACCCATTTCTGTACAGAATGGAGGAGATCTACATATGATGGTTCTGCTCTGTGTGGGTGTAGGAGGCATGATCAGACCCAATGGATCTACTTATGTGTAAAGGCTTAGAGGATTGAGCCATATTCTTCTGTTCAAAGGGTATCCTATATATTATTATTGCAAGAGGACAGAGTAATTCCCTTATCCCTTTAGGTGTATTTTCAAAAGCACCTGAGAGAATTAGGTGCTCACTCTGACTGACTCTGATGGGAGTTTGGCACTTTCTTCCTTGAGGCACTCTTAAAAATCCCAGCCTAATGTTTACTTTAGCTTCATCTAGTCTCTTCTGTGAAGAGCTAGTGGGAAACAGACATTAAGCATTCGTAAAAGGCAGCAGCAGCACTTGGTATAAAACCTTAACTTAAAAATACCTGTTAGCTTGAAATTAATATTGTAACAGGCTTTGATTTTTTTGTTAAAATTGGCTATAGATAAGTACTAACCCCTACCACTGATAATGTAACACAGTTAAATGTAGCACTTGTTATACTGGAGTAGTCCACAGGCAATCAGCTGGGCCTTTTGTAATATAGCCATGAAAGAACAGTAATTGATTCCAGCTCCGTAGCTATCTCTCCTGTTGGATTTAAGAGTGCCCAGTGATATCCAGGCATAAGTCTGTAAAGAAACAGAGGAATGTACAGCACCTCTGTGTGAAATTAATATTTCTCTTTGGTAGTAGGGATCTAAGCATACTTTAAAGTGAATATTGAAAAGCAAATATTGGGTCTGTTTATCCTTTGGGGAGGACTTGCTCCTCTGAGATGAGGTTAGAATTTTATCTTTAAATCACCTAGAAAAGAGCTTGGAAGCCCGCTTCAAATTCTAATTTATCCTTGCAAGGCATCAAGCATAGTTCACATTTCTTACTTTATTATTTTTAACTGACTGTAAATTTTAGAAAATTAATGTGTTTAATCTCCAGTTAGACACTTTCAAGCAGCTGGGTAAAGTTTGTTGCCTAGCAGACAGGAAGGTGGGCAAAACTTTCAAAAGTACGTTGTCAAGGCACTTCGAACCCAGACGACTTGTGAAAACACCACTACCGCTGAAACAATTCTCACTAAATGTGTTTGTGATGTCCCCATGATTGCTGCATCGAGCAATAGAACAGAAGAATGTGGGAAGAACCTAGACTTCAAATGCACCACCGGACAGGGTTGGGGGGGGGGAACCATTTTCAGAAGTACTGTTAAGTACTTTCCTGTGTCTAATGCTGCTGTCAAGCGTTACTCTCTTCTAACTGACCTTTTTAGGAAGCACTTTATTTTTCTACCTCTAGACCTGTCTTTGTAGGCCACCTATATATTTCAGTTATATAGATGACTGCAGTTGCCACTTGCTTGGTAAGTGTGATGCAGGGCCAAATCAATGGGAGTTTCACCTTAAGGACTGCAGGAACCATAAAGTAAGGCAATTAACGGAGCTGCTTTTTCAAGAAAGTAAAATGCTGCATATAGCCAGGATGGTAAAAGCGCCCCACACAGGAAGCTACAGTGTAGCTTGTGGCTATCATTATTGTTAAGACAGCAGCATGGCTTAGAGATGTGATGACCCTAGTAGCCAACATGCAGCATTGCATGATGTGACCCATTGCTACTCTTGGCCATACTTTCATATTACAAATGGAAGTGAATGCCAGCAGCTCTGTTTTGTGACCATTGTGTTTCTGACAACTGGTCCATACAGATCCTATGTTGGATGAAGTTGAGGTGCCCCAGTATAAACAAATGATGAAGTCTTTGCCTTCTTTAACACAAGCCTATTTTATATGTGTGGGTGCAGAGGATATTATACACCTGCTGACACTCCAGCCTGACACTCATGCGGACACACCAGATAGTTGATGCTTACAACTAGATTATAAATCATTTTTCCTGCTAACAGCGACTCTGATTACAACTTGTCTATGGCTGGGAGGTTCCCTTGTTATCTGCATGAGGTAACTTGGAAACAAAATATTTGGTCACTACCTGAAGAGCATACTCTAGGGGTACGTCTACATTGCAATTAAACACCCATGGCTGGCCTGTGCGAACTGACTCAAGCTCATGGGCTTGGGCTAAGGGGCTGTTCAATTGTAGTGTAGAGATTTGGGCTCAGGCTGGAGCCTGGACTTTAGGACCCTGTGAGGTGGGAGGGCCCCAGAGCCTGGGCTGCAGTCCAAGCCCAAACATCTACACTGCAATTAAACAGCCCCTTAGGCTGAGCCCCTCAAGCCCAAGTCAGCTGGCATGGGCCAGCTGTGGGTGTCTAATTACACTGTAGACATACCCTGTGTTTCTTCTCTCAGCTCTAACCACAGTTCTGTCTCATGACATTTTGTGCTATGACATTTCATTTCATTTCATTTCATTTCATTGAGACCAACTATTGTAAAAGGAACCGTATACATTTAAGTCCCTGTAAATGAATTTTATCTGGGAGAACTCAGGTAAAGCTTCAGGTTTCACTGAGATCCTCTTTGAGGTGCCTTTGGTAGAGTTATGCTCATTTGGTCAAGGGAAAGTGTTGTGTATTTGGTTGTCATGGGTTTTGTTACTATGGCAACTGAGTTAGACTATTAAGGGATAGCTCAGCCGGTTTCAACCGGCTGAGTGAGCTCTCTGTCTCTGTAAATAAAATGGAGGTTTTGGTTAGCTGTCTGCTCTCTGGCCTCAAGTGATTGCTTCCTACACCGGCTGCCCCAAGGATACAACACTGGCGACGAGGGTGGGATCCTGGTGCTGCTCCAGTAACAGAAGGAAGTAGAAGTCAAGGTAAAGACCAAACAAAGAAAAAAAGCTGCTTGTTGCACTGACTGTGAAAGTGAAACTAAAAATCATGGCTACTCTGACCAGGCCCCTGGAGCCTTTTGATGAGAATACAGAGCAGTGGCATGTGTATACTGAGCGTTTTGAGCTTTTTGGTATTGCAAATGACATTACAGAAGCGAAGAAGGTGCCAATATTCTTAACTGTTGTAGGGGCTAAAACCTACTCTCTGCTACGCAGCTTACTACACCCTGTTAAGCCTGAGACTAAATCTTACAGTGACATTGTGGAAATCCTGGGGTCTCATTTCTCCCCAAAACCACTGGTAATTGCTGAAAGATATAGGTTCCACAAAAGAGACCAAAAGGAAGATGAAACAGTTGTACAATCTGTAGCCATTTTAAAAAAGCTAGCAGAACACTGAATTTAAAGAGATGTTAAATGATGCCCTGCGTGACAGGTTAGTGTGTGGCCTCTGCAGTGAAGCTATACGGAAGCGCCTACTGACAGAGGCTCAGCTTACATTACAGAAGGCTGTTGATATTGCTGTCTCCATGGAACTGGCTACAAGGGAGGCACAATACATCGGTGCATCCCCTAGGGTGCAAAAAGTGTCACAAGAACTGACCCACAAAACGGTGCAGAGTCAAGAATGTTACCGCTGTGGTAAGCTGGGTCACCAGGCATCAGAATGCTGGTGTAAGGACCTGGTGTGTCGACACCGTGGCAAAAAGGGACACATTGAGTATGCCTGTAAACAAAAGAAAAAGAGGCCTGTGGTCTGGCCGACAAAAAGAGGAACCTTGCATACCCTAGAGCAGACCCAGGATGATCAAGGTGACACCTCCTCACAAGAGGAAGTGCCACTGCATGTTTTGTCTTTGGCAGCGGGCTCACATGAATACTGGGTAACCCCCTTATTGGAGGGCAAACCTATACGCATGGAACTAGACACCGGTGCAGCTGTCTCGCTGGTTCCGGAGACTGTGTATAAGGAAAAGCTACAGCATCTTCCGCTTAAGGCAACAAAAACTATTCTGAAGACGTATACAGGTGAAGCTGTGCCCATGTTGGGCACTATTGATGTTAAGGTGGAGCTCAATGGACAGGCGGCTAAATTGCCACTGTTTGTGGTGAGAGGTGACTACTCAGCCTTAATGGGTAGGTCTTGGCTTGGGAAGATTCAGCTGAACTGGGCAGAAGTGCACCGGATGACTAAAGAAGAAACCAGTCTAACCCCTATACTAAGGAAATATGCTGCTGTTTTTGGAGATGATTTGGGAAGTATGAAGGGAATCACTGTGACATTGAACATTAAACCTGGCAGTCCACCAAAATATCTGAAAGCCCGAACTGTGCCATATGCCATCAGGCCAAAAGTTGAAGCAGACCTGGAGCGCCTGGTCACCAATGGAGTCCTAATACCAGTTACCCATAGCTCATGGGCCACTCCTATCGTTCCAATAGTGAAGAAAGATGGCTCTCTCCAGATTTGCGGTGATTTTAAAGTCACTGTCAACCCAGTGTTGTGTGCAGAGCAATACCCGCTTCCCCGCATCGATGACCTCTTCGCAGGCCTGGCTGGGGGACAAAAGTTCAGTAAGATTGATCTGAGTCAAGCATATTTACAGATGCACGTCGATGAAAAGTCCCAAGAGCTGTTGACTATTGTGACTCATAAGGGGCTTTATCGATACTGTCGCCTACCCTTCGGAATCACATCGGCTCCCGCCCTGTTCCAGAGGGCTATGGACCAGATCTTGTGTGGCTTGTCAGGAGTTCAGTGCTATCTGGATGATATCCTGGTCACTGGAAGAAATGAAGAGGATCACTTAAAGAATTTAGAGGCTACCCTACAAAGACTGGAAAAGTATGGCCTACGAGTTCGCAAAGACAAGTGTGAATTCTTCAAGCCCTCTGTTGAATATTTGGGACACATCATCGATTCTGCAGGTCTTCATAAGGCCCCTGCAAAAGTTAAAGCTATTGTGGAGGCTCCCCCACCTCGAAATGTAAGCCAGCTACGCTCATTTCTAGGACTACTGAACTATTATGGAAAGTTCATCTCACAGTTAGCCACACTGCTAAAACCACTTCATGAGCTCCTTGGGCAGAACAAGGCCTGGAAGTGGACTGAAGCCTGTGATGTTGCATTTAACAAAGCTAAGGATGCATTGTTAAATTCTGAAGTTCTAACGCACTTTGATCCATCCTTACCCCTGCAATTGGCCTGCGATGCTTCCCCTTATGGAGTGGGAGCAGTCGTGTCACACATTATGCCTTCGGGAGAAGAAAGACCTATTGCTTTTGCTTCACGCACTCTAAGCAAAGCAGAAACTAACTACGCCCAAATCGAACGTGAGGCATTAGGAATTGTTTTTGGAATTAGGAAGTTTCATCAGTACCTGTTTGGGCGAAAGTTTACTCTTCTTACAGACCATCGACCTCTGACATCAATTTTTGGACCCTACACAGGCATTCCCCCATTAGCTGCTAATCGTATGCAACGTTGGGCATTGATACTTTCTGCACACACATATGAAATCAAATATCGGAAATCCACTCTGCACGGCAATGCAGATGGCCTCTCAAGGTTGCCTTTACCGGTCAAACATCAAGATAGTGCCCAAAAGGAAATCTTCTACTTTGAACAGGTAGAGAATACACCCATCACTGCTGCTCAGATAAAGAAGGCAACCCGCGTTGACCCAGTATTATCCCAAGTTATGGACCTGGTGATGCATGGAAAATCTCGACAAACCTCTCCGGTCTCACCCGACCTTGTTCCCTACATGTCCAGGCGGACGGAGTTATCGGTCCAATCTGGTTGTTTGTTGTGGGGGAGGCGTGTCATTATTCCACCACCCCTGAGATCACAGATGTTAGAACAGCTACATTCCGGTCACTGTGGAATAGTGCGCATGAAGGAAATTGCACGAAGCTATTTTTGGTGGCCTAGATTGGACAGTGCTATTGAAGAGAAGGCAAAAGCTTGTATGTCATGTCAGGGTGTAAGAAATGCACCCCAGTGGGCACCCCTACACCCATGGGACTGGCCTGAAAACCCGTGGCAACGTATTCACGTTGACTTTGCTGGCCCCCTTGAAGGAAGCATGTTCTTGGTGGCAGTAGATGCCCATTCTAAATGGCCAGAAGTCTCTATAATGCAGTCCACTACTGCAGAGAGTACTATCCAAAAACTACGAGGACTCTTTAGTCGTTTTGGTCTGCCAGAACAACTTGTGAGCGACAACGGACCGCAGTTCGTCTCTCAGGAGTTTCAAAATTTTATGAAGGCAAATGGGATACACCACATCACGTCAGCACCATATCATCCGTCCACCAACGGATTAGCTGAAAGATTTGTGCAGACAATGAAAAACACTTTGAAATCAGCAAAGGGACAACACTCCATTCAAAAGCGTCTGGATACCTTCTTACTTTCCTATAGAAACACACCTCATGCTACGACCCAGGCTTCCCCAGCCTTTCTAATGATGGGACGACAGCTGCGCACTTGCTTTGATCTGCTGAAACCTTCTGAACCCAGACAAACTGTGCAACATCAGCAGCAATATCAAGTCATCAAACGGGCACCCAGAGCAAAAGACCGAACCTTTAGCCCAGGGCAGCCAGTTTTGGCTCGGAATTTTACTTCCAGAGCTAAATGGGTCCCGGCCACAGTCCTCACTCAAACAGGACCTGTTTCCTATACAGTCCGGACTGCAGAGAATCTTACCTGGCGGCGACATGTAGATCAGCTGTTGCCAGGTCATGCCAGTCTTCAGGACCCATCTGCAGTTGAGGGGTCTGACTTCACCCCTCCTGGTGAGACACCGAATCATGAGTCACCTGCTCCTGATTGTTCTCCTCCATTACTGCCGGCAGCTGAGATACCCCTTTGCCCAGCACGAGCTGATACCACCTCCTCACCTATTCGTGCTGCGGACCCTGAGCCCCTAGTACTTTCGGGTGCAACAACACCAGAAGTTCGCCGTAATCCACCTAGAGACAGAAGGCCTCCTCATCGGCTGGATCTTTAGTTAGGGCGAACCCACGGTTATGGGGCAAAATAATCCCCAGGGTTTAGCCGGGAATGGAGGCAGTCTACCCTCCTTCTCTAGTTTAGTGTGTGTTTTATTTAGGGGGGGAGGAATATGTTGTGTATTTGGTTGTCATGGGTTTTGTTACTATGGCAACTGAGTTAGACTATTAAGGGATAGCTCAGCCGGTTTCAACCGGCTGAGTGAGCTCTCTGTCTCTGTAAATAAAATGGAGGTTTTGGTTAGCTGTCTGCTCTCTGGCCTCAAGTGATTGCTTCCTACACCGGCTGCCCCAAGGATACAACAGAAAGTAACAAAGCAGGTGACATCTTTCCAGTGTAAGCAATACAAAACATTATTTGCAGAATTATTTGTCAGGAATTATTTGCAGGAAGTATTAATCAAAAAATTCTGAATAAGGAGTTAACCGATCTGTTTGCAGCCAATTCATGAAAAGAAAAGCAAAATTCATCAAGTAAATAATTCATTAGGAACCACGCTAGACCACGATTTTGACTTTTTTATGTGAAACTGTGCTGGGTGCAGAGCAGTGGCAGCTAGGGTGGCCAGATGTCCCGATTTTATAGGGACAGGCCTGATTTTTGGGTCTTTTTCTTGTATAGGTTCCTATTACACCCCACCCCCTGTCCTGATTTTTCACTCTTGCTGTCTGGTCACCCTAGTGGCAGCTGTGTAGTGGATGCCAGAGCCATGCAGCTAGCACAGTGAAGGATGGCTTGAAGGTACTGGGTGGAGACGTGGTGGAACACACCTTCCTTCACTCTTTTAAAAAGGACTCGCTTGCACTCCCATTTAATTCCTGTTGCACGCCACAGAGTACATACTGGAGTGGTGGAGCTCTGACCAGGCCCATTAATGTGGGGGATCAGGAAGAAAAAGGGCCCGGACATCATCTTCCCCCAGTAGCATCTATGAAGCAGTGTGCAAGACTCAACTTTAAAGCCACGACCAGTGTTTCCATAATAGATATAACTGGCTCCCTTGTTGATAAACTCAGTAGCGAGGTTATGGACTGAATGTATGTGAAGATGCCAGCTGGTCCTTAGTTCCAGGCCAGGGTTGAGGCATATTCATTGGCCAGCATAGAATACAGCAAACTTCCGTATCTAGGGCTCTTGATGTGGCACCTCTCACCAGCACTAATGTGTCTCACACACACACCAAGGACAATGACACATGGAAAGCTCAAAATAGATCCTGTGCTGCCCTAGATCTTTTAAGAATCAACAGGTATTTGCATAAAGGAGAACACCTTGCATTCCTCTTTAAGCATGCACACAGAATAGTTCCCTGGAGCTTGCCAGGAAGAGAGAGGGTATTGTTAGCAGCAGTATGGGGTGCAAGCTGTATACATGCTTACAGGTGAATACTGAGGTGCTGCATGCTATGGGAAGTCTTAAAGTTACTGGCAGTGGTCAGCAGTCATCTTCTGGTTTGTTCAGCGTGAAAGTTCATATTTACCCTGTTCTGATCTAGCTGTAACCATAGGTGATACTGGCAACCACTGAGGGTAACGCATCTGAAAGGGCACCAGAAAAGAGGGCACAGGAAGGCTGCATCTGAAGGTGCAGCAGATTTGAGTCATCCTGTGAAAAACATTTGTTGTCTGGCTCCAAGAAGACTACACTATTTAGGGGTGCTTTGCATCCAACAGCGAGATCCTTCCTGCTCCCGCAGGCCCTTTTGGTTAACTCCCTTTGAAACACCATTGCAGCTAGCCCCCTGGGGCACCTTTGGGAGAGTAAGCACCAAATCCATTTATTGTCTAGGACTCGGGATTTTGAAGGAGCCTATAGGGATTAACCGAATTTGAGTGGGATTTGGGTACCTAGCTCCCTTAGGTTCTTTTGAAACAACCAGTCTTGATCTTAAAAAGAACAGGAGTACTTGTGGCACCTTAAACCTGAGCTTGTTTGTGATATAGCGTTTGTTATCATTAGGGATGGATACAGCCCAAACTTCACCCCTTTCTATAAACCAAACCTGAATTTTTGTAAGGTTCTGATTTGTTCAGATAAAACCCTTTGCTGATTTCCAAAAGCCAGACCCTCAACAAGTCCCTTTCTGAAACATACACACAAGTCCCCTTACATTTGAAGTTATGCTGTCACCTGATTGGCTCCACTGGATCCTAAATACAAACCACTAGATTACAACTCTCCCAATTTCCTTCCCTGTCTATAGTAAACTTAGGCCTTGTCTAGGCTTGGGATTTAGCTATCAGACCAGAAACTGGTATATTTGCTCTCGTGCAAACACCAAGTGTAGAGAAGGAAAGCCAAAATTTGCACTGGTTCAACTTACTCCAGCTTAAATCCAGGGTAAACTCAACCAATGCAAATCATGGCTCTTGAAATCTGGAGTTTGCAGCAGGGCAGCTACTGAACACTAAATGAAGGCTATTCCCAAATATATACAAGGCCTTATTCATCTGGCTGAACTAATGACCAAAGCCTATGACATATAATGAAATTTTTATTTACCATTCAAATTATCTTGCTCCAAAGATAGACCCAAAGAAAAAAAAGTTCCTTTTACATGCATTGCAGAGATGGAGTGAAATCCTGTATTGATCATGTGAAAGAGATCCTTCCAGCAAATGAGAGGCTTTCTTCTTTTTAAAAAAATTCATGTCCTTTGCCGCTACTGTGTAGAATTGTTTTTAAGCTATCACTGCTGTGCTGAATAAACCATAGACCCAGGACCAAATTCTATTCAAAGGTTGTAACTGATGGCAGAGTTTACCTATTTCTGTGTCCAACACTGAGAGATGGTCAGAAATTTTCTAATTAAATGTTTTTCTGTTGGAAAACACTATTTCATCAAAACCGAAACTTTCTGCGGGAAGTATCAATTTCAACAAAATTTTGTTTAAAAAAAATTGAAATGAAGCATCTTGATAATGACTACTTCAAGTCAAATGATTTTTCATTTCAAAATGACTTTTTGCTTCAAAATTTATTTCATATTATAAAAAAGTAGGATGGTTGATTAATCACAATTAACTCATGCGATTAACTAAAAAAATGAATCGTGATTACAAAATTAATCACAATTAATCACAGTTTTAATTGCACTGTTAAACAATAGAATACCAATTGAAATTTATTAAATATTTTGGATGTTTTTCTACATTTTCAAATATAGTGATTTCAGTTACAACACTATATACAAAGTATACTTTATATTGTTATTTTTATTACAAATATTTGCACTGTAAAAATGGCAAAGAAAAGAAATTGTATTTTTCAATTCACCTCATACAAGTACTGTAGTGCAATCTTTGTTGTGAAAGTGCAACTTACAAATGTAGATTTTTTTGTTACATAACTGCACTCAAAAACAAAACAATGTAAAACTTTAGAGTCTACAAGTCCACTCAGTCCTATTTCTTGTTCAGCCAATCGCTAAGAAAAACACATTTGTTTACATTTAAGGGAGATAATGTTGCCCACTTCTTGTTTACAATGACACTTCACAGTGAGAACAGGTGTTTGCATGGCACTTTTGTAGACGACATTGCAAGGTATTTATGTGCCAGATGCACTAAACATTTGTATGCTCCTTCATGCTTTGGCCACCATATGAGAGGACATGCTTCCACGCTGATGATGCTCGTTAAAAAAATAATGCATTAACTAAATTTGTGATACAATTCTCCCGCAAGGAGTTTAATGTCTCCTACTCTGTTTTACCTGCTTGCTGTCATATATTTCATGTTATAGCAGTCTCAGATGGTGACCCAGCTTGTTTCAAGAACACTTTCACTGCAGTTTTGACAAAACGCAAAAAAGGTACCAATGTGAGATTTCTAAGGCTAGATACAGCACTTGACCCAAGATTTAAGAATCTGAAGTGCCTTCCAAAATCTGAGAGGGATGAGGTGTAGCTCATGCTTTCAGAAGTCTTAAAAGAGCATGCAGAAACTAGAGAACCCAAACCACCAAAAAAGAAAATCAACCTTCTGGTGGTGGTATCTGATTGACTCAGATGATGAAAATGAACATGCGTTGATCTGCACTGCTTTGGATGGTTATCGAATAGAACCCATTATCAGCATGGATACATTTCCTCTCAAATGGTGGTTGAAGCACGAAGGGACATATGAATCTTTAGTGCGTCTGGCACATAAATATCTTGTGACGCTGGTTACAACAGTGTCATGCGAACACCTGTTCTCATTTTCAGGTGACATTGTGAACAAGAAGTGGGCAGCATTATCTCCTGCAAAAGTAAACAAACTTGTTTGTTTGAGCAATTGGCTGAACAAGAAGTAGGACTGAGTGGACTTGTAGGCTCTAAAGTTTTACATTGTTTTATTTTTGAACGCAGGGGGGATTTGTACATAATTCTACATTTGTAAGTTCAATTTTCATGATAAAGAGATTGTGCTACTGTACTTATATTAGGTGAATTAGAAAGTTTTGTTTTTTACAGTGCAAATATTTGTAATCTAAAATAAGTATACAG
This sequence comes from Mauremys reevesii, assembly GCF_016161935.1. NCBI lineage: Eukaryota > Metazoa > Chordata > Testudines > Geoemydidae > Mauremys > Mauremys reevesii. Next base: position 85,943,249 of record NC_052624.1, read on the forward strand.
CAAGCCCTGTACACTTCGTATTCTGTATTGTAAGTGAAATCAATATATTTGAAAATGTAGAAATCATCCAAAACTATTTAAATAAATGGTATCCTATTATTGTTTAACATCGCAATTAATTTTTTAATTGCTTGACAGCCCTAAAAAAAGTCAAAATCAAAATGAAACACTTCAAAATGCTTCAGCTGACCCCAAACAAATGTTTTGAAAACTTGAAAATTTGAAATTGCTGAATTTCCTGTGAAATGGTTCCTGTAGAGTTCTACAAAATATGATCCTTGAGGTTATCCCCACTCAGGGCCAAATTATGCCCACACACACACACCTGTAGCTTCAGCTCAAGTCAATTTGAGCTGAATGTGCCTCCAAGAGCAGAATTTGGCTTCAGATTAGAAAATTGCATGTAGCCAGATTCTGAGAGCGGACTAAGTATTAGGTATGTGTGTGTAGTTATCCTCTGCTGCTGCCTCCTGCGCAGCTTCTGTGACATGGGGAGAAGATGGAGGAAGGGAGGGGTTGCAAAAGTAAGTCAGATATCTGTCTTTTCATTTGGCCAGCTCCAGAATCAGCTCTGCTGCTCTGTCTGCATTGACAAAGTCCAGGTACACAACAGAGAAGTTGGTTTGACAAATTAGTGTTCGTGCCACAAGAGGAAACAGCCAAAGCTTTAAGAAGTTTGGCACAGCAGAAGCACAGAGGGCAATCAGCTGTTTACATATCAAGGTGGGGTTTTTTTAAGTCAAATTGTCTTAATCCTTTTCCACACCGCATTCTCTTTCACTTCAGATTAATTGGTAATGGAGTGCCACAAGCAACAAAAACGTTAAACAGTTATTAGCAGAACAGAGGGGATGAAAAATCCCCTAGCTGTGATGAACTCAGAACAGATTATTCTTCTATTTCCCAGCATGGCATTCCTTTCCCCCTTCTCTGCATAGTGAATGCACCGCTCTACATTTTGCAGCCAGTGCTTTGGTCTGATAGTATTTTCTCACCTTCCAGGTTCCTAATCATGGGCTGTAGACCTCAGAAGATTGCAGGGTTAGTACATATAAGCATCTGAACTTTTGAGAAGCTTATCTCATAAAACTCTCAAAAGCCAGGTTTTTTTAAAATCAGGTGTCCGTTTTTTCACGTTTGAAAAGACAGGTGCAAATAACTTGTGCCTATACAAAGAGAGGCCATTATTGGAAAATCTGATTTCCTGAATCAAAAATATCTTATTGATCTAGGAATTGAACTCTAAATCTCATTCTATTGGACTTTCTTGCAAGTTTATCTGCCCAAACTAAGCCCAAACCCTTGGCCTGTACCGGTCCTTACTTCAGCCACTGGTCCAGGTTGCTGCTTCTCCTGTTCTTTATTCTATTCTGTTCAGGTTCTTATACCACCCTCGTCACCAGAGTATCTGAATACTTTCCAGAAGTAGCTCTCCCCTTTTTTGCCTTTTACCCTCCACGGGAAATCTTCAACTGGAAGATTTTTTTAAACATTTAATTATTTGTCTGCTGTAGTATGTATGGTCGTGACTGAAGTAAAGACAATGAAATCCATAGTTAGGCATCCAATGTTGCCTGATTTTCATGAGCAATTCAGGTGCTCAGACTCTGAAAATCAGGCCACAAACTTAGGTTGTGTCCGTTGAGGAAACCCAGCTTGAAAATGTTGGCCTAAATCTGGCTTCTACTGTAGTATCCTGTGGTGTTTTTAAATATGTGTTTGGGTTGGTTATTTTATCTGAACCACTTTTTTTTGTTAAAAATATTGTCTCATACCTATTGCTTCTTGCCGTTTAGCAAGTTCCAGCAGTGGTGATAAATCTGAATATTAGTACTTTGCTTCTTTAGGCAATTTTTATCTGCCTTTCAGACAAAACAACCCTCTACAAAGTTCTGTTGTATATGGCTTGCAAAGAGCTCACCTGACACTGGCAATTATTGTTTTGCAGAGGAGTGGTTGCTATTGAGACATCAATGCCAGTTTTTTTAAAATACAGTAAATTAGAGATGATTTATTGCATTTGTTTTTTGGCTTTAATAATACATTTGGCTGTTAATTTATTTATCATGTTGCTCTTGCATCGTAACCAACATTTAGATAATCATCAACAAGAGGTGATATTTTAAGAAATGCGGTGGTGGATAGTTCCTTTCAAGGACAGAAGTAGTTAGCAAAGCTGCTGAATATTTGATAAGTGAATGCTGGGAGAACTGTGGCTTTATGTGTTCACTGTGAGGCAATCAGTTCATCATCTTCATAACATTAAAAGATCTAGAGTGAAATTCGCCCTTGTACAGAAGGCCAGTATGCCACTTAAGCCCTGTTTCAAGGATCGATTCATGACCTAATGTCTGAGTAATGGTGTTACTGATGTAGACATTACAGAGCTGAATTACAGATGGAACAAGTGTGTTTTCACCAATGCACATTGGAGAGAGAAAAATAAACTTCCGAGTGACACTTTTAATGGTGAATTTTTTTTTCTGGACCAATCCCCGAAGAAAAACTTGCCTGTTCATTAATTTTATCCTAGCACAATATTTCTAAAGAAAGCTCTGTCACTCAGAAGTCACTTCTAATGTTATGCTCTGTTTTCCAGCCTGCCTGCATACAAAGGAACTCTTTTTTTTTTTTCATTCTATTTCTACATGTTAAAAAAAGCCATCTGAAATTCTTAAGCAGCTCTGGATGCCTGGGAACTAAAGGTGACTCAAGCAGAAATGAATTTCCTGCCCCAAAACATTAACATCCTATCTTCTGCTGATTGATATGTTGCTAATACATTATGGTCAGGGAGGTTTGTACACAGTTTGACACTATATTTCATGATTCATTGAAAAGTGTGATTTCAAGGCTATGCTGAAGTTCTCTATCCTTAACAACCAACAAAAATGTGTTTAAAAAAAAAAAAGTAAAGGTGTAAACTTCACAACACATCAAAGTCAGACCAATACTGTCACTTTTTAAGGCAGATCACTATAAATAAATTCTTTGCCTCTTTTCATTACTCTGTCAGTTTTTAAATTATATGTAGAGGTTTTTAAATCCTCCATCCTACATATCTGCCCCTCACTTCTGGAACCCCTGTTCCACTGAGTTCAGGCAGTAGCAGAACCTTTAATAGAAAGGGCTGTTTGTGATGCGCTATTTCTTTTCTTAACAAACAAAAGGGAAATTGATCCTTATGAACTATGCCAGACTATTTATCTACAGCACAAGGAGGAGCAATACAAGTTGGCCCTTCACCTGCCCACCAATGTAGCTTGCTCCCAACACCGAGGGACTATCTCTGCTTGGTAGATGACATTTCATCAGCCCATTCAGTCCTGGCCCCCTGTGCTGAGGATGCCCCTGGGGTTGCCGATTTTGCTCATGATTTTATGTGATGTGGATATCTGACTGGGATCCATTCATTTTACATAGGCCATCCTGTGGCCATCACATCACAACTTTCATTTGCAACCAACTGAAGCAGGACTACAGGAACTCTCGACTTAGATGGGAAAGGCTTGGAGATTGATCTTCAGCTGGTGCAAATGGCTTCAACAGGATTATGCCTATTTACACCAGAGGATGTTGCCCAGTGGGCAAGTAGAGCAATTCTAGCCCTTGCTGTAGCCAGTCTGGGATGGAGCAAGAAGCTCCATCTGTCACATGATTGTCAGCCCTGGGAAGGAACCACCGATCAGAGGCGCTAAAGTAGGAATGCAGAGATCTCCTTTCCACCCTCCCCTCAGCAGCCAAAAGAATTTGGGGGTTAAGGAGGGGAACTGGGGAGAGGAAACTTAAAGGGTAACAGCTGTTCCGGTCCCTTCTTTGCTCCGGTGAAAAGAGTCAGTTTGCTTCCTGCTCCTCCCCCACACCTTTCCCTCGCTGCAACACCAGGCCTGAGAGGAAGTGGGAGAGGGAGTGAAAACCTCCTGAAGCTCTCCCCAAGGCCTGGGAAGGGTGAGAAGAGAACCCTACTCCACAACCTGTGGGAGGAGCAGAGGTGTGCTGTGGGCAAGGGAACAGCTGTGCAGCTGAGGGGAGCAGAATTAATGTAAGTGGCTGGATGTGCCTAGGTGCTGGTCTGGAGGGAGAGAGGGGCAGATGTGAGGATGGGGTAGACACAGAATAAATAAATTAAAGTGTTTGGGTTTGGGAAGAAGCTGGAGGCTCTGCACCATCAGGCACATTGGAGGTCTGCAAAAACCAAACGACAGACCAAAACCCACATGTATCTATTTGAAACATACCTTGATTTTTGAGTCCATTTCATGACTTTGGGGAAAAGGGTCTGACTCAGGATTTTTGAACTTTTGGGCTTGGCAATGCCACCTATCAAATACCAGTCCTGGAGCCATCCAGTTCTACAGCTGAAGCACTGATGCGGGCGGGAGTTTATCCACTGGTGGACAGCAGCAGAAACAGGAAGTGGTCACAGAGAAATTTAGAAATGATGAATATTATTTTTACAACTAAGCAAAAAGTAAACAATGCAAGCAAAGAGGGGGTGAGAGGTTGAGGAATGAGGAGAGGCCAGTGAGGTCATCTGATGGACTTTTCTTTATGCTTCAAGGTGACATTGGAAATCTCTTGCTGACAAATTATTGGCCCCGCCAACTTCAACTCTCCAATTCCAGCTCACAGGCAGCTCTCCTGCAACAATTCCAAATGCACTTGGGGGAGAGGGGGCGGGGGAGCATACGTTGCTTTCATCAGCTTCCCACAGCAGAAGTTCAAGTCTGACAGAAAGTATGTGGGTTAGGTGTCTTTAGCAAAAGGAAAAAAAAATCCAACTTCTGTGTAGCATGATCCTTTGCATGGGAATGACAATAAACCTAATGTCTAGGCTGCACTCAGCTTAGGTGCATGCAACAGTCTCCTTTCTTGTTGATAGGAGAATGGAAATGACACCTTCAGGAGAGAGAGGTCACATTAGATCCTGAATTACAGCCCATGTTTGATGTAATGGGGTTGCATTGGACGTAAGTTGACAGGATATGGCCCTTTTGTTTTTGTGTCTTCAAATATTATGTATTTATGTTAATTCCATCCCTCAGAAACATCCCCAGGAGCAGTGTGCAACATAACAGGGCTCCCATCTTAATAGCGGCTTTTATGTGCTGTTATAATACAAATAACCAATAACTGAGAATGAACTAGGCATGAACAGCCACTTAGTGGCATGCTATTAATTAATGCTAGTGTATTGTGGTGTGAGTCTGCTCTTTTAGTGAACCATGCACATCAGAGGCAGGGAAGAATCTTGTTTGTAGAACTGCGTGAAAAGTGGTGGTTTCCGCTTACAGAGCTCTTTCCCTCAGCTTTGGTTCTAACCCCAAATTTGGCTTTGAGTTTCAGGTATGAACAACCCAAAAACTCCAAGTGGAGCTCATTTAAAACCTTCACTTCTTATCATGACACCTTGAAAAGTTTCAAATCCTACATATTTCTTTATTCAGTCTCCTTGTGCGTACGCATTATGATACAGCCTTTAATTGCATAAGTAGGTAATGAGGCACACAGACCCTCATCTCATTCAGTGCACAAGTTAGATGGTGCACAGTGAAGGAATCTGGGTTGGTTATAGAGAGAATGAGGCTTTCTGTAGGTCCTCTGCATCATTTGTTGTCAGTAATCCTGAGAGAGATACTATATGCATGTCTATGTGTCTGTGTTATCATAATTAAGGGACATTAAAACCAGGTATCTTTTCAACCACTTTCTGAATTGACAGATATGTTACAGGTAGTGAAGGCTGCCTAACACTTTCCATTATAAGACCCTGTTTCCAGTTGCTTAAAATTTTTCCAAACTTAAAAGGTTCACATTTCCCATGCCAAGTGTCTGCCTCAGGCTGAGTGTTTTGGGGAAGTTTCAGCTAAAAGTGTTCTGCTGTTTCAAAGAATGGTATTAAGGGGAAAGCATGTAGTTTTGCCCATGTTAAAAAAATTACAACCATTTCACCAAGATCTAATACCTCATACTTTAGAGCTTGAAATGTGGCATAGGGATCAGCCTGGTGTCAGGGATGTGCTTTTTTCCAGTTACATGAAAATGCACCCAAATCTGGCCAAGTTAAAAGCCTCTGAAAAAAATCTCAGTTTACACATGCTTAGTTCAAGACTTGTTGGAATCTAGCAGCTAAATTCTCTGAAGATTCCATTTGCACTGAGCATGCTCCATCCCAGAGAAGCAGGAGCGGAGAGAAGGACTTTCTCTCCAGCTTCTGCTCCCAGCCTCTGTGGTGCCTGGCACAGGAACTGAGTGCAAGGAGACTCTCTCTCTCTCTCTTGTGATCTCCCTGCTGACACCCAGACAGCAAGGAGGAGGAATCCACCTGACTAGAATGCAGAGGGATCAGGAACCGGGGAAAGAGATGCAGGATGGAGGATGGGGTAGGAACTCAAGGAGGGGAGTGGGGAAGGAGAGTTAGGAGCAAATGCTTGCAGCGGGGCCTGGGTAGGAGCAAAGGGGGCAGAAGATGGGGAGATAGGAACAAGAATGGGTGGGAGGGAGAGGGGCAGCTAGGAGCTGAGGAAAGCAAGTGCTATGGAGCGGTGCTCTGGGAATGAATCCAGGTTTTGTAATGCATGGAGACTTGTTGGTTGGCCCCTTCTGAAAAATCAGGCCCTACTATTCTCATTTAGGCTCCTGAAATTAGTTGACTTTTCTGACATATTCTGCCTCAGTTCTCCATGTGTGACATAAGGATAATACCACTTTACTTCACAGGAGTGTTGTGAAATTTACTAATGTTTGTAAAGCACTAAAATAACATGATGAGTGCACCACAGGAAAGCCTAGGAAGAAATTAATAATTCTATCTGAAGAGTAAGTTTTGGATAAAGTGCAATAAATAATGTGTGGGACCACCTATTGAGTGATGAAGATGAAAAGAAATATTGAAGAGCTATCTATTCAGTAAGCACTGTCCATCCTACATACTTAATGTGGAAAAAGTAATATGTGATCATTTAATTAAAGACTATCATAATGCTTATGTAATAGGAGGCTGAATTAAGGCTACACAGCCAACCTTAAAACTTGCATTTCCTAACTTTCACGTGCTTGACTTTGCAACCTTGATAACATTATTTTAATGAAGCTTTTATAATGTAATAGTAAATAGGCCAACAAGATGGTTAATTGTACTATTGCTGTCTCTAGAAACCCAGATCAATATGTCTGTATCTGAAGTCGCCTGAAGTATTTGACATCTAATTGCAAGGGCAGTAGTTACTACATTGCTGATCATTCCTAAATGGATGTTACTGTCACGATCCTGACTGGCAAGAACATTTTATTTAGCACTTTACTGTGATTACTTCCAGCTGTGCTTTGAGTCTGGTTTAGTGGAACGTCTGCTGATGGGGATGAATTGTAGGCTGCAATCAGACTGTCAGCTATTTAGAGGGCAGGGACAGAAGGAAGTCAACAGAGAGATGGCCAGGCTCACATGTAGGCCTTTTCCACTTCTGTTGGGAGCAGCATCTTCCAGGCCATGAGGTGGCCATTAATGTAGAAGGATAATATTCACCTCTTCCCTTGCTGTTCAGCAAGTTCATTCTAATGGGAACAAGCACAGAGGTGAAGTCTTCATTTCAAACAGGTGCTCCAAACACATCCACATGAGCAGTGGGAGACAGGTGAAAATGTCCCCCTAACCTTCAGTTAGTCCACAGAGTAAGGAAGAGATAAACCCAGATTTGATTGCAATTCCTTTAACCTGTGTACCTATTGTGGGGTCAAATTGTGCCGTTCAGGGGACAATCCCTTCAGGCACAATCTGATTTCCCCTGGCAAGCTGAGCCAGCTTGGTAGAGAGGCACCATGGCCCCATCTAGTTTGCACCCTCTTTGGGGTGAGTTGAGTGCCTGGAGGTGCATGGAGAGAGAGGAGACCCTGTGCTCCTGCACAAGAGTAAGAGAGAACCTGACCCTAAGTAATGTTTTAGTCAGCTGCTAGAGCCTGTGGGATGTTTATGCAGAACAGGAAGTTGTGGGGAGAGTTTAACTATACACTGGACGCCAGTGATTTCACTGAAGCTGCAGGGAAGTAGCTAAAGGCAGAAATTGGCACGCTAAGCATTTCTCGCAATCACTCTCGCTGTGAACTAATCAGCTGACTAAAGCTCTGTGAGTTATGTGTGTATGTGCGCTTAAGCTTAGCCAGGGCTGAGGGACTAGAGGAACCTTGCTCATTCTTCAAGGGATGGAATCATGAACCTGAGTCGTTTTTGACACATGAGCCATATGCACTAAGACACTGAGCCATGAGAATGATTCTAAGGGTGTATACAGAATGAATGCAGGACATAAAATGACCTGCCTGGGGGATAAGGAGAACTGCTCTCCTCCACATACAGCATTGTACAATTGGACAGGAACATCATGGGGTGGGAATGCAATTTATCTTTCTTTGAAGCACCAGGTTAGGCACTGCAGGAGGCAGGACACTGAGCTAGAAGAACCAGTGATCTCATCTGTAAAGACTATGATATAAGGTATCAAACACAAGCTTATATCACACGGGTCATCATAAGCATTGTGAGATGTATGTAGGGGTATCATGCAAGAAGTTGCAAGTTTGCACTAAAAATATGTTTAAATCACGTAACCAGGCAGCATTGATCAACAAGTTTTTCCCAGACATAGGAATATTGATCTAGCTATCTTCCTAAATCTCTGGTGTAAAGTAAGCCAATAAGCCAACATAAAAGATGCTCTAATTGCATATTAAGTCAACAGGAAAACAGGTTGAAATCAGCATAGGAGAACAAATGCCGCAGGGGTTGTCTTGTCTCTGGGATCAAAACAATGAGTTTTGTGGAAATATAAGGTAAAATGAAAAGACATTTTGTTATCCACTTGCTGAGGAGACTCCTAGCAGGGCATGGGGGAATCATGAAAACCTGGATCCTAATTTGACTGAAAATCAGTAAACTCTACAGAATAACTTTAAGGGTAAGAGAACTGCTTTAGCCAAACAATTGTAGGTTGCTAAAGTTTTATGTTTCATCTGTTAGACACATGTCATACTTTTGTTTTATTTGTAACCAATTCTGTTTCCAATGTCCTTACTCCTTGTCACTTGATTTTCTCTTTGTTAATACACTTCTCTTTGTTTTATCATAAGTAGATCTCAGTGCTGTAATATTAAACAGAGTGTGAATTCTTAGCTGAATCAAACAAGTTGGTGTCTACACTTTCTCTTTGGAGATAGTACACTTGGCAATTTCTGTGAGTGTCCAGCGACAGTGGCTAGAAACTCCGGAGAAACACACTTCTAGCAGTCTCAGGAACTGAGGAGAACCAAGTGCTACCTGCAAGGCAAACTAAGGGCTGTCAGAATCCAGAGAAGTTTGTCTGGGATATCTACCAGAGGGGTGACAGCTCCCTGTCACTCAGTTTAGCACCAGCAAATCTCTCACTCACTGAGGCAAGGGGGTTACACAGTGACTTAATGTTTTGGGCGCCCCAAGAAAGCATCACCGGAGGTAATTTTGTTTAAAAGGATGAGATGCAGTCTCTCCCTTTCTGTGTGTGTGAATTATGCCCACCAAATTTGCACTTGCAGTTTTCAACCTGCCAATTGATTTACAAATAAGAGCACTTGCCCCTCTACTTGGCTGATTTCCATCTGCAATTGAACTGCAATATGAAAATGTGCATGCCAGTTTCGCTGGTGCAAATTGTGCCCAGGAAATCTGCAAAATATAATCGTGTCAGGATAAAAAGAAAATTATGCTTCAAAAGAGTTCTAAAGAGAAAAAAAAAGGTGGTGTGGTCAAAAGGTTTCACACGAGCCTCTCACATCAGAAAATCTGTGTACAACATCTGACTTAGGTCATACCGTAACTGAGTGTGAGCTAGGTCACATCATAAAAGTACATCGGAATCTGGTATTGTCTGATACCATTAGCAGTCGACATTCTGGAAGGACCTAAAACTGAATTCACACAGATATTGGTGTTCAGGTGTGAGGTGCACAATGACACAGCCATATGGAAATGCTTGCCCAGAGCCTGCCCACAATGAGCCTGATTCTTCTCTCGTCAAACACAGGAGCCTTGCCAAGAGACGCACGTCATTGCAAGGAAAAATCATCTCCAGGAACCAAACAGGTTGTCATTAGTAATTTGTTTACTGCAGCCTCCCAGAAGATTTTAGGAAAACCTCCAAAGGAAACTGGTGTATGCATCCTTTATCTTTCCTTAAGAGTTGGTTCTACATCATCATCATCTTTCCACTGGCTCAGCAGAGTTAAAATATACAAAGCACCATCCTCAGTGCAGAGACTGCTTCAAATGTACAAACACTTTCTCGTAAACTGTTTTCCAGTCATTCTGTCATTAGCTGCCTTTTAGAAAGAGGTTTCTGCTGAGATAGATCCATAGTCTCCTCTTGATGTCTGGGGGATTTAGATAGGCAGATCCTATTAGCTGTAATTAACACTGAAACACACCATTTATACCCAATGACATTTCTTTAGACATAATGTGGGTACACAGGTGTAAATTCAGAGTAACTCCACTGAAGAGAATAGAATTACTCCAAATTTACGTAGTGTAGCTGACATCAAAATTTGGTCCATAGCCCTTTTTCTTTTACATTGCAGTCTACCAAACAGTGTTCCAAAATCTGCCCTGCCACTTACACTCTTGTAACACCGAAGTCAATGGGATTGCACAAGCATAAGAGTAAAATTTGACCGAAAGAGCCAAAGTCTGCTCTCATTTACACCTGTATAAAATGTAATGTGATTTTGTTGAGCTAATTGGAAACTCATTGTTCAGTGCTTTCAAATGACTACTTATCTGGGTCTAAATATGGACTTAATTTTGGAGACACAAATGTGACTGTTTTGGCCAGGGTTTCAAGACCAAATTGGATTTGGAACATGACCAATGAGAAATCAGAGTAGAAGGCTTTATTCTGGGTCAAATGTATGATACAGCACTTCCATTTTCAAAGACTGAGCTATGGCAATTGTGATGGGGCAAGGCCAGATGGCTACAGTAAAGTAGTGAGGAACAGGTATGCTAGCCCCAGGCTAAACAAATCCCTGGTACCATAGCAACTAAATAGCAGTTGCTCCAGGTTAATCAAGACACCTGGGGCCAATTAAGATCCTTCTAGAAAGCAGTGGAGATAGCTAGGTTGATTGGGACACCTAAAGCCAATCAAGGACTGGCTGGAATTAGTTAAAAGCCTCCCAGTTAGGCCTGGTCTACACTGGGGTGGTGGTGGTGGGGGGAGATCGACCTAAGATATGCAACTTCAGCTACGAAAATAGTGTAGCTGAAGTCAACGTACCTTAGGTCCATTTACCTCGACTTACCTTACCGCCGCTCCCCCATCGACTCCGCTTCCGCCTCTCGCTGCGGTGGAGTTCAGGAGTCGAGGGCAGAGCAATCAGGGGATCGATTTATTGCGTCTACACTAGATGTGATAAATCGATCCCTGATAGATCAGTAGTCGTACCCTTAGTCAGTGAGGTGTACATGTCAAGAGCTGTAGGAGGGAGCCACGCTGTTGGAGGAACTAAGCAGTACAAATCCATATCAGGTGCAAGGAAGGAGGCCGTGAGGTAACGGTGAAGGAAATATTGAGTGGGGGCTGCTGTGGGGAAGTCGCCCAGGGAATTGTACACGTCCTATTTCCAAAAAGTCAGCTACCGTAGCTGCTATTATTAGGGTCCCTGGGCTGGAGCCCGGAGTAGAGGGTGGGCCCGGGCTCCCCCCTCCCCTCCCCGATTAATTACTGAGATTGAGAGACAGCAGAGACTGTGCAAGGGAGGGTTGCTTCTCCTCACCTCCCTTGCTGGCTTATGATGAAAATGGCTCAGTAGGCTGTGATCCTCGTCTCTAGAGAGAGAAGGGCTACGTGGAGGGTCACAGTGAGCCTCTGAGGCTAGCGAAATCTGCCAGGAAGCATGGGACCCACTGAGACAAGGACAAAGCTTTGTCACACAATGAAATGTCAATTAGACACAAAGTAAACTCTTCTTTCCTAAATCCATCAGCTATTGCACAAAGAAAGCCTGATAGACACATGCAAAATTGTTCCCAGGTTGCTTAATTCACACAATAAATTGTACAGTTAGAAAATACAGCAAAATAGAAATTGAAGTTTTGGGTGGCTAAAGGAAATTCCATTTTAATTTACAGATTCTCTTTATATGCCAATCTGCACCTGAAATAACTTTTCTCTCTTTCAAGCTGTTACCTACATATCTATCGGTGACAAATGATACTCACTAATAAAAATATAAAGTGCTTGTCCTTCTAAAATTTGTTCTATTGAATTGATTGCAGGCAATGCTCACAAATGTGTATTCCAGAAGAGAAAATGCTTCTGGTTTTGAAAAGAGTGTATGTAGATACAGTGCATGTATTTAGCACATCTTTTAGGTGTATAATTATATATAAGAGCAATAGATGTCTAAGATCACATATTTTATTACGAGGCTTTTATCATCAGAAAAACATTTAAAATACCAACATTCAAATAAACATTAATATTAAAATGACGGGACTATCAAAGCAAATGAAAAATAAAGACAAGGGGGCTGATTCTCATGTCACATTGGTGAAAATCAGGCACAAGTAAAGATATTCTGGTTTTATATCAATGTAAGTGAAAGGAAAATCAGACCCTGTTAAGACACTATCAAATATGCATGGTAGTTATTCCTTGTAAGTGCAATAGCTTGTCATTTTGAAACTTTTATTCCACCCAATAAATCTAATAGAATAGTGAGGACAAAGTCCTGGTTTTGTATTGATTACGCCAGTCATTCACTTCTAGAAAAAGTGAGTCAACATTCTGTTCTCAGTAAAACAAGCTGGAAGTCAAAATTGGTTTGTACATGTGTGATTGAAATTGGCTCAATGTGTAAATTTAAAAAAAATCCATAGTCACACAAACAGTACTCAAAAAACTATAGACCGGAAAAATAATTTTTTCCTATATGATTTTAATAAAAATAACTATCTCAGGATTGAGCATTACCTAGCAGTTTATAACCACCTGGATTAACTGCAGCCCTCGGCTTCTCTAGTCAGCCTCCAAATACCAGAAAATGCCCTCCCTGTCAGACATTACATTGGACCTAATTCTATCCTGACCCATGCCCTGTGCAGTCCTATTCACTTCAGCCTTGTTCAACTCCAGTGGAGATACAGTATGTGATACAGTATGTGATCCAGGGAAGAATTTGGTCTATAACATCAAGATGGTGAGAAAAATCTCTGCATGCATCAGGAGACTAGTGACAACAAATGTACCCAGCCACTGCACAAAGACACGGGGAGGTAGCTTCTTGCTTCCGCGTGCTGAGGCAGGTGGGGGCCTGTTGAGTGCCCTGGTATCTGACCAGGACAGGCCATAGGATCCGTCTTTTTATGGATCCTCAAACAACCACCCATCACTTCTTTGGAGGCACATTTGGGACACAAAGCCTAACTTCAGCCACTAGACTAAAGCAGTCTCTGTGGAGCGGTTCCCATAGCCTGGGGCTTGGAGTCCCTCACTGGTCTGGGCACTAGGTTCCTGGATTTGGCCAGTGTGATAGCATTTATGGGGTTATGAGGTCACGGAAAGGAATCATGGTAGACCAAAGAATAATCCAATTTATAACCAAGGTCAGTATTATCCTGGAAAACGGAGAAGCCTGGGAGAGACTATCCTAAACAGGAGAAACCCAGAAAAGCCAAAGGGAGTTTGTACACAAATAAGACTGGGAAAAAGGCCATTACCAATACCTACAAAACAGTAACTGACCTTCTCTGTGATGCATTTAGGTCACTTGTTAAATGCGTGGAAAGTATTGATTTTGTTTAACTAAATTATCTCTGTGCATTTGACAGGGACAAATGCTAAACATGGACTGCGCTGTAAGGCTTGTAAGATGAGCATCCACCACAGGTGCACAGACAATATTGGACAACAGCGTTGCATGGGCAAACTGGTAAGCAAGCTGCTCGGTACAAACTGAACCGAATGCTACACAGCTCACATTTCATCCATTAGCTCTTTAAACTCTGCCCTGTTAGCGGTTACTTCCGGAATGTATCCGATTGGTGGGTTCGCTAATCTGGAATCAAGTTCCTTTCATTTAGACTATGACAATTATGACTCGAGAGCTGAGGAAACACATACAGTTTCTGTACTGTTGTAGGGATGTGGGTATATGGTTTCACATGAGTCAAATTAATCTAAATATTAGTTCTTTTTAATTTAATATGCTATATAGTACGGATCTCAGCACAGAATTAATAAAACTGTTAAAATTAGGGCTGGTTTAAACAGTTGAAAAATCTGTTGATAAATATCCTGTAAATTTCATTTGACTGGTTGCTGCCCTCAAAATTTTGTGAAAACAATTTAGCAAAAAAAAACCCCACTTTACAGGGATAGTAAATATCAGGCTTCAGAGCTTAATCTGAACACTGACTATTAGAGGTCAAGATAAGCAGGGGCGGCTCCAGGCACCAGCATGCCAAGCACGTGCCTAGGGCGGCAAGCCGCGGGGGGCGCTCTGCCGGTCGCCACGAGGGCAGCAGGCAGGTTTCCTTCGGTGGCATGTCTGGGGAGGGTCTGCTGGTCCCGTGCCTGCGGGAGGTCCGCCGAAGCCGTGCCACCGAATCCGTGGGACCGGGGACCTCCCGCAGGCAAGCCGCCGAGGGCAGCCTGCCTGCCGTGCTTGGGGTGGCAAAATACCTAGAGCCACCCCTGAGGATAAGACCTAGTAAGGGGGGTGGATTACCCCACATATGCTTACGCAGGGATCTTGCCCCTTCCTCTAAAGCGTCTTCGACTAGCCACTGTTGGAGACAGGGAATACTGGACTAGCTGGACTCTGGGTCTGATCCAGTCTGGCAGTTACTGCAGTGCTTGAGTGTAGACACTAACGGCACTGAAAAGAGGAGTTCTCCTGTTGCTGTAATATATCCATCTCCCTGAGAGCTGGTAGCTAGGTTGATGGAAGAATTTTTCCAGCAACCTAGCACTGTCTAGACCTCCCTTCTCTTCATGTGTCAGTATATTTATGCCTGTATCTGTAATTTTCACTCCATGCATCTGAGGAAGTGGGGTTTTTACCCATGAAAGCTTATGCCCAAATAAATCACTTAGTCTTTAAGGTGCCACTGGATTCCTCACTGCATAGGAGAGGAAGGATTGAGCCACCCTGAATGCTACTGCAACCAATGGGCTGTAGTACAGGCTATGGAGCAGCATTGCGTCCTCTAGGGATGATTCCTGGGGAGAACTGCTGAGCAAAGCCCATTTACTCTGGCTTTGTATAAGGAAAGATGATTCACCCTTAAAGCCATATTTATGGGCATGAGTCTCTACCTCCCAAGGCTCTGAAGTGAGTCACACCAATATGGGATAAAGACCCAAACTGAGAGCCACAAGAAAATCAGCAATTCCCAAAACTTTAAATAGTGTGGCAATAGCTTCCTTAGCATCCGATATTGCTAAACCTCTATTTTATGATCCAGCATTTCTGCTGTAATTAATTTAAACTTATTAACACTAAATTTGTGTAAGGTTGACGATAAAATAGAGTTTGAAAATGAAGGCCATCATTCCAGATAATATCAAGAAACAGAAATGAGATGTTTCCAGCAGGCAAAAAAAATAAACCCCTATTCTCAGCACCCTGCAGTGAAGAAGGTAAATTGCTGGTCTGTAACAGAGAGTATGTTCCTGCTCTCGAGACTTTTTTTAATGGGAAATCAGACTAGCAGAACAGCTGAGATTATTTCTGATGCTCCGTGATGCTACATCAGTCATGTCATGCTACAGCACTTCACATGTTTCCTCTCTCTAGCCAAAGGGGTTTCGGCGTTACTACAGTTCCCCACTACTCATTCATGAACAGTTTGGCTGCATCAAAGAAGTGATGCCTATTGGTGAGTTTTAATCTTTCAGTCTCTCTTGGGCTGCACTATGCTTTCAGAAGTGATGTTTGTTCTCAGCAGCCCTTCAACTCCTTTGCCAGTGAGGGGCCAGGTGTTCTTTCACCATCTCAGAGAAGTAGTCCTTCAAAACTGTAACCAAAAGAAATGTGTTTATTTTTCTTTTCAATATTACATGATTCAAAGGCACAATACAAATAAGATGCTCACTGTCATCACGTTCATCAAACCAATGCCTGTGCTCAAAGTGGGAGGAGCCCATGCATTGCTGCTAGCCAGGCCTGATTTGGGAAGAAGCACCACAAGAGTTGTATGTTAAAGTAACAGTGAACTATGCTCGACACTGATCAGGATCTTGACTGAATTATGCTTCCATCCTCTCTTGTTCACCTTCCTTTCTTTTCTCTTTTTATTGTTACTGATTTAGTTATTATTTCTTCAGCTACTTGGGCCAGATTTTGCTCTCTGTTACACCCTGTTCTGAAAATGAAAATTTTGAACCAAAAAAAATATTCAATTTTGAAAAACTTCCTCCATGTGATTAAGTTGACCATTTAAAACTGGCAATGCAAAAACTGAAAACCAAGAAAATAACTAACATGAAAGAATGTGTCTGAGAACAGCCAATGGGCTAATATTTTTGCCTGTAGTTTCCATCAAATATTTTTTTTAATTAAATGGCTGGGTGTAAAATTTCCATTTTAAAAAAAAGACCCTTTTAATATGAGAATTGTTTCTGTTCAAAATATTCTGAGCAGCTCTTCTGTAACAACAAGGTTTGTCTTGCTCTCTGTGACATTAAAGACCCCAGTATCTTTCACCTCCCCACTAGGTAGGTTAGCTGGTTACCACCCTCCACCCCAGAGGAGGCTGCATTTCCATGATGCTATGTGTTATATAGAGCCTGAATCTGGTCTCAGTCATACTGCTGTAAATTTATAGACTTCGACTGACTTACCTTGATTTACACCAGTGTAAGTTAGAGCGTACATTCAGAGAGTCCAAAGCCAGAAGGAACAACGGTGATCAACCAGACTGACCTCCTGTATAACACAAGCTGCAGAACTTGCCCCATACAATTCCTCTTTGAACTAAACGGTACCTTTTAGGAAAACATCCAGTCTTGGTTTTAACATTTCTAACGATAGAAAATCAGGTCCACAGTTCTTGAATGTGCTTTGGGATGAAGAGTGCTAGGTAATGTAAG
The DNA here is from genome assembly GCF_016161935.1 of Mauremys reevesii. Classification (NCBI taxonomy): domain Eukaryota; kingdom Metazoa; phylum Chordata; order Testudines; family Geoemydidae; genus Mauremys; species Mauremys reevesii. The sequence goes on from NC_052624.1 coordinate 85,960,372, forward strand.
GCCCTGATCCTACACTGAGAACTGTGTGGACAGACCTTACTGACTTGACTGGGGCTCTGCTTGGGGACAAGGGTCCTCTCCTGTGGTTCTTAATGTAGGATTGGAGTTCCATATTCATTAGCTTGCATCATTTTTCTCTTTCCTCGACTGAAATTTTTGCTGTTTTGAGATACGGGAGAAGTGCTCAGTTCCTATAAAATGATAGCTATGTAGGGCTAGATGGGACCTCAAGAGGTCATATAGTCCATTCCCCTGCTCTGAAGTGGGACCAAGCATACCTAGACCATCCCTGACAGGTGTTTGTCCAACCTATTCTCAAAAACCTCCAATGATAGGGATTCCACAATCTCCCATGGTAACCTGTTTCAATGCTTATGGTTAGATACTTTTTCCTATATCTAACCTAAACCTCCCTAGTTGTAGATTAATCCCATTACTTCTTCTCCTACCTTCAGTGGACATGGAGAACAATTGATCACAGACCTCTTAATAACAGCCCTTAACATATTTGAAGATTATTATCAGATCCCCCCTCCCCATTTTCTTTTCTCAAAACTAAACATGCCCAATTTTTTAACCTTTCCTCACAGGTCAGGTTTTCTAAATCTTTTATCATTTTTGTTGCTTACCTCTGAATTCTCTCCAAGTTTTCCACATCTTTCTCCAGCTGAGACCTCACCAGTGCTCAGTAGGGTCTCTTACATACAACACTCCTCTTAATACAGCCAAGAATGATATTTGCCTTTTTCTCGTGCATCACATTTTTGGCTTATATCCCATTTGTGATCCACTATAACCCCGAGATCCTTTATTCCAGTTATTTCCAATTTTGTAGTTGTGCATTTGCTTTTTCCTTCCTAAATGTAGTACTTTGCATTTGTATTTATTGAATTTCATCTTGTTGATTTCAGATCAGTTCTCCAATTTATCGAGGTCTTTTTGATTTATCATTCTGTCCTCCAAAGTACTTACAATCCCTCCCAGCTTGATGTCATCTGCAAATTTTATAAGCATAGTTGCCACTCCATTGCCCATTAATGAAAATGCTAAATAGTACCAGACCCAGGACTGACCTCTATGGGATCCCACTAGATACACCCTCTTAGTTTGACAGCGAACCACTGATAATGACTCCTTCAGCATGGTCTTTCAACAAGTTGTGCACCCACCTTATAGTAAATTCATCCAGACTGCATTTCCCTAGTTTGCTTATGAGAATGTCATATGGCACTGATCTTACTAAAATTAAGTTATATCATGTCTACTGCTTTCCCCTTATCCACTAGGCCAGTAACCCTGTCAGGGAAGGAAATTTGGTTGGTTTTGCATGATTTATTCCTGACAAATTCATGTTAGCTATTACTTATCATCCTATTATCCTCTAGGTACTTACCAACTGATTATTTAATCGTTGTTCTAGTACCTTTCCAAGTATTAAAGTTAGGCTGACTGGTCTATAATTCACCAAGTCCTCTTCATTCCCCATTTAAAGTATTTAGCATGTTTTCCCTTCTCCAGTCATCTGGAACCAGTTCGTTCTCCATGAGTTCGTGAAGATAATTGGTAATGGTTCCGAGATTGCTTCAGCTAGGTCCTTAAATACCCACAAAGACACAAAGTAAAGCTCAGCTCGTATGAGAAGATCCAGTTCCCTTCATGAACTGCTATTGACTTTTGTCCTTTTACATATATTATAAATATCTTCCATTCAAAACAAAGGCCACAATTTTCTGGATGTTGAGATAAGGCCCATCTCTCTCTTGCAAAGGAAGTAAGAGCCAGTCATAGAGTGTGTGGGTGGGAGGAATCAAGAAAGCAGAGAAAAGGAGTCTACGAGTGAGATCGATGGCCTAAGAGTATGTCTACACAGCAATAGATGATGCAATTGCAGCACACATCAGCATATCAAGCAGGCTTGCTAAAAATAGCAGGGAAGTTGCATCAGTACAGGCAGTGGCACAGGCAAACTGCCCAAATACAGTCCCACCCGGGACCCCAGCTACAAATTCGAGCAGCTAGCCCATGCCACCATGCCTACACTGTTACTTATAGCAAGCTGGCTCAATCAAAGCTTATATGGATATGCCTACACGGGCCACCCCAGTTGCAGCATAGACTTATCCTAAGTGGGAGAAGGGAGAGGTTGTGAGACAGTGGGAATGGGTGTAGCTCATGTAGTTTCTCACAGATGAGGTGATTTTAGTTGCAATGGGAGATGATTTGATGCAGGGGGGGTCAGTCAATAGGAAGGGGAGCAAAGAATGAGTGGAATGACGGGATGGGCAGTTAAGTCTCTAAGTGAAGGAGACATAATGGTGGGTACTTTCTTTCATGTATTTATCTCTGTTTTGCCTCTTCTGTTGCAGCCTGTGGCAACAAAGTCGACCCCGTGTATGAAACCCTCCGCTTTGGAACCTCCTTAGCACAGAAGACCAAGAGGGGCAGCTCTGGAAGTGGATCTGATTCACCCAAACGGAACTCTGTAATCCTTCTGTTTTATCTTCCCTTTTCCTTTTGCAGGATCACAGCACATCCATACACAATAGTTGTGTCAGTTTCCATCAGAAAGCCCAAAATTCAGGCTGTTAAAAAAATACATTCCAGACTAGAACAGGGCTATAAACTCTTTTTTATAAACTCAGTTTTTTTAAAATCTTGTAAATAACCTTAAAAAGAAGAAAAAATAGACATTGAACAGGTGAGCGTTCCTGTTTCACTTTGAGCTGAAAATGCTAAAATTCAACAAACCACGTAGGCCAGAATCATTTGGGAGGGAGAGGAGGGGAAGTAAAAACATAAACAAAAATGTTTAAATTTGAAAAGTGACTTGCATGGGCACAGCACCGGCTTTAAAAGATGCATTGGTATCTTGCAATTAGCTGTGACTAGCCGGCAGTGCATAGTCACAATGTTCTAGGGGCAGCACAGGTACTGAATTCTGCCTCCACCACCCACTCTTTGCCCATGTGCACAGGAGAGGGAGTAGCAGCCCAACGGCACTGGGATCCATGATCTGAGTAGACCATGCAGGTGATTAAGGTAGCACCTTACATCCCCTCATTTTCATTCCTGGGCATGTCGGCCAGTCCATGACTGAAGCAGCAGAAGGCTGTTTTTTCAGGGGTGCTGAATGCTCATAACTCTAACTGAATTCAGTGGAAATTGCAGGTGATTGGCATCTCTGAAAATCAGGACCTAGATAGTAGTAGTAGTAGTCTAGGAATAGTTGGCTGCAGGGCTTAAATTTTCAGAGACTATTCCCCAGAGCTCCCCAACTTCCCTGCCTCATTTGGGGCTCCAGGCTTCAGCTGCAGGGCATTAGCCCCATAGGGAGGTGCTTGGGCTCAGGGCTTTAGCCCTGTGGAGACATGCCAGCTGAATTTAAGCCATGGCTGATCACATGGTGCTAGCTTGGGTCCTTATTTCATTAAAGATGGCTGGAAACAATACATTAGGTGTGTGAGAGGAATGATCCTCCATCATGAATGAGAAGGAAGGTGGTCAATAGACAATCTCTCTAAGGTGTTGTCTGCACTTGAAAAAGGGCACTCCTGCCTTAGAGTGAAGCCATCACTGTAAGAAAGCACTCATAGGATTTAGGCACAGCACTTAAACACATGCTTAATTTTAAACTGGTGCTTCAATCCATCCCTGTTCAGCACAGCACTTAAGCCATTATTTCATTTGGGACATAAACAGGTGCTTAATTGCTGTGTTGAATCAGGGCCTTAAATGGTACAGATGGCCTTTTAAACAGATGTTAATGTAACTCAAAAAGGCAAACACAGAGAAATTCAAACCAGAGACTTACAATTCCTAAGTGAAAGCTGCACAGGAGTTAGTAAAGGACATGTCCTTCATCCAATGTTTTCTCTTTTAAAAGAAACTTAATAATTTTCCACCTTTTTCTAAATCCAAAACCAGTTTTAACACTTTTCATGGTTTGTGATTACAGCTCTTTCTTTGGCTTATTTAATTTATACTGGAACAGGAGTTCTACAAATGTAATTATTACCTGCTAAATCAATAAGGCATTATGTTAAATTATGAATGATTACTCAGGCATAGAAAACACAAATGGATTGTCAGCTTGCCCTGGACTTTTGATCATAACAACATGGGGAGTGGGTGTAAAGTATAGAATGCCAGTTTGTCATGAGCTAGTCTCCCAGGGAGTCAGAGTGTGACTAAACATAGCACATGTCTGTGCTTAGATAATATAGAAAAGCATAAGACAGAGAGACAGATATGGGAAATCCTAACTTCTCACAGTTAAATCCTGAGTCAGCAATGGGTGAGCAGTTACAGAAATACAGAAACTAAACTTCTTCACTGTTGGTCCTTCCATCCCACATCCCTGAGCCATTGTTTCATTACAATCACAGTGGAGGTTGTGAATGATGTACCTGGTTTGCCCAATGTTCCAGGTGTGTTTATGCTGCAGTGAAGTGGGTAATAGATGCAAAGCAGGAAGGAATACACTCTTTATGACTTTATTGAGACCAATGTCACAATACCATCTAGAATCTGCATGTCCCTCTATGTGATTTTAGCCTGGTTTCTTGAATGACCATAAATGGAAGGTAGGCATATGCTCCAAACAGAGCACCTGCCACTTCACTGCTTCCTCAGAATGTAACCCTCTAGCCCATGTTTATATGGGAAAATTGTTTGAGGTAATGTCAGGGGCGGCTCTAGCCATTTCGCCGCCCCAAGCACAGCGGCACACCGCGGGGGGCGCTCTGCCGGTCGCCGGTCCCACGGCTCCGGTGGACCTCCTGCAGACGTGCCTGCAGAGGGTCTGCTGGTCCCGCGGTTCTGGTGGACCTCCCGCAGGCGTGCCTGCAGATGCTCCACCAAAGCCGCGGGACCAGTGGACCCTCCGCAGGGACGCCTGCGGGAGGTCCACCGGAGCCGCCTGCCGCCCTCCCAGAGACCGGCAGAGCGCCCCCTGCGGCATGCCGCCCCAAGCACGCGCTTGGCGTGCTGGGGCCTGGAGCCGCCCCTGGGTAATGTAAACATGGCACCAGTTTTCCTTCAGGGTTTGATGGATCAATTCTTTTGGAGTGACGCTTTGTATTTCAAAATGAGAATATTTGTCCTATAGGGCCTGATCCAAAGCTCATTGAAGTCAGTGGAAAGACACACACTAACTTCAGCGGGCTCTGGATCAGGCCCATAATGCAGAGATTGTTATGGCACTGACACAATATTCAGCAAAACATTTTGTTATAGCAGGATATCCTCACACTTTGACTGTGTTGTACCTGAGGTATGGAGCCAAAGGCTTTTTACTTTTTAATCATTACAGAGATGCAGGAGTCTGGTGTTAAGGGAGCCAAAATGAAGCGTTACATTTCCTGGAGGTTAAGTCTTGAAGCTAGTTGGTGGGAAACCCAGGGACCCGGCCTTTGCAAACTGTTGAAAAATAACTGTGACCTGGGGTTTCTTTCAACGGTGTCTGTTTTCCACCTAGGAGCTAGGAGGCCCATGTTCAGCCTGTGATATTCCCCGTAGTTTGCCCTGCTTTACACAGTATTATTATCACTTAATGTTTATATTGTGATAGAGCCTAAAGGCCTCAACCAGGTTGGGACCCCACTGTGCAAGGCACAGTACAAATATATAATAAATGACAGCTCCTGCCCAGAATTGCTTGCAGTGTAAAAGACAAGCCATAAGAGGTGGACGGGACAAACAGGAGGGCAGGGTGGTGGCGGGGGAGACAAGATAACAAAATGATTTTGAGTCCCGCCAGCTTCCTGTTAACTCCCATGGCCCCTCAATATCCTTGGGGAAGGGGGAAGTTAGGAAAATAGGAGCACGTTTTTCCTCAGGCAAAATGTGAAAATATACTGGATTTGACATATACAGAGCTGTAGGTAGGAGAAGTAAGCAGTATTATCCTTAGTTACAATTTAGAAAACTGAAGACCAAAAAAGCTAAGGCCTGACTTTTCAAATATGAATGCCCAACTTTTACTATAAATTTCTGCTAAAAGAAATTAAAGAAACATCTTTTAAAAAGACGACGATCCTAAAAATTATTTGTCAAATGCTTGTCCTATGAGGAAATACTGCTCATGACACAACTAACTTTTAAAAACCAAGAAATGTATTTCAAGTCCAGTCTTGCACTACTTGGGCAACCTCCCTGTTGTCTTCATGCATAACTCCCATTGGTTTTGGAGTGGGGAGGAGTTATTTGTTATGGACCAATGTTGACACAAGAACAAATGGATATAAACTGATCCTCAACAAGTTTAGACTTGAAATTAGTTGAACGTTTCTAACCATCAGAGGAATGAAGTTCTGGAACAGTCTTCCTAAGGGAGCAGTGGAGGCAAAAAAAAAAAACCTAGTAGTCTTCACTACTGAGCTTGTTATGTTTATGGAGGGGGTGACGTGATGAGACTGCTTACAATGGCATATGGCCCATCTGTGACTGCTAGTAGCAAGTAGCCCCAGCGGCTGGAGACAGAAGACTAGCTAGGGAGGGATCTGAGTCACTACAGAGAATTCTTTACCAGGTGTTTGGCTGGTGGGTCTTGCCCACATGCTCAGGGTCTAACTGATCACCATATTTGGGGGTCAGGAAGAATTTTTCCCTGGGTCAGATTGGCAAAGACCCTGTGTGCTTGTTGCCTTCCTCTGCAGTATGGGGCATGGGTCACTTGCTGGTTTGAACTAAAGTAAATGGTGGATTCTATTTAACTTGTAGTATTTAAATCATTATTTGAGATCTTCAGTAACTCAGCCAGAGGTTATGGTTCTACTACAGGAGGGGGTGAGTGAGATTCTGTGGCCAGCAATGTGTAGGTCATACTAGATGATCACAGTGGTACCTTCTGGCCTTAGTCTATGAGCCTATGAGTAAGCAGAAAACAAGATTTAGAAAATTGTTAAAGAAAGCCATATCACTGATGGTGACCTTTAAACATAGCTGGAGTAAATTTTTTATCTTTTCTTCGTGATGCAAGCATAGGCCTGCAAAGCAGTTGGTTTACTTGTGTTTACAGTATCATTACACTGTATCATGAAGACATTAAATGCAAGGATGAAATCCTCAAAAGCACTTTAAAAAGATGTTAACAAGAAATAAACAAATCTTGGGAATATACAAAAGAAAATAGGTTTTCAGACTAGAAAATGTGTCAGAAAACTCCTGAGTTTATAAGGATGTTTTAAAAATAATCCCAAAAGTAGAGCAGGGTGTGAACTCAGAATCTGAGGGTTCAGAGGGTCAGATTCTGATAACCTTATCTGGAGCAGCTCCTTACTCCAATGTAACGACTCATGGAGAAAGGAGCTACTCAACACAAGTAACTCTGGCCCTTAGACTATATACTTTTGAGGCCTGGAACTGTGTTGTCCTCTATGTTTGTACAGCACCTAGTACCATGGGGGCACTAATCCTGATTGGAGCCTCTAGGCACTACTGCAGTATAACTAGTGCATAAAATAAGCATAACAAAAGTATTTAGCTTTTAATTTTTTTATGATACCAGCGAAGAAATTAGGTGCAGTAATTATGTGACTAATTTCAGTAGGTCTTTCACACTCCTGAGCTTGCATCCATAGCAAATTGGAGAAATTAAGGTCACACTTCATATTAAGGATGTGTTTCTAAAGTGTTTCTAAAATTTTAATAAATTATATGTTTTAATAAACCATTAACGAATTGTTATAGAGGGTTATGAAGTGTAACTGCAAATAGACATTTACAAGCACCAAAAAACAGCTACTCTTTACAGATACCAACCATTCTTTATTAACTCCTAACCCCCAACTTCATCTGCTGCCCAGAAACCTGTTGTACACTAGAACTGGCATTCATTTGGCTTTCCTGCTGCTTCCCATTAAGAATTTGAACTGCCCCATTGGATAGCATGTTATCAGCAAATCTCTTCATGTTGACTCCCTCCACTCTCAAAACACCAAGCTGCTGCTTTCACTTAATGCTCTTGTGTGATTTTATTTCACCTCATTATCCACTTTCTTCCTTATTCAGTCCATTCATCCTCTCTTTCCTCATAGACTTCAGACCTGGCAGAAGTTCCTGAAGAAGCGGATGGTTCAGGACGCATGTTTGATATAAACAGGAAACGCAGCAACAGTGGTGAGTTCTGGACCATCTAGTATTTTCAGACGCACAAAAATAGGCTTCTAAATGAGTGGTGTAATTATTCCACTACCTTGGCCCACACAAGTGGAATCCATGAGGGATGAATTTGGCCCAATGTTGACTTTTCTGAGTAGCGAAATTGAAGTGTCCACTGGGTTCCAGTTCAGTCCTGGCAACAGAAGGATTGTGTGTAGAAAGAACTTTGGGGCACCCAATAAACTTCTAAGCCAGGAGTGGAGTTGTTGTTGCACCAAGGCTCACCAATACCACCAAGAAGCGTTAGTATTCCCAAACTTCAAGCAGGGGCAGACTGGCCGGATCTGAGGCAAACACATGCCATAGTGAATAGACCTCCCTTCTTTGAACCCCAACATCCACTTCCTCCACAGTGCAGATCCCCATTGGTCTTGGCATATGGCTAGTAATTTTTATAGTGGTCAGGTGTTAACTGTAGTTGTCTTTTCCCACTTCCAACCCCATTTTACCTCCTTCCCAGACTCCTCCCTGCTCCTCATTCTGACCCTTTCATTTCATATCTCTGTTTTCAGTCCTTTTCTTCCCTCTCAGCATGTGGCCCACCCATCAGTGGCACCGACCTCCTCCTGATGGGTGGGCTACATGCTGAGAGGGGATTTTCAACCTCACTTGAGCACTTGGAACTGTAACTCAACCTGGCCAGTGGAAAAGCATCCGGTCAACCTGAGTTTCATTTTTCCCCTGAGGTTTTCAGATCGCTTTTTTTTCCCCCATCACTTACCTCCTCTTTTTTTTTTTTTTGTTTGAGCCTGTAAGAAACTTTTCTATGGGATCTATATGACTTAGCAGCATCAAGAAACTTGCTCAAAGAGATCAGTTTCAAGAACTCAGCATATGCCAAACCTCCAAATAACTGCCTCAGCACATTAATGATTCCTTTGATCGGCATTGGCTTTCTTTTTCGATCCATCCTTCAGAGGCCTATTGTATAAATTATGCAGCAATTGCTCCAAATATTTCCTCTTGGTAGATTTTAATAAACTGCCTGTGTTGTTTGTACTAATGATGGAAATGCTAAGACCCTTTCATGCTGTCAGAGTTCCCACATGGTTTTCCTGCAGCTGCAAGGGCAAACAGATGGATTTCTGGTTTGTGTAGAGATGAACCCCATAGTTGCTATGACCTTTACTTTTATATGTCTCCCAGTAATATTCAGAGAGCATGAGCTAAACAGAGATTAAAAATTTAATGAACTCATTTAAAAATATTCTTGGGGCGTTATTCACCATTGCATTGCTCCAGCTTTACACGGGATAACTCCAGAGATTCTAAATGGTGTTACTGCACCATAAAGCTAGAGTAACATAGCAATGAATCAGGCCCCTTGTGTTTTATTTTTCCCAGAGAAACCTGACTTCCTCAAGGAATGCTTTAGAAAAATGCAGATTTGTGTCTGTTTGTGCAATAAGGAAACAGCAAGAGGAACACAGTATGGAGACGTCTAGGATGCACAGCTAACACAGGCTGGTTTATACATTTCTATAGGATTGAGATAATTTGAAGGGAAAATTAATTCTCTACAGTGCTAAAGCACACACAATATCAAATGTGCTTAGTTTACAAACAAAAAGATGGCTTTTCTAACTGTCAACTCTGTAAACTCACCCTGGTCTCCACCAGTCAATTGGGCTCATTACTTTACATGCATTATTACCAATAATAAAAGTTCTGCAGGTCAAATTACTCTGTAAAAGACATCTGTTCAGTCCCATTGTCATCAGTGAGTTTGTGTAGATGTAACTGATTCAGGTATAGGAAACAATCTCCAGGTACGAACACACTTAGTATTCAGTTCTGTCAACGCACCAGGAACAGAACCCAGCTCACGCACTCAGTTGATTTTGCATTGCTAACCAGTGTAAAATATAGTAGTAAGATTTTATTTTTGTCAATGGAAAAATCAGAAATTACCCTGAATACACAGAGGTAGCCAATCTGATGAACAAGAAGGTTACATTTAGATAGTCTACTTTTCAGGTCAGAAATGCACTCTAAAATTTTGTAAAGCCTTTTCACATTATGAATGGTGTAAGTCTAGATAGATATTACCTCACTCATGTTTTCTGTTATTGGTCCAAATTCTGTTGGTGACAGAGACAAGCTTTTGAACTTACACAGAGCTCTTCTCCAGAACTGAAGGGCTCTGTGTGAGCTCGAAAGCTTGTCTCTCTCACCAACAGAAGCTGGCCCAATAACAGATATTAGCTTACTGACCGTGTCTCACTACGCCACTGGGGAGGCAGAGAGAGATTCAGCAGGAGTGCACTGGCTTCTTGGCTTTTATTATTCTGAAAGTATGAAACTAAATCACAGAGAAGGGAGACAATAATACACAGAACAATCACTAATGACTGGCTCGGACTGCTTGTGGAGACTTCTGACTTGTATTTCTTATTTTTCTAACAACAAATGTAAGCCAATGCTGGGACTAAACTTTTCTAAAAGTGACTTAGGCCCAGAACAGTTGATGGCTTCCATCTACTAAAATCATGGCTGGGCTTTGTCCAAAAGTCGGGGACACTATTCTCTAAAAATTATGAAACTGCTCTTAGAAAATGAACATAGTGTAATAAAGCAATTGATGTTAGCAGGGAAAGCACCTGAAGCAATGCTGTATAAATCAGCTAATGAAACAATTACAGTAGATTAAGCTAAATTCTGATACCCTTATTAACCCTGAATGGGACCTTACATCTTGAGTATATCTATTTCATAGAGCTGGAAGGGACCCTGAAAAGTCATCAAGTCCAGCCCCCTGCCTTCATTAGCAGGACCAAATACTGATTTTACCTCAGATCCCTAAGTAGTCCCCTCAAGGATTGGGCTCAGAACCCTGAGTTTAGCAGGCCAATGCTCAAACTACTGAGCTATCCTTCCCTATAGGGCCCATTGATTTCAATGGAGTTACCCACAAAGTGAGGTGTTACTCAGTGTGAGTAAGGCTGCCAGAATCTCATTGCCCAGGAGTCAAGAGACCTGGGCTCTATTCTCAACTCCACCACTGTCCTGCTGCGTGACCTTGGGTATTTCTCCTGTTTCCCTTCCCACCTTTTATTTTGTGTGTTCTGGTTGTTAATTCTTCAAGCAGGGACTTGTCTTGTGCTACTTGTTTGTACGGTGCTTAGCACAACGGGGCGCCTGACTTGGTTGGGGGCTATAAGTGCTACTGCAATACACATGCCTGATTAATAAAAGAAGAAGATTACTGAGAGCGGTAGGGAACAGTTAGAAAGGGGGGATTAGGAGCGAGATATAGAAGATGGGCCTCAGGAGGTGAATGGCCTTCAGCTGTCCCTAAAATGTCCTGTGTTTTGTTTTATTTCAGTGTTTACCTACTCAGAAAATGGAACAGAAGACTTTGGAGAAGAATCAAAAAGGATAAACTCCCTGGTATGGGCAAAGATTTAGTGAGCATATAGTGAAAATGTTAATTGGTTTAAGAGGCTTGTTTTTAAAGAAACACACTTGGGTGAGTATTATAAATTGGCCTGGTGAACACAAACATTATGATGGGTGAGCCAGAGCAATGTGAATGGAGCAGTCTTACACCTGTGACAGCATAAGAATGACACTGCACAATCCAGAGTCTGACATAATTTGAAAAGGATCTTGGTCTTTTTGCAGTTTCTTTTGGTCAAATTGTCCCTGGCCCTTGCGTGAGGGCATATATGGAGAGAGGGAATGCAAGGTGTGGTCTCCCTCATGGAGCACACTGTGCAAACGTTCCTGAGGTGGGAGAGTGCCCAATCCTTCCTTGAGCTCTGACTTTCATGGTTATGCACCACCCTCCTCAGCACTGTGGATGATCAGCAGAGGGCTTTAACAGAGGGCTAGATGTTTGCGGGGAAGGGGGGTGGAGAGGAGACATGGAAAATTACAGGAGGGCCATAGGAGTAATAACAAGGAAATCTGTGGAGGAATCTGCTCAACATTTTAGATGTCTATACACAAATGCAGGGAGTATGGGGAATAAACAGAAAGAAGTGGAAGTATTAGTCTGTAAGCTAGATTATGGTTTAGGGAAGGACAGGCAGCATAAAAAAGAAGGAAGTGTTGCATTATACATCAAGAATATATACACCTGTTTTAAAGTTCAGGAGGAGGTAAGAGGCAGACCAGTTGAAAGTGTCTGGGTAAAGATCAAAAGGGTAAAAAAATGGGGGTGACATCATGGTAGGGGTCCATTATAAACCACCAAATCAGGACAAGGAGGTGGATGAAGCATTTCAAGAACAAATAACAGAAATATCCAAAACAAAAGACCTGTTAGTAATGGGCGGACTTTACCCAGACACCTGTTAGAAAAGTAACATGGCAAAACTCAAATTTTCTAATAAGTGCTTGGATTGTATTGAGGACAACTTTTTGTTTCAAAAAAATGGAGGAAGGAACCAGGAGGACAGCCATTTTAGATTTGATTCTGACCAACAGGGAGGAATTGGTAGTGAATCTGAAGCAGGAAGGCAATTTGGGTGAAAGTGACCATGAAATTATAGATTTCATGATTCTAAGGAAAGGAAGGAATGGGAGCAGCAGAATAGGGGCAATGGACTTCAAAAAAGCAGATGTTAACAGGCTCAGAGAACTGACAGATTCTCTTCCCATAGGACCTTATCTAAGGGGAAAAGTAGTTCAGGAGGGCTGACAGTTTCTCAAGGAGACAGTATTAAAGGCACAACTGTAAATTATCCTGATGCAAAGGAAAGATAAGAAGAATAGTAAGAGGCCAATATGACTCCATCAGGAGTTCCTTAATGACCTGAAAATCAAAAAGGAATGCTACAAAAAGGGGAAACATGGACAAATTGCTAAGGAGGAGTATAAAAGAATAGCACACGCAGGTAGGGACAACAGCAGAGGGACTAAGGCACAAAATGAGTTCTACTTAGCAAGGAACAGAAAAGGGAATGAGAAGAGGTTCTTTAATACATTAAAATCAAGAGAAAGACAAAGAAAAGCATAGGTACTATACTTAGAAGGGAAGGAGTGCTAATAACTGACGATATTAAGAAGGCTGTGGTGTTTAATGCCTATTTTTCTTCAGTCTTCACTAAAAAGGCTAATGGTGACCAGCTACTTAATACAATTAATATGAACAACAAGGGGGAAGGAACACAAGCCAAAAAGTACAAGTTAAAGGATATTTTGATTATTCAAGTCAGCAAGATGTGATGAAAGTCACCCTAGGGTACTTAAGGAAGTAGCTGAAGCAATCTGAGAACTATTTCCAATTATAGTCAAGAATTCACAGAGGAGTTCCTAGAGGGCTGGAGAATGGCAAATATAGTACCTATCTTTAAAAATGGGAACAAAGAGGACCCCGGGAATTATAGACCAGTCAGTCTAACTTTAATACCTGGAATGATACTGGAACAAATTATTAAATAAGCAATTTGTAAACACTTAGAGGATAATAGGGTTATAAGGAGCAACCAGCATGGATTTGTCAAGAACAAATCATGCCAAACCAACCTAACTTCCTTCTTTGACAGGAGCACTGTCCTAATGGATAGAAAGAAAACAATAGATATGCTATATCTTGATTTTAGTAAGGCTGTTGACACAGTCCCACATGACATTCTCATAACTAGGGAAATGCAATCTAGATGAATTTACAATAAGGTGGGGGCACAACTGGTTGAAAAACAGTATTCAAATAGTAGTTATTAATGGTTCACTGTCATACTGGGAAGGTGTACCTAGTGGTTTCATTAATAACTTAGATAATGGAGTAGATAATTTGCTTATAAAATTTGTAAATGACACCAAGCTGGGAGGGGTTGCAGGCACTTTGGAGGGCAAGATTAAAATTCAAAGGGACCTTGACGAAATGTAGAATTGGTCTGAATTCAACAAGATAAAATTTAGTAAAGATAAGTGCAAAGTACTTCATTTAGGAAGGAAAAATCAAATCCACAACTACAAAATGGGAAATATCTGGCTAAGTGGTAGTACTGGCCTAAAGGATCTGAGGGTTACAGTGGATCACAACTTGAATACGAGTCAATGATGTGCTACCGTTGCAAAACAGGCTGATATTTTCAGGGTGTAAGAACAGGAGTGTTGTATGTAAGACACAGGAGGTAATTGTCCTGCTTTACTCATCACTGGTGAGGCCAGAGCTGAGTAATGTGTCCAGTTCTGGGCACAACAAAGATCTGGACAAATTGGAGAGAATTCAGAGGAGAGTAACAAAAATCATAACAGTACAGAAAACCTGACCTATGAGGAAAGGTTAAAAAACTGGGGATGTTTAGTCTTGAGAAAAGAAAAAGAAATCTGATGGGGGCCCTGATAGTAGTCTTCAAATATGTTAAGAGCTGTTATAAAGAGGACTTTGATCAATTGTTCTCCATGTTTATTTAAGCCCATTACTTCCTTCATCTGCAGCATGGAAGCTTTAGGTTAACTATTTGGAAAAGCTTCCTGTTCTTCCAAGAGGGTTGTGGAATCCCCATCATTGGAGGTTTTTGAGAATACGTTGGACAAACACCTGTCAGGGATGGTCTAGGTTTACTTGGTCCTGCCTCAGTGCAGAGGGCTGGACTCGATAACTTCTTGAGGTCCCGTCTAGTCCTACATTTTAATGATTCTATATGACAGTAATAAACTGCCAGGCACATATCATGCAGCCCTTAACATACAGCGGAGAGCATGGGCTTTTTTAAGATCTCACTGAAAATTTGCACAAAGCACTCTTTATCTGCTTCTGGAGGATGAAAAGCTGAGTCAGCTCTGCCAGAACTTGACCCTTTGGTTCTAGAGGGTCTAATTGTGTTGCAAACTTCAGAAGTCATGTTTATCCCCTAATACCCTCTTAAAACTTAAACTGTGCATCTTGTCCCTATGTCTGTAATGAGATGAACCAAAATCCTGGCTTGAAAGGCCCCAGAGTTCAATAAAGTTCAGATCTGGAGCCAAATATTACATCTCAGACCCATCTCTAATGAGGGCATGGCAATTCTAGCAGCCAGAAACTTACAAGTTTTCTTATCTGTTTTTTCCCCCCTTAAAGGGACCTCTTTTTAAAGACACATTACAAATGCACACCTACGTTGCCTTGTACAAATTTGTACCACAAGAGAATGAAGACTTGGAGATGAGGTAAAGTGCTGACATATTTACTCATTGATTTGACCCAGGAAAACTGAGAATGGTGCAGACTTAAATTAGTGGTATACTTATAATTCTAATTTTTGCTATGCATATTTGTATTCTATTATTTATATAAACATGGTCTCACAGCTATTTAATTATGTATTCTTTCCCTCTTTCCACTTATGAAAATGCTACAGAGTTGAGGACAAGTTTTTTACAAAGAAAATAATGGGTAAAACTTTCAAGTCATTTTGGTGCCAAAGTCCATTGAGTTAGGCGCTTTTGAAAATTATGCTTTAAGTCCCATTCAGTGACTTTCAGTGAGATTTAGGTTCCTAAGTGCTGAAGTCTCTTTTGGGATGGTTGACAATTTTTTGACAGAAAATTGGATTTTCAACCAAATACATATTTTTGCAGCAAGTATCTGCTTTCCTTGAAATTTTAGATTTTTTTTAAATCAGAAAACGACAAACTTTGTTTTGTTTTGGCCAAAAATAATTCAATTTTCAGCAACCAAAAAACTGAAAAAATATCAGGTTTTTAATTTGGGGGGGGGGGTTGACAAAAAAAGTCCACAGGAAAAAGAATCCCATTTTCTAACCAGATCTAGTGACAATGTCAGAACTTCTAGCAGTGTTATTTAACTGATTGCTCCCTTCCCTCCACCCACGCCCCCAGAGATTTTGTCTCCGAAAAGGGGAATGAGGAGGATCTCAAGATGGTGAATGATGGCTAGTGTGTTTTCATGTACAATATATGGAAGGTTGGCTTGAATTGCAAAATCTTCTGGTTCAAATATCTTTTCTTTAGCACTTTTTCATGTAACCCTGCACTAGTGCTGCCTTATCCAGTCTAACAGGGCCTGTCCAAAGCCCCACTGAAGTCAAAGGGAATCTTTCCATTGACTACCATGGGCTTTGAGAGAGGCCCACAGTGAGTAGTTTGTTGCAGAGACTTTAATAGGCTCTAGGAATGCTGGCTGCTTTGGGCACAGTTCACAAAACACATCAGCTCACTTCATGATTTACCCAAGGTCAAACCAGTCAGATGCTGACTCCAGTAAAATATATGTAACCCTTCTGCCCATCAGAGCTGGCAGCAACGAGGGCCAGGTTCAGTATCTAAGGGTTCCGTTTCAATAACACAATGCAAAACTGGCTCAAGCCCCCACCCAGTGACCTGGGCAATTACATACCACCCCCCTGGTGCCTCTAAGAGGCAATACTTCCTCTCTCGCAAGCACAGAGGCTGGGTGTAGCAAAAGCCTTTTAATAAAAGAGGGAAACAATGCGGCATTATGCTGGGGAAACACCACAAATAGGATTCATAACACAAACCATGAGCAAAAGACCCACCCCCAAGTATGTTTGGCAGTGTCCTTTTCCCCTCAGGGTCTTAAGTCTAGCAACCCAACAGTTTCTATCCTTGGTCAGTGCAGCCCCCAGAGTTCAGAAGTTCATCTACAGAGTTTATCTCCCAGCCTGGGTGGAAGTCGGGGAAAGGTATGGGGACATCTTACATGCTCCACTGCTCAGGTTGATGGCCAATTGCCACACCTCTCCATGGGGTTCTGCTGCAGTCTTCACCGCCAGCTGCACCTCTCCGCCAGCCATCCTGCTAGCCATGCCTCTTTGCTAGCCATTTCTCTCTGCTAGCCACTCACCAACTTGTCTTCAGGCCCTCCCCCCTTTACTTAACACAGCTCTCAGTGATTTCAGCTCTTAGTAACTTCAGCCCTTTAGTGTTTTTCAGCTCTCAGTGCTGGCACACTCAGAACCACTAGCCCAAAATAGGTCTAATGCTTAGACCTAGGAATCAGTGATTACAGCTCTGCTGCACCTAACAAGACTCCTAACTGAGTCAAAATTAACTCTATTATTACACCATGGCAAAGAGTGTCAAAGTGGTGTTTAGGGGGCCCATACTACCAGGTACACATGGCTATCCCCAGCTGCTCTCAATTCACTGGCCTTTGGAACCCTAGCAAGTGCTACTAAGTTGAGGGTGAGTCCCTCCATCATAAAATGCCAAGTACAGTTCTACTGTCCTTGATTCACATAGCCAGGATAACAAAACTTTATTACTCCTGACCCAATAACAAAGAGACTGAGGATTCCACAGCAGCCAAAATGACCATTTGGGCAAGCAGTCCATTATGCTAGGCAGTGTGGGTGTGCCCATGCAAATGAGATCAGCCCCTGAAGTTCTTTTCCACAGCTCACCACCAGATGTCAGAGTAGAGTTCATTCTGACTGCTTACATATACTTACAAAGTCACTAAAGAAAAGTCCCACTCTTCAGCATCTCTCTATTTCCCAGTTTTCAACTGTGCTCTCCTTGCTCAAGATAGAGCTACCATTTTGCATGGCTGGCATTTTTCCATGATTGCTTTGTTTCAGGTGTGATAACTGTATAGAAAATAGCCACATGCAGGATATTTGCTAGGAATCCAGAGCCTCTATGTCTAAATGCTCCGCATGTTGGACTCTCATTTTGCGTTATTGATTTATTTTGGTTTATGCATTCACTCATTCGATTAAAAAGGTGCACCATCTTAAAATGTAATGTAACCACACTTCCCAAGGACGTCTAATAACCCAGCAGCTGAACCACGTACTCAAGATCTTACCATCCCCTGCCAGAGTCCTCCCACACCCTTACAACAAGGTATAAAAATGTGCCTTGCAGTCCGTCCTGATGGTTGATAAAAGAGGACTGCTTTGGATTGACTTGCCTTCTCTGTTGAGATGTCAACTACGTTTTCGATTAGTGCCACTTGTTATGGTGGTAGATTTTTTTTTGTGTGGCCCAAAGCCATCACAATGAAGAGCATCAAATAGCCACCAGATAGCAATGCTGTTTGGTCGCTACAGACCTGGGCTGGATTCACACTGGTCACTATGGGTTAGATTTTTGTTTAAACCAATGGGAGTAAGACACCTAGGTGGTTTTGAAAATTCTACTAGGCACCTGTGTGAATCTTTAGATGCCTAAATACCTTTTGAAAGCTGGCCCAAAGCACTTTAAAAACGTTGGCAAGCATTATTATCCCCATTTGATAAAGGTGAAAACAGAGACAGAGAAAATAAAGACCCAGTCAATTGACTTTGATGGGAGAGGGTCTGGCTTTTAAGTGGCATAGCTAGGAATCAAATGCAGGTCTGATGCGCCGTCACTGGCGCACACTGTCCAATCGGTTCCTGGCATGTTCCAAGAAGACTGGAAGCTTTATGGTTCCGTGATGTCATCACTCTTGTACAAGGAGTTCAAGACAGGATGTGGGGAAAGCTGGAGAAATTAGGGTTCAGCTATTGCCCATTAATTTCAGTGAATTCAAAACCCTCATTGCCCCCAAGGAAAGGCTCAGACCCAGCAGAACAGAGCTCTTGGAGCTGGTCACATTGGGAAGTGGGCAGAACTTACTTCCAACAGCACAGTATGTCATGTTTGTGTAACAACTTGATGCATCATCAAAGTGGGTCTTCAGATATCTGCTGCACTAATGCTGCAATGTTAGGGATGAGCCCAGCAGACTCAAATATGGCAAGTTGGAGTAGGCTAATATTTCTGGCCAAATTATTCTCCCAGCCTGAGGCTGTAACTAGTCAGCTTCCTTATGATACTCAGCAATTACAGCATGACTCCACGCATTATGAACGTAAATATGTCCCATTTGAATCAAAAAGACATTTCTGTGTAGAATTACATACCTGCTGATTAATTATATTTGTCAGTTAAATAAAACTGTTTTCCTGCTGCCTTCCTTTAGCAGTAACAGCACGAGAACCTGGCTGATAAGCTTCTGTGTCCCAACGATATTTAATGCCTTCATGTAACATGGCAATCGCTGTTACAAATAGGTATTTCTAAGCAGTTTCAGACTAAATTGGAAGCAAAGTACATCACACAGGATTTG
The DNA here is from genome assembly GCF_016161935.1 of Mauremys reevesii. Lineage (NCBI taxonomy): Eukaryota > Metazoa > Chordata > Testudines > Geoemydidae > Mauremys > Mauremys reevesii. The sequence goes on from NC_052624.1 coordinate 85,979,546, forward strand.
CCATCTTACTACAAAGGTCTTTCTATAAAAAGGAGGGGAGGAGATTGTGTATTCCAAACTGGGATATCAGGTTCTAATTGCTGAGGTACGGTGAAATTTGGTTTAATATATCACCCACCACTTTCACAACCCTTTACTGCTCCTGTTGAAGTCAGTAGCAAAACTGAATGGGAGTAGGACCCAGGCTCTGTGTGAATCAAACCTTAGGGCCATATTGTGTCTGGCCCTAGAATGGATGAAGTTGGGGGAGGGTTGAAGGCGCCTTCTGTCTGCCCAGTGCCTGCATTAGCCAGGCACACTAGTAGTCCTTCCACTCTAGGGAGCACAGGATCACATCAAAGGGAATGGGGAAAAATCGGGGTCATAGCCATGTGCCCCTCAAATTCCACCTAATGCAACCTCATGCAGTCCATGGCTCACTGGCCAGAACACAGAAAGGAGAAGATTGTCCCATTCTCTAGAATGATGTCACATGCACTCTCCCCTTCCATGTGTCAGGTTGCTGGGCCAGAGATTATGCTTATGAGACAAAAATCCCTCAGTGCGTTCGCCCTGGTATTGTACCCTGCCAAACTGCCTCTTACATGAGCCAGTGCAAAGAACACAGAGCCAAATCCTCAGCTGGTATTTATTGGCACAATGCCACTGACTTTATTCTGTCCCCACTCAGCTGCAGGTAAAAAAAGTTACAGCTTGTGGGCGTTATCAGCAGAGCCATGCAGGACCTGATAGCTCTACCTTGGCATCAAAATGTACAGGAGAATTCAACGGGACAAATTTTGCACCCAGTTACAATGGTCCAACCACATTGGCATCACTGAGCTTTGCACTTGTATAACTGAGAGCAGAGTTTGATCCTCTCTCACCTGGCAGATGGAGATTTTGCTTCTGTGCTCGTATCTGACTTAGGAAGCTCCCATTGCTTCATGGATTCACATGTAGTGACTAATGAGATATAACGATCAAGGCTGGGTTACCCTTCTAAGATAATTTCACTATGAATGCTGGTGTGCTGTTGCAATTAAGACACATCTTAATCGAAATTCCTGACATCTGTCTTTTCTAATTATAGACCAGGTGATATGATCACACTGCTGGAGGATTCTAATGAAGACTGGTGGAAGGTACGTGCCAAATACTCTATATCCTTTAACAAAATTAATTAATGGTATTTATAATGAGTATGAAGGTCATTCTTCTGTCAATGTGCTTGCTCCATAGGGGAGAATTGAGGACAGGATAGGATTTTTTCCTGCTAATTTTGTTCAGAGAGTGCAACAAGACGAAAAGATTTTCAAGTGCGTCAGAACATTTATCGGCTGCAAGGAGCAAGGACAGATTACTCTGAAAGAGAACCAAGTAAGTGAAGTACACCATTTACTGTACATTAAGAACACAGTTCTGCATTCCTAGTGTATCCCATAATCGGCTTGGTTTCATAAGAAGTTTTGGGTGTGCAAAGAAACCATGAGCAGACTTTCACAGCAAATAGAATTTTTTTTCAGTAAGTATTATTTATATTGTGGTAATACCTAGCGCCTAGTCAGGATCATGGCCTCATTGTATGTACACTAGAGCTGTGTAGGAAACTGTTTTTTTCATCCCCTGATAGTTTTCAAGATTTTAAAATTTCTTCATATGCCAACTCAGGCTGAAAAATCAAAATATCAAAAATGTTCATGAACATATCTGAAAAAAAAATTCAGATTAGGCCGATCTAAATCTTTCTTTTCAACAGTTTTGAAACATTTCATTTATATTGGCCTTTTTAAACATTAATTTAATATAAACTAACTCAAATTTCAAAACAAAGTCACTTTGAACCAGAAAATGAAACTTTTTGTTTTGAAATTTTCAAAACAAGATTTTTCAACCGTTTATAAACTTTTTTTTAAAAATCAGGATATTCGTGAAAACCAACCCTTTCCTGCAAACAGTTTTGGTTTTGACAAATCAACATTTTCCACTGAAAAAATGTTTTGTCAGAAAATTCTGACCAGCTGTACCAAACACTGGGAAGACAGACTGTGCCTCAAAGAGTTTATGGTCTAAATCCTCAATCCCACAAAGATTTATGGACATGGTTAATTGTACAGACTGTGAATTGTCTTAGTGACTTCAGATGGGACAACAAACGCATAAAGTTAAGCACTTATGTAAGTTTGTTGCAGAACTAGGGCTTTATTTAAGACAAGACTCAACAGATGTGTTTAACAGACAATAGAACAGAAGAGGAGGTTAAGGGATGGGAATGATGATACATGGGGCAATATGTGAACAACTAGAGGCGTCCAAATATTTCAGGATGGGATTTTCAAAACTGCTTTGCATTAGGCCTGACATTGCTCCCACCGATGCCAATTCCCAAAGGCTTGACTTCAACAGGAACAGAGTTAAGATAACAGCATCCTTAGATATATTTAATTATCATGTTTAAATGCCTGGTCATTCCATAACTCCTTGTTCCTCCCTTTCCCCCTCATTCCTACGCACTGATTTAAAAAAAAAAAAAAATTTAAATCACCCCTGTATAATATTGTTTCACTGGACTCACACAGTCTATTCACTCTGAAGGTCTTTGATCAAATCCTCCTCTTTAATATTGTTTTTAAATGTGCACAGAAAATGATGGGCATATCTTTCATCTGGGGATACGCCTTTGGTGTGTTCTTATTTCAGATTTGATTTTATAACTACTTTTCCTGAACACTGAATGGATCCAATTGAAGTCAGTGGAGGGCTCCTATGGGATTGCACTGGTGTAAATGAAAGCAGAATTTGGCCCATTCTACATTAAAAGAACATCAACACTGTGACAAACACAGTAACATAACTAAGGAAACGAACAACTAAGGGAAAAAATATAGCCTAGGTTCTCTGATACAAAGGGCCATCAGCTCATAATCTTTCTCAGTGCATCCTATTAGAGCTAATTATTTTCCCCTCTTCATGGGGCTTTTTCTTTCCTTTGGAGATCTGCATCACATCTCATATCCCTAGGGGCCAAATTCTGTGCTTACTTGCACTCTCTGCAATACCACTGACCTTAATGCGGTTGAATGGGGGTGAGGGAAGGTGTAGGTCAACATAGAATTTGACCCCTAATGTTTCTTTAATGTAGCATTTGCTTGTGACATTTGTTAGCACTTCAGTTTGATAGTGGGTTAGGATATTTCACCCCTTTGATGTAGAAGAATGCCTAAGTGCTAATATTTTATGTAGCAACATCAGCCCTGTAAATAAGACATTGGAAGAGCAGTACTTGGATTATATAGTTTGACTGCCTTCCTGCAGCAAGGACATTAGGCAGCACTGAAGCTGTTAAAGTGAGATAAGCTGCATGAAGTATTTTACCAGCACAGTAAATTAATGCAAAAATGTCTTCACTGTGAGGCTGATTTTCCACTGCCCTGCACCTTGCGTGGTTATTTTCATCTGTGCAAAAGGATGGGGAAAAACATGATCCAATCAGGATAGTTGGGGTTTATACTGCTTTGCACTGGTGTGAATGTCTAGGTAAGGGGGAAGGGAGTGGGGAATCTACCCTGTGAATGTGATGTATCAACATGAAGGTAGATTGACAGATGATTTGCACGATTAAATCAGATTATAATGTTAAGTACATGATATCCTGTCAGTTAACATGACTAACGTAAATGCTATGGATCAGTTTTCTTGTATAATTTCCCATAAAACTATAATTTCTAAAAGATCTGATACAAAGTCTGGCACTTGTCTCTAAACATGAAACCATCCTATTGTCCTTCTTTCATAATAGGATTGCATGGGAGCTATCATCAGGAGCAGCTCATTGTTTCAATTCAGTATATGAGATGAACAGAGGTGGACTAATTCGTCCCATCTGTCAACCTCTTTGTTCCCTTTTAGTAAGGATGAGCAAACTTGTCTTGCTTAATTCCAAACCCATGCAAACACAGAAGTTCAACTTGAATGGTATGGGTTCTCCGTCTGCTTAGGAGAAGCTGAGAGAAAGGGAGTGAAGAGGGAGAAAATGTGTTCAATGGAAAATAGAGCACAGAGATCAGGCAGAGTGAACAAGTAAATGCAGAGAAATCTGGGGAAAAGATGTAGAGACTGAGAACAAAATCTAGGAGGTCAAATTATGACCAGCAACTTCAGGGAGATGCAGGAGGAGAGGTGCAAGGAACCTCCATGCCACTTGGCACAACTTTTCTGTCACAATTCCTCCAGGAATCCCTCTCATCATTCTGGGCCTATCCCTGAGGTGGTCTGACCCCCACACAGGGCTGTACTTAACTGGCACAAGTCTAGATCATTGAACTTTTTAAAAAAACAAAAAATGGCTTTTTGACCATTACAATTTTTCCTCACCAAAAACTATGTTTTTGCTATGATTTTTCATTAAAAAGTTTACTTTTCAAAAATCAATTTTTTAAATGTTTGTTTGTCTCTCTTTTTCTCCATTCTTCTTTTCTGTTTTGCCACTGGAAATAGAAAATGGGAAAGGAAAAAAGGGGAAGAAAAATGAAAAACAAGAAAGATTCACGCAGGAAGATTGGTTTAATCAAAAACCCAAAAATTTCAGTGGAAAATTTTGAATGAAATGAAAAATGTTCATTCCTTTTGACACATTTTTTTGAAAATACTTAACATTTGTCAACTCTGGACACAAGTGAGGCCAATATACATGCTATACACAGTGCACCTCTCATGCCAGCCTAGCTTTTGAAGGAAAAGGAGAGATTCTTCAGTCCCAAACATAGAGCTCAGATTCTCTTTAGCTAGAAAATCTGCATAATTCATTTAACAAATTAATGTAAATTATATTAGCCCAGATTCTCCTCATTTTACATTCATGTAAATTGACTGGATCAAAATCTGTGCTGGCCCAGAAGTCATACGAAAAGCATTTGTGACAATGAAGTCAGTGGGGTTACACCAACAGAGACCTGGCCCATTGAGTTTAATGTGAGCTTCTCATTTTCAAATACAGTGCTCGTCACTAAGGGCTTTCATACCACAGGATGCTCCTGCTGATGCTTGAACATAACTCTCTGACATGTTAGTGGGTGTTATATATGCACATCAGGAAGAGAATATACAAACCATAAAGTGCTCGGTGCAGAAAATGAGGACATTTTTGTATGCACAAAAAACACCTCTACCCTAATACAACACTGTCCTCAGGAGCCAAAAAATCTTACCGTGTTATAGGTGAAACTGCGTTATATCGAACTTGCTTTGATCCACCAGAGTGTGCAGCCCTGCCCCTCCAGAGCACTGCTTTACCACGTTATATCGGAATTTGTGTTATATCGCGTCGCGTTATATCGGGGTAGAGTATTATATCAAATCAGCAGCAAAAATTCATAATCATAGACAGGCAAAAATACAGGCTATGTCGAATACAGGCAAAGAGATTTTCAGCATCCTAGGCACCCTGGGCATGTCTTCCTGTGTCTTTGCTTTGCACAGTTTCAAACACTTTGAGTTTCAGGTTTATCCAAACCTTTATGGTAAAGCTGATGCTGAGGGTATGTCTACACAGCCTGCAGAAGCAGGCCTCTGAACTTAGATCAGCAGACTCAGGCTAGCAGGACTCATGCTAGTACTCTAAAAATAGCTGTATAGACAGCACGTTGACATTGCAGCTTGAGCTGGAGTTTGAGCTCTGAAACCTAGGGAGTGGGGTGGGCATTAGAGCCTGAGCCCCAGCCCGAGCCACAACTGCAAAGCACTGTCTACATCACTATTTTTTAGAGTCTAGGACAAGCCACTCTAGCTGGAGTCTGTTGCTTTGGGCTGGGAGGCCTGCTTCTGTGGGCTGTGTAGACAGATGCTAAGGAAGAGAAGGGAAACAGCACATTTTGCTCCTCCCTCTCTTGCATTATGTAAGGGTTCCACTTCACATAAGAGCTCTTGAAAAATTCATTATGAAAAATGAAACTCAGCCTGGGAAAAAAGCATTCTTCAAAGACATCAACATTTTTCATGCTAGGGTTCAGTGACAGGCTTGTGCGGGTTGAAACTGGTTCAGAAGAAAAAATTCTCTATAGGGCTCAATTCTGCACCTCCTAGAAAAAAAAATTGTATGCAGTGTTGTAGCCCAGGATATTAGAGAGACAAGGTGAGTGAGGTAACGTCTTTTATTGAACTAACTTCTGCTGATGAGAGAAGCTGGTACAATAAAAGATATTACCTTCTAGAAAAAAAACGTGAGTTTTGCTGTTGATTTCAGGAGAGTATGAGCAAGCCCTTGTTTTTGAGTTTGAAACCAAAGCTAGCCAATTTTTGCAGGTTTTCAGATTTTGAAACAAAACTCTTGCATGACACTAGTTGTGTAAACTTTCCCATTTGAGATTGTATCCTCACCTGGATGTGAAAATCTTTCTCTAGCCTGAAACATCTGACCCAGCATATCAGTTCAATAACACTGATTCTGCAACCTTCCCTTTATACATTAGCAGGTCTTAAGTGAACCTCTGCTCAAAAAAAGAAATCTGCATATTGAAACATATCTAAATATATATCATTATGCGATCTATGTTTGAAAAATAACATTAACAATAAAATTTACATTTTGACCATAATGTTCTTTAAAGGACTCAAAATAATCTACTGTTTGAACCTCTGTTTATTATTCTCCCTAATTTCCTATTTAAACAAAGGACATGAACACTGGAAAAAAAGCCTTGAGCCAGATCGACAGCTCCTGTAAATTGGAGTAGCTCCATTGAAGTCTATAGAGCTACACCATTTTATATGAGCTGAGGATCTGGTCCCCTGTGCTTCCAAAAAGTTGAACAACTATAATCCAAAAGGTCCAAGGTGGCAAAGAAATTCAAACCCAAAGCTAACAGTCAGTCCATTAATCCAGTCCTTTGCTTCTTGGGTAAGCAGATGCCTTCAAAAAGGGGAGTTGTAATTTTCCATAGTGTACAGTGCAGCAAATCATAGAGGAGTGACTTGAGAGACCTGAAAAACTAAGCAGAAGGATCGACACATTTATCAAAACATGGCAATGTAAATTGTTTCTATTACATAAAGAACCTCCCAGGAAAGAGACATTGCTACAACAACAGAACTAGCATCTGTGCTTATACTTGACACTGCTACATAGCAATATTGTACTGACATGCTTGACATGCTCAAGCCCAATAACTGGATAGAATCTCAGGGCTTTGTACTAACACAGCTTTAGACTTTGCTGTCCCTAAGCACACTGAAACTCATGGAGCATGCTTCCAGCCTAGCAAGTTTTTGAGTTCCCATCCTGAAATACTGTAAAGGGCCCTGATTTTCCCTGAATAGTTGCTTAGCTCTGTCTGAAAACCAGGCCCCTTTAAGGTATCTCAAGAACCTAAAATTGATGTTCCCCCCCAAAAAACACTAATTATGTTTGAAAATTTAGGCCAAACTAACTTCCCTCAGATTGGTGGAGTGTAGATCTTCCTCCAGGCCATTCTTGGAGCCCAAGTTATCAATGTCTTGGCAACTTGAAATCTGTATCCCTGTTGTATTAAAGGGACGGGCTAACACAGCGGAGTGGGAATGGACTCTGGAGCCTTGCATTAGTCTGTTAGTGATTCAAATCCTGCCCTGTTGGTAGTCATCACCATCTGAACATTCTTTGGTAACCCGTGTGAAACAAGCTGGTGCTATCAGTCCAAATGCTAGGGCACTAGTGGGCACAAAATACATCATCACCGCTGCCATCCTGGCTGGCAGTTTCAATCGAGAAGCAAAAAGAATGAATGGTGATTTCAGGGCAGGTTTGAAATGAATTGGCAAGACAACCTAGGGACGCTTACCTGGCCACACTAGTTTTACAGATACATAGAGGACATCAGCCTCCAGGACTGTCAATCTGATTCCTTTCTAAAGTTCTAAATTCCCGCTAGAAACTGTAGTGAATTTGTATCCAAATTACGATTCGATGGAAACCAAGGCATGGCATGGCAATGAGAAATGGTGTTTTAAGACATGCAGGAGCCAGAGGAACATTCTGGGGTGAAAATAAGAGACAGCAGTGAAAATCAGCGAAAGCTCAGAATTGCTGTTTGACAAAGGGCATTTTCCACTTGAGCCTTTTGCTCTCATGGCAAAATGCAAAGTATAGGACTCATGTGAGTTGAAGACTATTAATAACTGTGCAGTTTAAAAGATCATGTCCTAATCATTCATCTTGCCCATCTGTTAAGGGAAATGTGACGGACAAGAATTCTTCAGGGTCAGAATATGTTGCCAAGTTCAGGGAACAGTCCGGATCCCAGCAATTTTTTAAAAAAATAGAATGGAAACAAAGAATTGGGAAGTGACTTTCTAATATTAGATCATGTTTTCTGCCTCCAGTTCTCTCCTTGGACCACCCACTATCTTAGAAATAGCCTGAGAAATGGTCACTTATACCATTTCTAACCTCATGAACCAGCGGAAGTGTTTCAGTGTCTGTGTTGCTAATTTATTGGGGAGTTGCTTTCCAGCTGCTCACTTGCTTTGGCAGTATGGCAGCCTCTCGTGCATGAACATGTCAGCATGAGTAGGTGCCATTTTAAGCAGATTCCAATTTGATACAGCAAGCTGTAAATGCCCAACAGCAGTAGTCTCTCACTCCCCCCCACCCGCCACAATATTATTTTGCATTTATCAGCAGCACTAGTTCCACATAGCAGCTGAGGCACTGTGCAGGGTCCCAATCTAATGTGACAACACTTAGCTATAAGGGGTTTCAGTCTCCATTAACTTAGATGCCCTTTACAGCGCTTTAACAGAGTTACTCCTGATTTACCCCTGAGCAAGATAAGAATCAGGTCCAAGGATTACAGCTTGCGGCCAATGCTTGAAGCTGGCCAAGCTCTGGTCAATGCAGGACACCCGAGAGGTGAAGGAAGGAAAAAACAGCTTAAAGCCACCTTTGCATTCCCCCAATCCCTGAAGTTGCTAGGGGCTGATCTGGCCCGCTGAACAACTTGGAGCACCTGATCTAAGTTCTGGCAGCTGTTACAGCCTCCTAAGACCTGATGTCTGGCAGAGAGCCAGCTGGAGGTTCCCACAGGCAAGGACTAGAGTATTACAAGCTTGCAAGACAAATGTATTGGGACAGGCAGTCCCTTACAGGGATCAGGAAGGAATATTTTTACCCAATGCACAATTGGCCAGATGTATTCTGTCTTTGGTTTTTTTGCCTTCCTCTGAAGCATCAGGGATTGACCACAGCTGAAGACAGGCCACTGGACAGGGTGGACTGGTGTTCTGAGGTGCTAGAGGCGCTTTCTTAGAGGCCTGGCTGGTAAATCTTGTTCATGGGCTGAGGGTCCAACTGATCACCAGATCTGGGGTTGGAAAGGGATTTCCCCCCCAAGTCAGATTTTCAGGGACCTCGGATTGTTTTCACCTTTCTCTGTGGCATGGAGTGTGGATCACTTGCTAGGATCATTTGGGTCTATCCTGCCTAATCATTTCTCTGCCCCTGAGGGGGCTTGGGTTGCTGGTGACATCTCAGTCTGGCACAAAACATTTTAGTCTGAGGACTAAAATACTTTAGTCTAATCCCAGTTACTGGGTTCAACACAGGGGTAACTGGATGAAATGTAATGGCCTGTTGTATACAGGAGGCCAGAGTAGGTGGCCTAATGCTCCCTTTACTTCTATGAAACCATATCCTCCCACCTAATTAGGCCGCAGTTTCATAGAGGGTGTTACCACTGACAGCAGTGGGAGCTCTGAAGGGAATCAGCAGCAAGATCAAAAACCCTTTGAAAGCCCAGCCTGCCATCGTTCAGTTATTGCAGAGGGGGATGAAACGAGACTTTTGTGACTATGTGAATAAGTGATTTTCTTTGACTCATGAAGAATTATGCCCATTAGTAGTTAGGCATCTAAATATCTTGGAGGATCTGAGCCTATACGTATGTACAATACCTACTGGAATTGGGCCGTAATCTAAGATGAGGCATTTAGATACTACTGTAATAAATATAAATCATCATCCAGCTGAAAATTATGCAATTAGATATATTTTAGGGCCATGTGTTAGTTGCATGTCCTCTGAGTAACTAAATATTGCACATACTGGTAGCATATCCTCCCCTGTTCAGAGATAACACCATGAAGTGATAGTTCAGCTGGCATGGTGTCAAGGATGCAAGAGTCCATCAGAGAGACCGTTCAGTGCCCCACATCTCTGCTGTGGATGCATCTGTTTTATGCCTAACTTTGGAATGCTGCTTGATTTCAATAGCTTGTTTGCTGGAAGTGTACGGATCCTTAGCACCACATAGGGGGTTCCAAAGAGGATGGATCTAGACTGTTCTCAGTGGTACCAGATGAGAGAACAGGGAATAATGGTCTCAAGTTGCAGTGGGGAAGGTTTAGGTTGGATATTAGGAAAAACTTTTTCACTAGGAGGGTGGTGAAGCACTGGAATGGGTTACCTAGGGAGGTGGTGGAATCTCCTTCCTTAGCGGTTTTTAAGGTCAGGCTTGACAAAGCCCTGACTGGGATGATTTAGTTGGGGATTGGTCCTGCTTTGAGCAGGGGGTTGGACTAGATGACCTCCTGAGGTCCCTTCCAACCCTGATACTCTATGATTCTATGTTGGCTTACATTTATTAAAGTGATTTGGGATATTTTGTTTGTTTATTGCTTGCCCAGCTGATAAACTTTACAGGGCCTGATTTTTAGAAGACAGCTGCTCAGTAACGTGTAAAAGGCAGGTCTCTTAATGGTGTCTCAAGCTGGGCCCTGTAAAACTACACTACCTCAAATCATGAGTCACTTCAGAGAATATATTATTTAACCTTAGTATTGTAGTAGAGTCCAGATGCTTCACTCATGATTGACTCCCATTGTCATAGACACTATACAATCAAACACAAAGTGAGAGTCCCTGCTTCAAAACCATTGACAGAAGACACTTCCCACTGATGTCAGGGAAAACTGCAAGTGTATACTGGCACTTCAAAAGGAAACCTTGATCACTTTATATATGGAGGTGGAGTTTCTTACATTTGGAGTTGAAATATAAAGGGAACGGCTCTATATACAGGCTTTATAAGCACAGTCTCCCCAACATAGTAAGTACTCGCTCGTGGAATAAAGTGGCTGTTTGTCTGAATATTTCTCCCCCTCTTTAACTTCAGATCTGCGTGACTTCTGAAAAGGAACATGATGGCTTTATCAAAGTTTACTGTGGGAAGAAGAAAGGCTTTGTCCCCCTAGACGTCTTAGAAATCATCTGATTTCAGCACTGCACTTGCTGCAGTAGGAAAGCTTTGCTGGCAATGCCTGTCTGCCTCATCTCACACTGTGTCAACCTGGCAGGGCCGTCTTGCAGATGATCAGGGACTAGTGAGACGACCGCAGCAACAAAAAAAAGACACTTAGACTGTTACAGCAACAAGAAATAAAAAGATGAGGGTTGATTAAAATAATATATATCAGGAAACCTCTAAGGGGAAAAGGGGCCAAGGAAAGTAAAAGGAATAAGGTAAGGAATGGCTGGACTAGCTCATTTCCAGTGCAAGATGGCTATTAATTATCCTGATGGAGACAGACAGACAGCTGTTCTGAAGGACTAACCTCATACCTGCTCATCTGTCTTAAAAAAAAGCAGTTGGAGTGCGTTTTTGTTTGAAGTGTGATTTTGGGGGGGGAGGTTCAAACTGTCCTTGTAGTACAGTCTGATCTTGTAGTAAAGTGTGACTGTGATTCTAGAGTTTTGTCCACAGTATTAGCAATCAGCATAGTGTTTAATCCCGATGTCGAGTCTTATAACAAAAGCAGTTTGGCGGCACTGTGTAAACGTCAGTCTGAGAAGTTAATGCACCATTGTCCGGACGCCAACGGCTTTCTCTTTCTCTGTGCTCAGACTGTACAAAAGAGCAGCCAACTTCTACGTCCTTTGCTTTCTCTGAATACAAACAAAACTCTTGGCACATGTTGGATGTAACAGCTGCTCTGGTAGCTGACAAACTTAGAGTCCCTCTTGTTCAGAAGGCCAGGCTAGAAGTATTCCTCTGTGATTCCTTACTTCTTTATCTGGTGACAGAGGAAGTGTCAGAAATACAGAGCTGAGTGAGAGCCCCATGCTTGAAAAGTTTTCTATTTTTCCATGAGTATTAAGTTTGAAGAGATTTTATATATTGATCCTGTTTATAAGTAGTAGATAATCAACCAAGCTCCTTCTAGAGTGAAAACACTAATAAAGAATTGCAGTAATTGTTGGTGAAGCCAGGAAGCCTCCCAATCCAGGATCAATGAGAGCGAGAGATAAACTAGAGTATCATTTAATTGTATTAACACAAAGTCTCTTGCTTCATTCACTAGACGGGAGCTTTTAGGAATCAGACTAAGCTAAATTCTGCCTTCACACACACACATGCAAACCCTATTGATGCCAATGAGGTTACAAGAGGTGTCTGTCAGGGCAATGTTTGGCCTATTGTCTGCATCATGCAGGCCCGTCTTGTAATCTGTTCTGTGCATATGAACCCCTGCAATGGTCTCTGTGCAGGCATAAGAGTCTGCCGGTGCAGATCAGATTGCAGCATCAGGGCCTTGGTCTATTGGTCTCATAATATTTCCCACTTGAGTTCTTGCCTTTGTTGTCCAGCTGTGACAGAACCCTACTCTATATTACTACCAGGGGTGCTGGAACAGTTTTTATAGTGGGGGTGCTGAGACCCACTGAACCAAACTGTAAACCCTGTATATAATGGAACCCACTTCAAGACAGCGGGTGCGGCACACCCCTGGTTCCAGCACCTATGATTACTACTAGAGATAGACCCAACTCAAAATCCTAAATCCATATATTCCCACACAAAGAGAAGTTTCAGATCTGCATCTGAACTTCACATGTGGTCACACTCTTTAAAATGGGCTGAACCACACAATCCTGCAATCAAGCACTGCAGAATTATGAATCTGTATCCATAAGCCCTGGTCCTGCAGCTAGATTGGCCTATATGAACTGTCCATGCAGAGGCTTCCTGAGGACAATGGGGTTCCATTCAGCCTCAGAATGCAAGATCAGAGCCATATATTGTAGCTCTCGTCTGGCTCTCATTATTGTGGTAGTGTCAGCTGATGAACCTTTTTTCTTCACAGCTAATGTAATCTAAACAAATCACATCATTTCATTTCAGATATTGTTCAGTGGGGAGATCAAAGATATATAAATGGCCTTTTTCAGTGTAAACAATGAACTACTTTAACTCAGCTTATTTTCCAAGGTAATCAGAAAACTTCTGTGGGGGTGGGGAGACTGAAGATGCTGATATGGCTTAGAGACCAAGAGGAAAAGCAGCAGAAATGCTATTAATCCATCCTGCTTTTTAACATTATTTTATTTGATATTCACCAATTTTTTAAAAACCTCAAATGCCTGTTACAACTAAAATTATTGCTTACTTTGGTCCAGCCTGGTATGCATAAGACTAGGGAAATCTGCTTTAATCTATACATATATGCTCTTGTTTACATGATTGCATCATACTGTGATTCCCTCCTATGTCACTCTCCTCCTATTATTTCAGTTTCTCCCTAAAACATGCAGCGTACTATTCAAAGAATAATATGAACATTAACTACAATTCACAATGGCCTTTAATCAGTCAGTTTGATTTCTTTTGATACCAAGCAATAAATAATAAAGTGACTGAAAAGCCCCTAAGTGGATTACATCATGGTGGAGCAAGCATTACTTTCTAAATAAAAGCTTTCAAAAAGTTATTTTTACTTTTTCCTTTTCTGTCACTGGTTGATGTGTATTTTGTCCCTGATTCAGCAAGTTGTTTATGCACGTGCCTAGCTTTAAGCAGAAGAGTAACTGAAGCCAGGCACTTGATTAAACACGTTCCTCATCAATTTTGGATGCCTTACTTTGATTTCAGATTGGCATTCCGTAGTTTTTTCTACCATGTGCAGTTCATCATAGATATTTGCATTAATAAACAGATAAAGTCCAGTTCATCACTGCGGCTGCCTATCTGGCACTTGCTCAGATAAACTGTATTTTAGGAGATAAGGGTTGTTCATATCTAATTTTATATTTTGCTTAATAAAGAACATTCAGCGGCTGGCTGGAAAGAGAATGGAGAACACGTGTATCAATCTCTTCATTGCATTGGGTATTTTATCATTACAGAGACGTTATCGGAGCACTTACTGCAGGCATCAGCAACAGGAGCTGTTGAATACTTTCATTTAAACCCATAGGGCTTGCTCCTGCCCCAGCTGGAGTTTCTCCTTTGAAACATTTCTAAAACAGGAGATATCTTCTATTTTCTGTAAAATAGTAGTATATACAGGATGGTGCAGAGTAGAATAAAGGTTTTGTTTTATCCATGCGGCTTTGGGATAGTCGAAATTACCTCTCTTTCAGACCGCTGTTTTACAGTCCAAACCCATCGGTCAGACTACAGCAGGGTTTCTTGCAACACTTTCTGAAGCAGCTGGTCCTGGCCACCATCAGAGACAGAATATCGGACTGGCTGGACCACAGGTCTGATACACTGTGGTTGTCTGTATGCTTAGTCACATATGCAAGATAGAAACACATAGTATTTAGATATTTTCCATAAGTTTGTCTCATGCTTAAACAAGTGTTTTTGCACATCAGTGAAAGTGAGGAAAATATTTAAAATGCACAAAAAGTCAGTTTTCATTCTATCTGGAATAGATGGTGGTATGAAAGATATTACCACGTATATTATTCTATATTTCGCTAGCTTATTTATAATCATAAACCAACCATATCAGTTCATTTTGTACATTTGTATGAAGTTACAAATCACCATCCAGATGTGTGCAATACGTTTTGTTAAGCACATAGTGCCTGGCTCCTAAATGTTTTCCAGTGGGACTATATGTCAACAAATTCCTCACATTTAGTTTTTTCCATGGCAAAAATAAGATAATCTAAGTTAAGAGGCACACAAGTGTTATTTTTAAAGCCATTCTTTATATAGAAATCGGTAGTATGCTTGGGGAACAAACATTTGGCAGACTTTGCTCACAAGAGGCCCAGAGCTGGAACAGCAGGGTTGCTGCAAGTCAGCATGTAACTACGTGTCTTACGCTATTAGTCCTTTGTAGGCACAAGCATCAAATGGATGGCAAGTGCATAGGCCCTTTATCGTCCAGCCTTATTGACTGGTTTTCTTAATGTTTTTGGCACCTAGAGCCTCAGGTAAGTGGCACCCTGAGATGGAAAGATAAATAGATATAGGGTGCTATTTGCATTAGACAAAGTGTCTACCCTATAAATGCACATCTGCGCTGCAAACATACAATATTGTAGGCATGTTCATAACAAAACACTCTCCATTTCCAAAATACATGCCCCTAGCTAATCACAATTAGGTTATTTTACCATATAAAAAGTACTGTACCCCAACCCTAGAACCACAGTCAGATCGATATGTAAAACTCACCTCTTGAACTGAGCTTTCTCACTATAAGAAGACACTCAAAATATCTCTCTTCGGTTGGGGCTAGACATATTTTTTTTTTTAAAGTGTCTGCTGCTGGGGTCAGCTGCACCCATTGGAGAAAGCGCTAAAGTGTTCCCCAAAGGAACAACAGTCAAATAAAACTGACAGTGAAAATGGCAACAGGCAGGCCCACACCTTCAAAGTGTGGCCTTCTTAATGACACATTACACAGCCATATGCAGACCTGCCAGTTCTTGTGTCTGTCTGCCATTGTCCATTTGTCATGATTAATATTTAACATCTGGGCCTGCCCTGATTCACCGTTAGCCCACCATCCATTCATGCTTTGGTTGCATTGACTCTCACACTTCTCCTTGATGGCGTGTCCTTTCACTTATGCAAGCCTGCATCGCAGCTGCCCTGTTAAATACTCAGCCTCATCCCTAAACCGAATCAATTGAATCTCAATTTCCCTGAAACACAGGTCCTGCATGCTTTCCCTACCAGCCCCTGGCCAGAAAGCTCAGTAGGGGCATAGGGCTGATCTGAGATGAGGGGCCAAGCAGCAGGAGAGGGTTGCATGTCTGAGCAAAGAACTGTGATGATTTGTTACGCTTTGGAAACAGCCCACATTTCCGAGGCCTGACCAGTACGTGTTCCTCTTGCCCCCTTGCCAAGGGTTGTGCTCCTTGTGGATGGTAACCAAGTCACTACGAGGAATTCTTCTTTGTGGGTTTTTTTTAGGCTAATGATGTTGCATCTCCTTTGGTGATTTCTGTGTTACTGCAATGGCTCCGTTGAAGTACCCTGAGACTGTCCTGGGCCCCACTAGTGCAGCACAATGTGAAATGACAAGAAATGCCCAAGTAGGAAGGGCGGCAATTTTGTTTTTCGCTCCTTAATTTTCTGGGTAGTGCCTCATCAGATTACAATGTGCAGTGACTAAACTCCTGCACAACAGCAATGAGCATGGGTTGAAGCACATGTTTGCAAAGCGGGAGAGTGATGTGATATACTGGCATTCACTACTTTACATTCATTTGGAAGGGGTATGTGGGAGGTGTTGTGTTTGGTTTTTAATTGCATACAGTGAGGTTAATTAGACCTGGCTGGCCCACATGGGCACCAACGAAGCAGAATTCTTTGACCAGAATGGCTGGTGTGTAAAATTAGATACAAGCAGGCTGTTATTCACACATACTGGCATCACATGACACCCCTTGATGCTTAGAAACAGCCACAAGGTGTGTCATTTTATACCAGGGTGGGAGAGGCTAGGGTGACACTATAAGGACATAAATATTACACATGGTACGCATCTTATACACAGCCATCCAAATTAATATAGTGCTAACTGGACTCCACTTAGGCCTCATTCCTGTCAAGTGAGCTGCAGCTGTGTACCAGCTGCAGCTGGCAGAATAGGGCCCTTACCTTATAAGATTGCTCATAAATGGGGAATTGGCCTGTAATGAGCACCTGTGCCACCACAGCAAGTTCCAGGGCTGCACCTAAAAGGCCGACCGAGACTGCAGGCCATTAAAAAACAAAGCAGCCTTTGCTACCCTCTGGTATGTGACTTTTCTGCAGGATTTCCTGGGTTCAGGATTGGAAATAATCCAACAAAACCATTGCAAAGTCCAACACTAGCATGTGGTATGGGCTGCTTTTTAATGGCACCTACTCATATGCAGAAATAAATCCACATATACTGCTCCTGTTCCCAGTCAGAGCCACCTACAAGCAAAGCCATGCTGTACAGCACTGATATTTTGTCTCAGTTCTCAGTGGGTTGGGCTGAATAATCCTAACTCACATTGGAGAGTATTTACTCACACGCTTAGCCCCACTGACATTAGGAAGCGTTGCACACTCTAGCCCACTGGGTTTATTCTTCCTTGAAAAGCTGTTTGCCCCACCACTCCTGCTGCATAACACCACCAGCACGCTCCACAGATGACTGTAACGCATCAGCTGTCAGACCAGATGCCAGAGCAGATGCCTGGGTCTTGGCAAGCCTATTCTGCAGTTACTGAACCATTCAAATTCATTCACTAGCAGGCAATGTTGTACAATGCTTGCAAATTGGAGCTCAACAAATCCATGTCTTGAGATTACATAACTATTGAAGGTGGCACCCTTCCCCTCACTTTTCATTTTTCATGCAGTTGACCAAGCAGTCCTCAGCAGCGAAATGTGTCTAAGTAGCCTACTGTTGCAACACATTTGTCTTTGAACTAGATCTTGCTCTGTGCCAGAGCTCTGCTCAGTATAACTGAGAGTGGCAGGGAGAAAGAGGGGCTCCCCGATCACACGCCCCAATCCCTAGGTCTGTTGTCAGCTGGTTTGGCTTCCAGGGTAACTTAGAGAAGCCTCAGGGCCCACAGCGCCATTATGCCAGACAGGCATTACTCTACTGCAGTGTGCTCTGGCCACATGTGCTCAAGCATGCTGCTTTTGCCACCAAAGCCAGAAGAGACTCTACAGATCCAGCTGTACCTGCTGGATACCCACCCAAACTGGGGGACTCCTCAGCGACCCTTTTGGAGCAGTAGTATGGCCACATTACGCAAACAGCAAAGTGCACAGAGGTCATAGTAAGGGCTATAGGTTGTGCTTCCAAAGCACACCATGCGCAGGCAAAACCTAGACTTTGTCCTTCAAATGCTTTCTGACGTATGATTGTTCCAAAGACATGGCCCATTAAAAGGGAATCTTTCCAGGATATTATATTTGTCCATCTCAGGCTTTTCTGTAGCACCCATCAATCTTCATCGTGCTGATTCTGGTGGAATTGCTCTGTTGAAGAAGAGGGCCTTGCAGCCTGAAAGAAGCCAGGTTCTGGACTGGCCTGATCTCTTCTGGAAGCTTGTTCCATGTCCCTTTGACTGAGAATAATCTAGTTTCGACTCTCATGCGTGTTGGTCAGGGCTTTGTAAGCTTTCTGAGAGGAACTTCGGCTGGCTAGGCAAGTTGTGAATGGAGAGGTGGTAATTGATGTAGCTAGGTCCTGACCCATTGATGGCTAAGATCAGGACCAAAGCTGACTGACAATGAAACCGATCTGAGAGTCTGTGGAGGGAGCATAGCAGAGAAGTGAAGTGCATGACAAGGCAGAAAGCTGCATTCTGCGGCAAGCTGGAGATTCAGTGTTGCACCCACATTTCAGTCCCAGAATCCCACAACCACAGTAACTAAGTACAGAGGTGATGAATGCACAGACCAGTGGCCCAAATTCTCATTTACACTAGGACCCCTTTACACTTCATTATAAAGGGGCTTTATAATGGGTGTCATGATACACTTGCTTTCAAGTCCATTTGCAGTGCCTCGGTGGTGTAAAAGAGGCTCTTTTTGTAAATGTGAATGAGGCTAATTATGTCCAGAACCTGATCTGGGGTATAGGGCTCCCTAGCAAGCTGTAGATGGGAGGGGAGAATCCCAGCTAGTTCTTCAAAAATTTCTGCCTTCCACCCAGTGTCACCATGTTTGTGCATTGTCCTGATCAGCCCCAGGCAGAATTCCAATCACAAGAGTGTCTGACAGAGTGGCCAGAGCAGGGGTTCTCAAACTGGAGGTCAGGCCCCCTCAGGGGGTTGTGAGGTTATTACATGGGGAGGTCGCAAGTTGTCAGCCTCCACCCCAGACCCCGCTTTGCCGCCAGCATTTATAATGGGGTTAAATATATATATAAAAAAGTGGTTTTAATGTATAAGGGTGGTCACACTCAGAGGCTAGCTATGTGAAAGGGGTCACTGGTACAGAAGTTTGAGAACCACTGGGCTAGAGTAACACCTGACGTGGGGTGGTAGCTTCTGGGACATATCATGGAATTATACCAGCCAAATTACTACAGTGCAGACACAACTAAGATATGCACCTTCCCCTCCTGTGGGGAGTGGGGAAAGGTGAAGCAGTCAGAATACTGGGATGCAGAGTGAATTATACAATTACGGTTTGAGAACTAGAGTAAAGTGAGAGCTAGAGTAAAGTGAGGCAGACAGTGCTTCCCGCATGGTTCACTGCTTTATTAAAGTCACACTACTGACCATCACACACAATACCTCTAGCCATGCTAGACACAGTCAGATACAGAAATCAGGTATGTATGTAATCAAGATACCATAGACAGTACTGCAAGATCATATAGTCATACAAAAACTCCGAGATCCTTACTCAGGCTGTTTTCTTCCTTATAACATGTAGCCAAGACGACAGTATACTTACTTGTAAATACATACCACAGCAATAAATGTATTGATTAGATGCACATAAACAAACCTGGAATTTCACTAGTGGATTATTTGGCAATCTCATATGCTGTCAAATGAGTACTGAAATTAAAAGAAAACAGGCAGATTTGATTTACTGGCCGACAAAATACAAGAGCTATAAATAGTGCACACTGCTATATGTGTGCAATACTCATAAGTCAGAACACTGCAGCACATTTCATAACTAACTGGTGAATATTCAAGGAAGGGACCCAACTTTACAAGGACCAGGAAAAGAATGAGGGCTCCCTGCAGGTCTACAGAATGAGTTGAATTAATAGACCTTGGGCTTGTGGGTTGTAATGAGAAGGAAGGCACGGTTGACATTTACCTGATCAAACAAACAATGATGAATGGATGTGGCTCAAATTGTGGTAGAAAATGTATGCGGCAACTTGGGACACACAAAAGGCAAAATGGTGTGTCAAATCGCAGTCAAGTGTGAGCAATAAAGTCTGGCAGATCATTACTCAAGAAGGGAAGACAAGAGGAGTGTAGAATCTTGATTTTGTCCCAAGGAGGAGGAAGAACATGTGAATCAATCACATTGCATATGAATAAAACAGAATGTCATAATCACTGTATATTACTGCAGTGTAGAACCAGATTCATACAAGCCATTGAGTGCTGGGGGTGGATGAATGAGGGTAATAAAATTCATTAATGTATGTAAAGGCTAAATTCATTTAAATCTGTAAAGTGCTTTGAGAATCTCAAATATAAGGCATCATAGAAGCACAAAGTATTACTATCAGCACTGACATGTTGCAGTGATTAGCAGCCTATAAAATACCATAGATTAGATTAAATCTAGAGCCACACAGCTATAGGCAAATGCTCACACCATTGCAGTGATGCAACTCTGTGATGGGATCAGATTAAAGTCAGGGAAAATGCCAGCCTTTAAAGGAAAGAAGAGGATGTTCAGCACTGTGAGCAGTTACTAAAGGAATCTAGTCTTGCCACTGGCCCACTTGACAACAGAAAAAGTCTCTTTTGATGCTATTCGTTCATTTACATATTTCATGTAATTAACACTGGGCACCAACATGGCTAGTGTTCCTTGAAGAACAGTGAAAAATCCATTACTCTTCTCTTTCTTCTTGAAATGACTGAAGTGTAAGGAAAGTTAGAAGGAAAATGTGTGCTGGGTTGCTTCATTTCTCTTTTGTCTGTCCCGCTGGCTGAAGGAACAGAAAGTCATTAATCACCTCTCAAACCAGTAGATTGAAATTGCCTTGGGGTTAGCAGGGATTAAAAAGGATCATCAAAGCATGGTGATTAATTGAAAGGGGTAAAACAGTGTCAGGAGCCTCATTCAACACTAAGTAGCAGGTGACAGGTAACAGATCTTGGCTAATATTAAGAAAAATTGAAGGGGAAATTGCAGTTGACTAGAAGAAGAGGAGCAGCAAATGAGTTACAAGATAAAACGAAAGAACAGATGAGGAGAAGAGGAGGGTTTATATTAATAATCCCGTCTTCTTTATTGTCTTAAAACATTTAGTTAGAAACCTCTGGCCATGTATTCCTTCCTCATCACATTATTTATATCAATACTAAGCAAACAGAGGTGTAATAAACAAGCACCTATCATCCGCAAGGTTTCTTGAGAAGAATGCTGGCGACAGCTACCAGACCTGTCAGTCATGACTCTATGCAGGTATGTGAAGAGGCGTCTCTACCCCAGCTAGACTTTAGAAAAGCCTACATACTTTTTGAGGCTGTTTATTTGCAGCCTCCAACTCCGCCAGGCTCAAAGATGCATTAGCTGTCACTAAACTCTGTTGCTTTTATGCACCCCGTCTCATCCCCTCTCACCGAACTAAAATATACCAGTTTGTTTAATCTCTCCTCATATGGTAGTTTCCTTTCCCACCTCCATATATGGAAACCCAGTCTTCCCATCATGCTCTTAAGCACTGTCATGCATTCCGGCTGGACCTTTTCTATGTTGATTCCATCCTCTTGGAGAACAGGCAACCAAAATGCAATGCAGAATTTGAGCTGAGGGTGTATCATTGATGTATATATTAGCATGATAAAGAATAACATGAGCAATGCTATCCCATTCTTTAGCGTGTTTTTAAAGCACCGTGCATATGCACTTAATATTGGTCTTGTGGTTAAGGGATCAGACTGGGAGTTAGGCATTCTGGGGCACTATTCTGCAGCCACTGAATATAAGGAACTCACTGGGAAGTCTTAACCTTCACTTGGGAGAATTAGTCTGGAAAGTTCCATACTGGCCCTGCTACAGACTTTCTCTTATCTTGGGTAAGCAATTTTCTTTCTGCTTCAGATTTTTCATCTGTAAAATGGGTCTAGAAATTGTAGAGCCAGCTGGGAAAGGTGGTTTTTTTTACCCACGTGGAAAATTTCAACAAAAATGGCTTTTTCATTTTAATTTTTCTTCGAATGTTGTGTTTATAATCAAAATATGAAGAAAATTGTTTGCGAGCTTTAAACTGAAAATATTCAGCTTTCAAGTTTTCAGTTAAAGCCTGAACATTTTCAACAACAATGAAAGCCTTCCATGAAGGTTTCTATTTCATTGAAAAACTATGTTCCAATTAAAAACAAAAAATGGTTCCTGGGAAGTTTTGAACCAGCTGTAAACAGTGTTTTCCCAATACACCTCAAAGAAATGCTCAAAGCTAAATTTAAATGATATGACACAAAATCTTTGTTGGGAAGTGGTGAAGCTGCACACATAATGTACATGACACAAAGTGAGGAAATGGACAATTAAGCCACCTAACATCTCCATTCCCATCGATCACCAGTCCTTAGCATTACCACAACTGCCATACGCCACATACCATAGCCTTAACTTCCCTCCCATCCAATAAGCCTTGCTCCACACACACTTTAAACACACGACTTCCTCCCAATACTTTTCGTCGGCTTCTTTGGGCTTTGGATCAGGCCCTAAGCACTCAGTATAATTACAAAAGGAGCAGCAGACTCCACTATCCATTACATCACAGCATCTGTTCCCACCATCCCCTTTCAGTCAGGCAGAAATTTCTGAAACTGTCCCCAAACAAACGAAAAAGCCAAGTCACTTGGGCAGGAGGAGAAAAAGAAAACTGTTCACAAATAAAAGGAACTGTGAAACTTTCCTTTGGAATAGCTCTCCAATGATGGAACACTGAGATCTGGCTCTAAAATAGCCCTAATTCAGAGTCTTTTGCATTTTGATTTGGCCAAAATATGATCCTTGCACGGTATATTTTATATGGGCTGTCTTTATTTTTTGCTAAGCTCAAAAACTTCATAGCAAAGGACGTGCACATACATGCACAAAGCTTACCGATGATGACGCATACAGGTCACAGCAAGGGCTCCACAGGACCTCTGTAGAGCAGGAATAAGGTATTATTGTTTTCTTTTTAAATGAGCAGTTTACCCACAGACCCAGTGGGTGCAAGATGCAGTTTATTTTCACTAGGCCTTTCCAAGCACTCTCTCCCCCACTGTATTTCTGGATTAGAACCCCAGCCTCTTCGCCTATTGTGTCTTTTGTTCCTTGCAGAAGGAAAATCAGGTGACGAACTCACACAGTAAGGTTCCAAATAAATAACCACATTTACTAAATATATACAACCATGAAAGGCCTACCCATTGCTATGGCTGTTTTCTGGCCATGTCTAACACACAGAATGCAGTGAGCACCATAAAAGGGCTCACACACAATTTAAAGGGATACCACTCTCTATCCATACACTACCAGACTAGGGTTCGGGCATATTGCAGTGCACTTCGGGCTAGACTGTGTCTTGTCTTACTCAGCAGAGGCCTCTATATGCCCTTGTTGAGCCTACCTGGACCCAGGTCTAGTGCAAAGCTGAGCTTCTGCTCTCTTGATACTTCCCACACTGTGAGAGCGGGTAGAATCTTGGCTCTACCACCCACGGGGCTGTTCAGAGCAGCTGAGCAAGAAGGGTGGGGGACCTCAGTAATTAATTGCTGATAAAGCCTAGCAGTAAATCATTAGCACCTGGAAGCAAAGGAGAAGAAGGAGCAGAATTGTGCCTCAGAAAGATGTGTCCTCAAGTCACAGTGCCTCCCAGGTCTATTCTTATATATTTGTTGATGTTGGACTTCTGGGGGAAGAATCTATAAGTACTAAATCTGCTGCTTCTCCGTGCACAGAACTTCCATTCACTTCAATTGGCATTCAGCACAATGAGCAGCTGCAGAACTGGGCCTATTAGAATCTGCGATTTACAATATATTTTCAGATCAGCAGGTCTGACTTAGCCATGAGACTTGCAGATAAATTAACCCTCCCCCTCTGCCCCCAACAAAGCATTTTTACACAGTCTAAAGAGTATGCTTTCAAAGCTGGAGATATAAAATACCATTCACCTCCCAGACCCGACAAGTGATCCCCACACAATGTGTGTGACGCTTTCAGATATGGCTTTTCTTTTTTCAATTTCTGTTAAATAAAGGCCATTTTTAATACATCTTTTTGCATTCTAATCAAAGTTCAATATTTGGCGCAATAATTTTTTTGCATAATCACACTGCTTAGCCGTTATCTGGAGCACACATAGCTAGGTTGAGGTGAAGCATCAATCATGAGGCAATTGGAGGAGTTCATAATAAACTCACACCCATATTTCCAATGCAAAATTAAATAACACCATTTCCACATGATTTGGTACAGTCCAAGCCCTAAAGCATCCAAAGTTGCTTAGCAATTAGTGATTAGATCAGACAGCCTCAGTGGCTGTCATTTAGTAGACATTAAATAATTACAATCCTGCTGGCCTCAAGGAAAAAATATTCTGTTGTCATTCAAAATACCCAATCTGTTGTGGCGACATACGTTCAGAGTACGTCTCTTAAGATAGCTACCACATTAAGGTAAGGAACGCTCTGCTGCAACGGGGCAGAATCAACTTTCAGAAAATGATGTCTTCTTCAGATATGCTAGCCTATAATATTGCATTCATGTGTGATATTATTGTGCAGCATATGGGATATGACTCATGATACATCGCACACATTATTAGCTAAAGAAATTTGAACTTCAGGAAACTAAGGTTAAAGGGAAAGAAGTCACAGCTTTCAGAAATAATTAATATGGTAGACAAAGAGATCTCTCCAGAGTTAGTTAGTGCAGTAGGTTCCCCAGCCCATTTTGTTTCTGGGTTGTCAAGAAGTGAAGCATTCGGGCTTGCTACCACAATGCACAGATCTGAAGGCATCCAGTGGTGAGTCACCCGTGGGGTTCAAACCATTTGGAAGGTGGAGAATGGATTCTGTCACATAGAGCCCAGACCTATCCTGGGGCAGTGTCATGCCAGCACCCTCACAGCAGCACATCCAAGTCCAAGAAGAAGACACCAGATTTGTAAATTTGTTGTAACTATAAAAGTTTATTGCACTGTGGAGATAGCTGCATTGAACCTCACCCAAGCCATTTCCTCCCAGTGCTTACGCTGTGAAGTGTTCTTTGATCTGCAAAGAAACGGGTTTTGGTGTAAATAAACTGCATATGTGTTTAAGTGAATTGCAGTGATCCAGAGCTGCCCAGAGAGGAGAGGGCAACTGGGGCAATTTGCCCCAGGCCCTGGGCCCCACAGGGGCCCCCATGAGAATATAGTATTCTATAGTATTGCAACTTTTTTTTATGGAAGGGACCCCCAAAAATTGCTTTGCCCCAGGCCCCCTGAATCCTCTGGGAGGCCCTGCAGTGATCACAGGTTAAAAGGGGAACGAGTAAGTTAGGCATCTCCTGCAGTAGGGGCACCCTCGTCCCTGCCCAGAGTTGCCCACGGAAAGACTGTAGTAAACACCCAGGAATCCCTGGGCTCAGTCCTCCCTGTGTGATGCGAGTCCTGTTCACATAAGGCTGGGAAGGAAAGTCAAGGCAGGCAGGTACCAGGGTGAAGTGAATCAGGGTGAGGACTCAGATCCTTTTCTCATTCGGTTCAGCCAGGATACTGTGTACATATAGAAATTCTCCTACTATGGTGAGACAAATCTCCCTGCTTACACACACATTCATGACTGCCAGCCTTGCTTGCTGAAATTCTCTGTCCTTAAATATGAAATAGATGGTCCTATGAAAGCTACAGTTGGTTCACAACTCAGCAGCCTGTCTGCTCTGTTAATACAGACCACTGAGAACATATCAGTCCAGTGCTCCAGTCTCTTCACTAGTCCCTGGTCGAATACTGGGTTAAATTCAAGACTTCATGCCTGATTTTCACAGCCCACCATTGGACTTGCCTAAATTTCCTTAGGGACTGCCACACCTTACAGGGTCGTGACATCCAGTGAAGACCTCGGTCATATTCCTGCCTCTGCCACTGACTCACTTTGAGTCATTCACTTAAACCAGGCCTCCATTTTCTCACCTCTAATAAGGGGACAATGATGCCACCTTTGTAAAGTGCTCTATAAGAGATAAAGTGCTGCATAAGAGATGTATTTCCATACTTTTAGACTTAGGATTTTTTAACTTATTTTAGTTACTGACCAATTCTGATTTTCAAACATGACTTATAGCCTTAACTTTGAATTTCACTTCTTTCAAGTGTTTTCTCTTACAATCAGGGCCAGCTCTAGGTTTTTTGCCGCCCCAAGCAAAAAAAAAATTTGGCTGCCCTCCACCCCAGCCCTGGGCTCCCCCCCACCCTGCCGCCCCAGCACTGGGCTCCCTCCTTCCCCCCACACCAGTGCCCTCCCCCCACCCGCACTCCCCTGCCACCCCAGGCCTGGGCTCTCCCCCCAACCTGCACCCTCCTGCTGTCCCAGCCCTGGGTCACTGGTAACTCACTCCCAGGGCGGGTCATTCAGCAGGAATTTTAGATGTGTACAGAACACAGACAGGATTGGTTCCCATATGGTTACAGAACTCTAGTAAAGTGGAACAATTTTCAGCTTCTGTGATTGGAGGATATCTGGATGCATATTATAAGACTGTCCTACATAAATGAGGAAAAGTTGAGATGCCTTTATTATTCTTTTGTTCCACTCTTTGTTTCTATGGGGAATTTGCCAATGCAATATCACAGTCTTCCTTTTAAACAAATAAAACATAAAAAGGGGGGGGGGGAATACCTTTTGAAAATAGCAATTCCAGTCCTAAAAACCACTGGGAAGCATTTCTTGCTTCTTCATTTCTTATCCTACTTTTTCTACAGCAAGTTACAGTGGATCAGTATATTTGATTTGGGAGAAATGAAGTAACAGCTGCCCAAATTGAGCTTGAGCACTCCTGAATTTTGAGGGTGTTCAAATCTGGAAGGCAGGTGCTAGATTCCCTTTCTGAATATTAGCTAAATCTGGAAAGGAAAAGTCAATTTCTGCTTCCATGGCTCAGAAGTGGAAATCCCCCTACCTGCCTGGCACTGTATCTAAAGCTGCCAAAGTCCCCTAGCAGAGCCTCCCCTCCCTTACTTTTCATTTTAAATTCTAGTGGGATCCACATACCTCCCTCTCTAGGCTTCAGATAGAGAGGTGCACTGTCCATTTAGTCCACCCAATTCCTTCTTTGTGGGCTGCAAGGTGAGGTCAACCAGTATCCCTAATACAGTCTGGGGAAGACTTCTGAAGGGGACATCTGGGGCAAAGCCTTCTACTCCTTGGGCACACTTGTTCTCCATTCACAGTGCCACCCCTTCCGACTCGCAGCATGGCTCAGCTACCTCACTCCCTACCCCTCCCTTTCCTGTTGCTAGCTGCCAAGGGATTGCTGAGAAATATAGTTCTTTCCCTGCTCCATGGCTGGCTCTATAGGCAGGGAGCTAGGCAAGGAACTACAGCTCCCAGGGTCCCATGGGTTCTCAGCTCCCATGCTGGATCCCCCGCTGCTCCTGGCTCTGCTTCTGCAGGGTTGTGAGAGGGGAGGAAGTGAGTTAAAAAAAAAAAAGGATGGCCAAAATGACACCCCCTGGAAATGTGCTGCCCCAAGCACCTGCTTGTTTTGCTGGTGCCTAGAGCCAGCCCTGCTTACAATGATGTTTAATGTTAAATGTTGCTTACAGTTAATAGATCTCTATTTATACGTTGATTTTTTTTTCAAATAGATTGTCTTTCAATAGTATACAGCAAAGGTTGATATTAAAAAGTAGTGGATGGTTTGAATTTAAATTCATAGAAGAAAAGGACTTGATAATGGACTTTCAGAACACAGAAATCGCACAGATATCCTTTCAGAAGAACAAAGTTTGCTAATCTGGTCTTCTCCTTTTATCGAGTACAGCATTACTCTTTTTACACCAAAATAGCCATCAGTGAACAAACAAGCCTTCTGACACACACAATAATGCAACCAAAAAATGGATTAAAATATACTGCTTTTCGTTCATGTGTTTTCTCAGCTATGCGGGGGACATGCAGAGAAGCAATTCTGTTCTGCCATGGCAGGGCCTTTTGTTTTCCCAAGGTCAAAGCTAAGTTATTGAATTGCATCTCAAAAAAGACCTGAAGAATTTGTGTGCCTATGAAAGGCACTTTTGTATTGGCCCACCTCCTCCTCCTCCCACTTGGTACATGTCTTTCATTAAAGGAGAACCCACTGCAAAGCTGAGCATAAAGGCCACTGCTTTATTTATACAGACTTAAACAGAACCCAGGCATTGATCACCAACATCACCAATGAAACAGATGGGAACATAACAATACTGGCAGTAGGTTATTATTTGCCCAGGATATAGTGCAAAATCTCAACTAAATATATATACACAAAGGACTCAAACAAATATGATTCCACATTTTATGAATTATTTCCCCAATCTTGCAATTAGATGCACATGAACAGAGTCCCAGTTAAATCAGTGGAGCTCTGTGCGGGCAGAGGGGTCCTCCTACACAGAGCTTACTACAGGATCAGGGCCTTGCTATATAGGCCGTGATCCAGCTCTGATTAAAATCAATTGAAAGATTCCCATTGTGAGTAGAATCAGACCTATAATACATGGAGTCAATAAAGCAGAGTCCAAAAAAGGAATTAAGGAAAGGGCAAAGTAACATGAATTAGGAAGAAAGCAAGGATGGGGTGGAAGAGAGATTGAACTGAATGGAAGAGAATCTGACAACTTCTGGAGACTCATGGGAGAAATTCCTGGACAAAAACCATTTACAATTAGGGGAAATTTTAAAATTTAGTGCCTATAACTGAATAATGCAAAAGAAAGAGCACTATATCACAGGGACACCGACATTTCTACTAGCCCCTTTCTTGACTGCAATCTATAGCATTCATAAGATTTGGCCCATGACTTTCCCATCTGCTCTTGGCCCACAACTTTCCACATTAAAATGACCAAATAATCACAAACATTTCCAATCCTACTCCAGTAGATACTTTACTGATAGGATGAGGATGAAGATATTGTAGTAAAGTAGTCAGCCAGGGCTTAACTGGGTGACTTGGAGTATTATGGGTTGGAGCCATTCTCTACCCCTCCCTAGCTCACTGTTTAGTTAGTTGGGGGGTTCACCCACTCTGTTTGTTATGTAGCTGAATAAAACACCATGTTCCCAGCCTGCTGCACAGTAAAAAGAGTGTGTTCTTGTGAACAGAACAGTCCCTTTACAAATGATGCATGGCCTGCGAGTGGTGGAAGGGAGTTAAATTTGAGAAGTGGAGGGCAGATGAGACGGAGAATGATGGGCATGAAGGGCCTAATCCAAAGATCATTGGGCTCTGGAGCAGGTCTTAACTGCTTGTTTCCTTGCTTTTTACAATTTGTGTTGGTGAAAGCTGCATTCTAGGAGCATTACGTCAAAGTCAACAAAGATTTTTAGGAGTTTTAAACACACACACACACACTCAAACAGAGATATACACATTTTCTTTCTTCAAAAAGTTATTCAAGGCCCTTCCCCATCTCAGTTACTCAAATAAAAGATCCAAAATGACAAAGGCAACACAGCATCCTTCTGAGTACCCTTCGGATACGAAAATTAAACCATTACTGAAAATCATTGCTATTAACCTGAAAAATAAAAATCACAGAAAATCTTTGGGAAACCTCTCATTACAACTACCTATGTACTAACATTACAGAGAAACAAAAGGGAACAATTGTGCTATCCAGGAACAAGAGGCGGAAATGTTTCCTAGCTATAGAAGTGACATTTATTTTTTTGAAAAAACTTTGCCAGAGTGTTTGCAGTGTTAGTTACAGTTTTCAGTTGTCTAAACAAAGTTAATCCTAACCTTAAAACCCATTATTAGCCAACCAGTGTATGGGTGCCAGATTCTGATCTCACAGTGATGTAAATCATGAGTCACACCACTAAAACCAGTGGAATTAGCCTTAGACACTAGTTCATCCTGTTCCGCTGACACATCAGGCAGTCCAGTTCCCGCACTGATTATGGTCACTCACTATTTGTGCTACTTCTTCCCACATGATGCAGCACATTCTATATCCTGTGCCACTGGCTGCTGCCAGTTCTTTTTTGGCATTCCTTACTTTTTCTTTCCGCCCTCATGTACCCAATTTGATGTTTGCTTAGCGTGTCTCCCATCTTCCATACAGGGTACATGTCCCAACCACCTGAGCCTTCTTTCTTTTATGATATTTTCTAACACATGCTGTTCTGTCAGCTCCTTTCCTCTTCCATTTATTACTTCATCTTTGTGTAGTATGTTCCTAAGCCATGTGTGATGGTCAGCCTCCAGCCTCTTTTTGTTAGCCAAGGTTAATGGCCAAGTGGAATTAAAAAGCCTGCAAAAGCAGAATCAGCCCCCGGGAATCAAATCAGTGTCACTGTGCTGGGCGGAAAAGGAAAGCTCATAGGAAAACATAATCTCATGGAAATTTTGGATCAAAAATGACTGTGTATTAGCCTATGTAAAGGGATGCTCAGAGGCACACTTAGAGATTTTGTACACCAGCAAGGGTGTACAAAATCAGAAAGAAAGGTGTGGACGCCAGGGGGTAACAAATCCTGCCACTGTCTGTGTCCTTGAGCAACCTCACCCGTGCCCAAAAGGTAAGAACTTGGTGTGATGTGGGAGAAAACAGCTGTGAACATGAGCAAACTTCCTGATACCGAATCCTGGGGCTAAACTCTGATCCACAGCCACCATTTTCATAAAAAAACAAAACATTATGTATGCATGCTGACAAGGGTAGCGGTTAATATGGACCTGAGGTAACATGTGCCAAGCAGGATGGGAAGTAAACATGACACTTATCATCATATGTGTCTCTCCCACTCCCATTCTTTGCCGACTTCAGGATTAGGCCCTGGATGGATATGACAGACAGGAAGAATGGCACAGTATCTTCAATTTATATCCCTCATAATTTTCTCTCATTGAAAAAGAGGGAAAATTTTAAAAACTAGTGCCCATAACTGTATAATTCAAAAGAAAGGGCCACCAACGGTCCTACTAGCACCTTCAATGACTTTGATTCATTTCCCTCAGAATTTTTTTCTCTTCCTTCTGGGGAACTGCAGTGCTAACCACCTAGCCTGATGGGAGGGCTGAGCTATATACTACTAAGGCAGCTACTGATATGTCTCAAGTGAGTGCAGCGTAGAAGGCACCTTTGTTATCCAGTGGAAATGGTCCATAACTTTCCAGATCATTGTCCAATTAATGGTGTTTGCCCTTCTCTAGGTAACAATATCTTTTACAGTTATCCTGCAAATTGCTTTTTTCTAGCACCCCATTTGACTTTGTTGTTGATGTAATGGAAAAAACTGTTCCGTTGTTTACAAAAGCTTTCTCTTGTTTAGCGTTTACCATTTCTTATCATCAGATATGGCTCTGAATAATTATGCCAGATTAATACCAAAGTAAGTCAAATAATAGGGCACAGACTCCAAACAAATAATAGGCTGGAAGATCAAAGGATGGGCAAGGGCAAGCTGTTTGCCTTTGCAAGGGCTGGAGAATTATAGAACTGGCCAGGCTTCAAAACCATGAATCATAAGAAAATGCCAGGTCTCTGGCACACAGCAGTTTTACATGGGTGAGCTCTGTTAACTCTAGAGGTCTTAGTCCTGATCTACTGCACTGGCAAATGCAAGAGGGAATCAGGCCCTGCATATTTTACAGATTTTTATTTTAAAGGCTGTACTCTGAATTTTCCTGGGTCATTGTAACCTCTGTGTATTCTTGCCATCATGATCTTACCTTGTTAAAATTATTGAAAAGAAAGTTCTTTACTTTAAACCCCATCTTACTGCACAGTGCCTCTGAAAAGCGACTATGAAAATTGCAGTGGGGGCTTCCATAATTATTGCTTCTCTGAGAGTCTAGATCAGATTTCAATTAAAAAGTGTAGCAGGGCTAATTTTCCACTGACTTGCAGTATCCGTTTTCATTTACACCTGTGCCAATGGGTTATAAATCATTGTCCTTCTGATGTGGTGGCATTTTACACCCTCTTATAACTGATGTGAAGCATGACACACGGTGAAGAAGCCCTGGAGAACCAGCCCCACTTCTCCTACCATCATCACTGCACAGTCAACCTAGATTTTGAAAGTTAA
The DNA here is from genome assembly GCF_016161935.1 of Mauremys reevesii. Classification (NCBI taxonomy): domain Eukaryota; kingdom Metazoa; phylum Chordata; order Testudines; family Geoemydidae; genus Mauremys; species Mauremys reevesii. The sequence continues at coordinate 86,011,722 of NC_052624.1, forward strand.
ATTGCATCTTTTCTAGTTCATGCATTATCATCAGTAGTAAAGATTCTATAAACCAGATTATGCTCTCGGTCACCCTGATGTAAATCAGGCGTAGCTTCATTTAAGCCAGTGGAGTCTGTGTGGCAACAAACAGAACCTCTGAAAACCAGAAATGTGGCCTGAGTTTGTGTTCACACAACTATGCATGTGCAAATCATTTGTGTGCACTGTCACTTTTGCATGCAAAAAACCATTTGTGTGTATGTAACTTGAGGGCAAATTGGTTTTGCACAGGTATGTTTTATGATTTATATGCACAAAAATAACATATACAAATGATTTGCATGCAGGAAAATGGTGGCTAGCTGTTGAAAATATGGCCTTCAATCTGAAGAGCATTTTTATTACCTTGTTTATGCTGATGGTTAAATTTTCAGTTTTAGAAAACTTTTGTGCCCCCCATCAACTCCTAAAATACACTTGAATTTTCCACATACTCATAGGACAACATAGCAAGATCTCTTCATCCTTCCAGCACTGTGTATTCTCAGTGTCCTGTTTCCCATTCTCAGTGACCTACCACAAGTAAACACTGCCTTTTGTTCCCCTAAGTCTCATATTCAAACACCTGTCATTGTGATACACAGCACAGCACTAAAGAAATGGAAGCTGACCACAGCCCTTTTTCATTGTGATAAGCAATTGCAGCCCTGAATGTTTAAGTGTCTTGGCAGCCTCAGATAATAATAATCAGAGCTACAGCCTGTTGAAATTCATAAACGAAACCATCCAAGGGGTAAGGTCATATGAAATGCAAGACATACCTTGATTTGAATACTTAATTTTCATCTATCAGCAGCAAACAGAAAGCAAGTATATAGTATGCCTCAGTTCTGAAAAGAAAGTATATTAGCAACATGACATCTGTATAGTATGGTACGTACTCATGCTAGCAATCCAAGCATGACAGAAATCTATCATTTCGGATTCAGCTATTGAAAAGCAAGGATATCTTTCCCCTTTTCTAATTTTCAAATATTTCCAAATAGAATGGTCAATTAGTAGAAGTCTTTTGTTGCTTTGTCACTAATCCAGTCCACCTCCTGGAAAACATGAGTCAGGCCTTTGTGACCTTTTCTTTAGGCTCCTTTACACAAAAGAAAGAGAAAGGTATACAAAGGGAAATGAAAAATTAATGCAGCTAAAATGAGATCTCGAATGACCAAAATATCCACAACATTCAAAGCCAGCAACTCAACTTGAAAAAGTCCCAAGTGTCTGAGTCAGTGGATCCTTTCAGAGAACTAAACACAGTCTCTTCTTATTTAGTACAACAATATTGTCTTCTACTGTTTAGTGGCAGGATTCCTACTGTTAGGCACATTTTCAGTTGTTTAAAATTATCATGGAGGCATAAATATTTGTTCTAGACTCAGTCCTGACATACAAGATCTCTGGGAAGGAACGCTCTAGGACTGGGGATTTTTAGGCATTTTGCACAAAGATTTAATAGCTTTAATTGATCATTTTGAGTCATTCAACTATAATCAAGCTATAAAGCAGATTAAGTGCTTGCACCCTTTAAAATCTTTGAAGTGAATGGGATTACAGAGTAAATCAGTGCAGAATCTGGTTTGTGTATATACACACAAGAAGAGAAAAGAGAATTTGGCCTATATACTGCACACAGATATATATAGGCCAAATTCTCTTCACAGTTATGCCAGTACAACTCCATTAAAATCAATGGGAGTATACTGGTGTAACTGAGAAAAAATTGGTTTTATATAAAATGTATTTGCTACATATATTTTGTATACAATTCTACATTGAAGTATATGCAATGCAAATGACTTCAATTGAGTTGCACGGGCATAACTGCATGTATAGTACACATACATACATTGCACACATTTATTGCCTTCCAGTTAAGGCCCAGTGGCCCCCGGAACATGCAGACCAATAGACCCATGCGATGTTCTAAAGCTAGTAACCAACGGGAATCAAATACAAAAATTTACCTGGAATTTCCACACAGCCAGAGAAACCAAGATCTGAATGAGCATGAAGACAGAACTCGCCCCCTAAAATTCATCTTTCCAGGTCTGTATGGTACATCAGGAGGGCAAGTTTATACTGCCACTGTCCATACTGAACCCATCCAATGGCTAAATTAAGAATTTCAGTCTGCAGGGCTACCAGGCTCATATTTTCCACCAGCAGTAGATTTCTTTAAATGGTGTTTAAAATAATAACACCTACAATGGAAAATTTCCCCACTGCTACTTTTCACAAGGATTTGCAGCTTTATTGGATAAATAACAGGCCAAAATTATTGGATAAATAACAGGCCTTACTGAAATTAGTGGAATTACACCAGGTATGAGCATGACTCGAAATATTTGAGAACTGGCTTTTCATGAAAAACTGAAGAAGGTGTTCTTCAGGGCCTGATTCAGCAGCCTACCACTGTTCGCTTCCAAAAGCATTTGTCCCAAAAAAGGGGACTGCAGAATTGGTCTCCAAGGGAACACTGGCAACTTGTCAGGCCCTGAGGTCAGCAGCCTATTTGCATACATATTTACAGATTTTTAAACATCAAAAGTAAATGCACAATATCATATGAGGTGTTTGTAGTTGTAACATACCTTCCATGTCAGAATAATCTAAATTGCTTGTAGGCACAGGATAGCTGAACAGCTGAGAGAGGAGGGCTGCAGGATATATTTTAGGACCACCTGACTTCATGAGACCCCTGACTAATTGTTTTAAATGGTATCAATTGGATGACTATCCAGCATTCTCTCTTCACTATCTTCTCCAAATTTACCTTGCTTACTAATACTGAATGTTGTCATAACTTAGGTTCACTACCCTGCACATTAAGACCCAATCCTGAAACACTTACAAGAGAAATCATCTCTCACATGAGTACCCCCTATTGGCTTCAATGGGACTGTTTGTGCATGTATTATTAACATAATCTATGGTTGCTTTACAGCAGAGGTCAGCAATGCGTGCCAAAGCCTGGCAGGCAGCAGCATGGCCTTAAAAATCCTGCCCAGCCCGGCCTGGCCCGCTCTTCTCCGCCCTCTGCTCCCCCCACCCCATGGGGGCAGGGGGCAGAAGCATAGGCATGTGCACAGGGTGTGCTGGGTGTGCCCAGGCACACCCTAATGCAGGAGTGGGCAAATGGCCCCACTCTCCCAGTGCAGCAAGCCGCGGGGTCCGCGGAGTGCCTGGCCAAGTGCAGCAAGCCGCCAACCTATCCCCCACTTCCCCCCTTCCCTGGAGCCATGCCGCCACGCACGCAGCACTCTGGGGGCCGGGGCTGCATGCTCCTGCAGGGCAGTGTTTGGCTCCGCCGGGAGGCAGACATGCTCCCCATTCCCCTGGAGTCATGCCGCTGCGTGCGAAGCACTCTGAGGGGTGGGGCTGCATGCTCCTGCGGGGCAGCGTGTCTGGCTCTGCGCAGAGCAGAACATGCTTCTAGGAGCCTCCTGGTAAGAGGTCCAGGGCCAGGTGGTTGGATAAGGGGTGGGGGCAGTCAGGGGACAGGGAGCAGGGTGGGTTGGATAGGGGTTGGGATCCCAGGCGGGGTGGTTAGGTGTGGGGGGTCTCGGGTGGGGGCAGTCAGGGAGCAGGGGGAGTTGGATGGGACATGGGAGTTCTGGGGTCTGTCAGGGGCAGGGGTGGATAGGGGTCAGGGCAGTCAGACACAGGGAGCAAGGAGGGTCCTGGGGGCAGTTAGGGTGGGGGTCTCTGGAGGGTGGTCAGGGGACAAGGAGCTGGGGGGGTTGAATGAGTCGAGAGTTCTGGAGGTCCTGTCAGGAGGCAGGGGTGTGGAGAGGGGTTGGGGCAGGCAGGGAGCGGGGGCGGGGGGTTGGATGGGTCGGGAGTTCTGGGGGTCCTGTCAGGGGGCGGGGAGTGGTTGGATAGGCATGGGAGTCCCAGGAGTCTGTCTGGGGGCGGGGGTGTGGATAAGGGTTGGGGCAGTCAGGGGACAGGTAAGGGGTCGGGTCCTAGGGGCGCAGTCAGGGGACAAGGAGCAGGGAGGCTTAGATAGGGGGTGGGATTCTGGGGGGCAGTTAGGGGCAGGGGTCCCAGGAGGGGGTAGTCAGGGAACAAGGAGCGGGGGGGGGTTGGGAGTTCTGAGGGAGGCAGTCAGGGGGCGGGAAGTAGGACGGAGTGGATGGGGCAGGGCAGGGGCAGGGCTAGGGCATGGAGGGCGGACTAGGGCAGGGCTCCCTGGGTGCACACCCAATGAACTGTGCTGTGTACACCTATGGACAGAAGCTTGGTCCTGCTGGCTCCCCTGCCTCTTCCCATAGTGAGCTGAGTTCCTGTCCCTCCTCTGCCTCTCCATCCCTCCCTCCCTGCTGGTCGATCAGCTGATGGCCCTTGCGAGGGAGGAGATCAGGAAGGAGCAGAGTCAGCGTGCTCGCTGCTCCCGGCTGAGGCAGAGAAGAAGCGGGGGCAAGGCCAGGGGCGGCTCTAGCGATTTCGCTGCCCCAAGCACGGCAGCACGCCGCGGAGGGTGCTCTGCTGGTCGCCAGTCCCGAGGCTCCGGTGGACCTCCCACAGGCACGTCTGCGGTTGCTCCACCCCAGCCGCGGGATCAGTGGACCCGCCGCAGGCACGCCTGCGGGAGGGCCACGGGAGCCGCCTGCCGCTCTCCCGGTGACCGGCAAAGCGCCCCCCGCGGCGTGCCGCCCCAAGCACGCGCTTGGTGTGCTGGGGCCTGGAGCCACCCCTGGGCAAGGCCTTGGGGAAGGGAGAGGTGGGTGGAATAGGGGCATATCCCCTCCAGCCTCCTGCCCTGACCCCTCCTCACACACACCCAGCCCTCTGCCCTGAGCTCCGCAGCCCCACACACACCCCAGGCCTGAGTCCTGAGCCCTGTTCCCTGCAAACCCTCCAGATCCCTGCACTGAGCCCTGTACCCCCCTCATACACACCCAGCCTTCTGCTTGACTCCTTCACACACACACCCCCACAACTGCAGCCCTGACTCTTGCACCCCCACACACATACCCAGCCCCCCCATACCCTATGCACCCCCACATCCTGACTCCTGCACCCTCCCCCCACATTCCCACCCGCACCCCTCGCACCAAATGGGAGCTGCCCAGGTAAGTGCCCAACACCCAAACCTCCTGCCCCAACCCTGAGCCCCCTCCCTCATTCTAGCTCCTGGTCAGACCCTTCACCCCCAGGCCTGTGCTATGTGCACTACCACCCTCAGCTCAGTGCAGAGAGAGGAAGAGAATGGGCCAGGACCAGGGAGAAAGTGGATACCCACTGTATGTGGGCAGGGCCGGGACCCCAGGCAGGCAGTGGGCTGAAATTAAAGTGAATAAATGAAGACTCGGCACACCACTTCTGAAAGGTTGCTGACCCCTGCTTTACAGGATCGGAGCTTGCTTAGCAATATAGTCTGCATATTTATTAAAAAATTAATGTGTGTGTATATATACAACAGCCCTCACTACTCCACTGCCTTGGAATAAACATTAAGAGAAAGAATATCACTACATTTCTAGAAGTTAATACAACCACAAGAATGGGTTTATAAAGAAAAGCCTTTGCCAGACAAACATAGGGTGGGCGTGGGGGTAAATAGAATTACTAAATGGGTGGACAAAGAGGGGGGAAAGTAGCTCTAATATAGTAGGATTTCGTGAAGCGTTTATTACCATCTCACAAAATCTTACTCTCAGAATTCATTCAAATTGCTTTGGATGTGAACACTGTCACATAGACTAAAACCTGGTCAACAAAGGCAGTATATGAAGTGGGGGAGCGGGAGGAAGTGCCTAGGGAGGTACCACAATGATCCCTGTTGGGTGAAGTGTTAGGAACTCAGATACTGGGCTGTACCGATGGAAGCCATGTAAGTAGATTGAAAAGTTTGGTTGGATGAGTAGATAGTTATTGATTTAGGAAAGAGAGTAAATGACATATTAGAAAACAATTCAAATGATGCTAAATCAGGAGGAATTGCAGACACCAGCCAGGACATCAAAAGAATACCAAGAGACCAATTCACAATACCCAGTTACATATATAAACCGGGGCAAATCCTAGCCTTGCCTTGGGGCCTGTGAATGGCCCCCAGATGGAAGAACTGATGCAATTCCACTTTACAAGGAGAATGGGGGTGTGCACCCAGTGAAATGTCTGCATAACAACTTGCAGGGGGTAGTGCAGAGCACAAGATCAGTTGCTGTGCTAATCCTCTGGTCCTCTCCTATACAGGAAGTGCAGAGCTATTCCTGCTATTGGGCAACAAGTAGCCTCCATAAGGCAGCTATTTGATGGCTTGGTGCGAGGATTCCTTGGCTGTCCCACAACTGCCCAGTCAGTACCTGGCTACTTGAGGTGGACGCCAAGTTTAGGATATGAGCACCAATAGCTTTTAGGCACATAGAACTTGAGTCTTCTCATTTAGGCCAGTGTAAACCAGGAGTGACTCCAGTGAAATCAACCATCCTGGTGTAAAACTGGAGTAAGTGAAAGGAAAATCAGGCCCATTGATACTCTCTGTTCGTTTTGGTCATTCACTAAAATGGCAGACACAAGCAATTTGAGCAGCCATAAATGAGGGCTTAAGGTTAGGGGCTATTTGAAAATTTGACCCATCATGTTCAAGAAAGTAGTCGCCAGTCAGGCCATTTAAGATAGACAGTTTGCATATATTTGCTGTTTCATAGCCCTGATTTAACTGAAATCCAAGACATGAGTGTAAAAAGCAGGAATCTCTCATGAAAGTGAAAGCTTCCCGGCATAACTCACAGCACTCACACACAGCCAGAATACATTTCCTGGTGGAAACTTTTCCTAATTTGGGAAGGAATATTCCATTCATACACAGTACTGTTCATATGCACCAGACATTACATACACACCACATTTTGTAATCTACTGGAAAAAAAAGTCAGGATCCATATGTGGTTGAGTCCCTTAGTATGGTCTTCTCTGAAAGCTAGTGAACAGGTTACATCAAGAGATGGCATCCCTCACGTCTTATCTTCCTAGAATTCTCCTGCAGGTGGCTGCCATTTTGCATTCAGTTTGGGTGTAGCCTGCAAGAGAAGAGACACGCGCACCGTGCTCTCACCTAGAGCCTTTACTTCTGTTCTCTCATATTTTGTTGATTTCCACTAAATCGAAAGACAAGTAATTCAGCCTGAGAGGCTATGACTGTTCTTTGTCTACAGCCATGCATAATAAATAGAAAGAAACATTATGGCTCTTCTCAAACTGATCAAAGAGAGAAAATGTGGCAGCGTGGGAGAGAAAGCTATAACAGGAATTCTGCTTTTAGCAGTGTTAATAATTTAATAAGTTTATTTTAAAAATGTCTGAAGCTAGCTGGAGTTTGCACTAAACATGAGATTGCAGCTTTGTCAACTTCTGTGACCTTTAACATTTGTGACCAGAGTCATAATTCAGGCCGTATCCAGACCCTAGAGTGTCACAGCATGACAAGTCGTCTCCTTTCCTGCCCATCTTCTCTATTAATGTGCTCGTAAACTGAGGAGTGATGTCATAGAATCAAGCCCATTTATACTAATGGGTTTAGATTGCCATTGCGGCTTTGAGCATGCTTGGGCCAGCTCTGATTCAAAACACCATCCTAGAGCTCCTGCTCCCTCCACAGTCCAGTCTCTAGAGGTGGGTTAGCTGCAACCTTTTGCTTACTGAGATGACAGCAGGTAATGCACAGCAGGAAATAATCTTTCCCTAGTGCTCTTTCATTTGTGAAAAAAAATGAAAATTACTTTTCAGGGACACTCTCCCAGGCATTCTGATCAATTTGACTTCAATGCACTTGCTAAAAGCACTTCATGCCTGCCAAGTAAAATACTCCATGGTAACAAGAACAAGCAAATTAATGAATGAGAAAACCTTGTCTTCGCAGACTGCAACTGTGGCCACACAGGACTGAAAGACCAACAAAAAGAGGGAGTCTCGCACAAAGTTGGACACAGGAGATATGGCTCAAAGGAGAACAGAGCCGCATGGCTCATTTGCATCTCCAGAGAATGCCAGATGCACAGTGATGCACTGGGAAGCAAGTCTGCTGCCTTCACAGTCTCCCGCTGCCCCAAGCAACAGCAAAAAAACAAAGCTAAAGCGGACAAAATGCAAAATCAGAGTAACATTCAAGGACTCAAAAGTCCCCATGTTTTGATATCAGTGAGCTGGATTGATGCATCCAACGAAGTGGGTATTCACCCATGAAAGCTCATGTTCCAATACGTCGGTTAGTCTATAAGATGCCACAGGACTCTTTGGTGCTTTTACAGATCCAGACTAACACGGCTACTCCTCTGATACTGGATTGATGGTATTTTCAGTACCTGGCCCAAAATCCTGCCTTTGTTAGTGCTAGATCCCTGTTGCAGGAACCTTTGGGGTGAGATTAAATTGACTGCACAGTGTAATGGATCTCTTGATTTACCCAGAATGAAAATACAATATTCCTCTACAGGAAGGTGAATATATATTCCCCATACAATCTCCATACAAATGTGTACTTCTTTTTCCTACTGCCAGCTTCTGACTCAACAGTAACACATGCAAATTTCTCAGAGGAGAGGATTTTTGTTTCCAGTAAAATACAATTATACAGGCTAACAATCCTTATAATCAGAACATAAATTGACCTCCATCCATGGATCAGAAAGGAACTTTCTCTATCTAGAATATATTTAAAGTCCACATCAATTAAATCCTCATGAGGTTTTTATACCTTCCTCTGATGCATCCAGCAGTGGTCACTTTCAGAGCCAGGAAACTGGATTATGTGGACCATTGGTTTGTTCTGGGATGCAAATTCCTCTCTTCTGCATCTAGTCATTTAGAGACCTTTTTACAAATCCAGCAGGGGACAAGAGAAATTTTACACTTGTTTAATTGAGTTAAAGTTATCTTCTTTCTCTGGCGAGAAATGAAATTGCAGAAAGTTTTTGATTTTGGGGACGGTAATTATTATAAGCAAACAGTGGGAGACTGGAATATGTACTGCAACCATATAAATTGACTGGACACAATCTTTTTCTGTTAATGAATGTGATTACATAGACATAAATTGGCAGTTTTGTTTCAGGGCATTTACAAAAAAGTTGGAACTATGAATCTATAGCAACTTCAGGCAGGTCAGAGGAATCAGTGAAAAGAGGGTTACAAATTATTAATTATGATGATTATTTATTTGTTTTGCAATAGTATCTGGGGATCTCAATCATAGATCAGGCCCCCTGAGAATCAAAATCTTATACAGTTTGGGGGTTGTTTCTCATTTTGTACACCACTTCTTCATTGACTTAACATCACAAGGCCTCCGTAATGCATTCTTGTATTGTTCCTCAAGTGATCTCCAGCATGCATTTATGAAAGCTTTGGCAACTGAGAAGGGTTTTTGCACATGTGCCAATGTTGAGCCTTCCTTTGGTGGGAAAGCCTAGAGGACTCAGGAGGACACAACCAGTCTTATACAGACCTTGTAATGGTCACCTCTGTAACTTCCAGGCTTTACTATTGCAACATGTTCTGCTTTAGGGCTGATTCTGAAGCCCACTCAACACCCCCACTTTCTGCAGAATCTAACTCCTGCATGGTGCCAGCCACTGTGAGCATATAACACCTATGCTCAGATCTCTGGACTAATTGTACGAGCAATTCAAGGTGTTTAAGACCTGAATGGCCTGAAACCGAGTTATGTGAAAGATCACATCTAGTTCTAGTCCTTAGGATAGTAATTAAGATCAGCTGTGAAGCTCAGTCTGCTAATACCTAGGGCTGGATGTTCCATTAATGGCAGCAGGGCATTTTTCAGTTGAGGTCCCTGAGCTTTAGAATTCAAACAATTTAGTTAGTAATATTGCACTTTAGACTATAAGATCTTTGGGGCAGTCTCTACATTTACATTTTTAAAAGACACCTAGTGCAGAGTTGATGCTACAGAAAATCATAATTTCCCCTTATCAAGGCACAATGTAAGAGTCACTTATTTTGTCTAGTGCTCGTTTTTAGTTTTTGTTTCTGAGCGACACCAAAAATTCATGCTTTAATCTTTGTATCTAAAGCACCAAAAGGACAGGCACTATAGAAATGAGCATCATAAATAAATACATGATAAAGAGAACATGTGATCAAGGAAATCTCTCTGTTGCCTGCATGCAAATAGATGGGGGGCGGGGGGAGTTCTCTGTGTAGAAGAGGCTCATGACTGTACAGATGCCATCATACCTGGCTACTAATTTGCTCAGTGAAAACTTCAGAGGCAGGTTTATCAGGCAGAGACTACCAAATTGACAAAGCAACAGAAGAAAGAACAATAAAATGTAATGAACAATGATCCATTTTTATGCATCATCACATGCTAGAACACTCTTACTCTTCATACTATGGAATGAATGAAATGTCTGCCTCATAGTTCACATCAAGAAAACACATCGCAGGTTTTCCTCCCCCGCCACTAGCACATGCCACTCTATCCAGCCTCTGAGTGTCCAGTTGAGATGCCACTCAGAAAAGAGGCAGCAGTGAGCTGTCAGCGGTGACAACATTTCTCTTTCCCTTGCTTCGCTAGTGACCTTTGCAGAACTGCAGCTAACAAACTGGAAAGTAAATATCTGCCAGAGGACTGGTGGCATCAGCACAGCACAGCTGTGAGGCTGCTGAGCAGCAGACAGAGATCCCGCTTGATGAATGAGAGATGGGGTCAAAGGAACAGCTTAGCAACTGGCAGCTCAACCTGCTCCTGGAATGGGGAAAGAAGAGAAAACTCAGGGTCGGTATACACATATAGATTTTGCAAGGCTGTTGCCACCATGGAGATAAACACCAGTATAAAGACAAAACAGATGGATGTGAAGTAGATGCCATCAGTCCCATGGCTGAGTTAAAAAAGGAAAGCAGCAAAAGAACTATTTTAATATGGAGAAAATTACATGTGTCCTTAGGAAGAAGTTGCTTCATCTTGTTGTTTCTGTAGTAATATCATTTGTTAACTCATGTGCTTTGCTTGCAAGATTTAGGCCACAAACCTATTGAAGTAAATGGAAAGCAGGGCCGCCCGGGGGCGGGGGGGCAAATGGGGCAATTTGCCCCAGGCCCTGCGTGGGCCCCCACGAGAATATAGTATTGCATCTTTTTTTAATGGAAGGGGCCCCCAAAATTGCTTTGCCGCAGGCCCCCTGAATCCTCTGGGTGGCCCTGATGGAAAGACCCCTTCCCCAAGGACTGATTCTCTGCTGCCTTGCACAACAAGTTACACCCATGCAAAGTGGGTGCACAACACTGCCCAGGCAGAAGTGATCACCTGGATGCAAGGCAGCAGAGACTCAATCCCTCAGTCTTACCCTGGAGCAGCTGATCTTGTTTCACTACTCTCCTTCCCTTTCATTTTCATCGCAATTGTTAGATCTCCTCAGCTGGGAGTTTACAGCACTGTGAACAAAGCATGAGTTCATATCCAAACTCTCACACAAACACACACCCCTCTTCTTGGGGTTTGGCTCTGTAAGTACAGTGAAACCCTGCTATAACGCGACCTTTGGGGTCCAAAAGATTCCATCGCGCTAAATGCAGGTTCACGGTATAGCGGGGTTTCAAATCAGTCAGGTTTTCAGTGGTCCCCAAAGCGGTGCATTGAGGTGCACCGCCTAGTGCCCCTGGTGCCTAGTGCCCAGCAGGGGAGAGGAGCTGCGACCCCCACCTGCCGGGGACATAGAACTCCGGGGCTGCGGGCACCAGTGCTCTCTGTCCCCGGCAGGTGTGGGGCCGCAGCTTCTCTCCTGCTTCAAGAGGAGCCATGGCTCCCCGCCTGCCGAGGACAGAGAACTCTGGGGCTGCGAGCGCCGGTGCTCTCTGTCCCCGGCAGGTGCGGGGCCGCGGCTTCTCTCCGGCTTCAAGAGGAGCCGCGGCTCCCCGGCAGGCGGGGACAGAGAGAATCGGCGCCAGCACCCTCGGAATTCTCTGTCCCCAGCAGGTGTGGGGCTGCAGCTTCTCTCCCAAGCCATGGTGTTGGGGACCATTGGTACAGTACCATACTGCATTATACTGTACCTTAAAGGGGAGCCAACCTGGGATCGTGTTATATGCGATTTCGTGTTATGGCGGGGCGCGTTATGGGGGGGGTTGACTGTACATCAAACACAAACACAGCACTCAGTGCAAGCTTCCTCCCCACAGCTTAACTGTTCCCTTAGGGCAGGGTTTACCTGCTGGCTTTGCCTAGCCCTTTCCCCAGCCCTGCTCCACTCAGGTACCCTGTCTCTAGTTCCCCGCAGCCAGGCCTGTCTGCCCTCTGCAGCCAGAGAGAGACAATTTGCTTGAGCTCCTGGCTCAAGCCTTTATAGGGCCAGCCGGACCCTAATTGGGGCGTGGCCCCAGCCGAGCCTGCTTCCCACTCAGCCTGGGCTGTTCTCCCAGCCCTCCCGCCCTCGCCCAGGGCTTGTTTTAGCCCGGTCAGGGCTGGTGTGGGTAACCACCCTGCTACATCCCCATTTTTTCTTCATACTGGATGGCATAAATCGACGATTCAATTCATTAAATGGATATTCAAATGTAGGATCTAGTTTTCAAGGACGTTTTTTCACAATAATCATTAGCATTGCATCAGTAATTATTGTCGGCCATGTACTTGGATCCGATCCCATGTCAGACTCTCCACCTTCCAATAATTGTTCTTCAGTTTTAGATTTGGATAACAGTTCTTCATCTCTGGACTCTTCAGCTGAAGAAGTAAATCTTTGGATGGATTGTGATTGTTCGTCTTTATCAGTTAGCGAAGGTAATCAGGTAATCTTTGGTTGGATTGTTGTTCATCTTTATCAGTTGATCAAGATAATCTTTGGCTCGATTGGTCTTGATCAGTTGATGAATAATCACTTTCAGTGCATTGCTTAGAGCTTTCTCCTTGATTGTCGACTTTTTAAAAATACTTATTTGAAGTATGAGATTTTTTTTTCTAATTCTTTTTGACATTTCTCTCTTTGTTGACGGTAGGCAGCACAGGAAAGTCATTTTCGTTTTTGTCCCAGCATTTTAGCCCTATAACCACTGGCACTGACATGGAAATTGGTATGAATGGTGCTGATAGGGTGGCACAGTACACACAATCATGATTCCTGATTTAAGTAATCAATAACCGTTACCTTATACACATTTACGCATGTTCACATTATGAGTCACCGTGTCACAATGTGACACAATATTTTTCACACCACACTCCTATCGCACTACTGGAGATTTTTTTGATCTTCATGTTTTGTTTTGGTTTTGGTTTTGTTTTGTGCATTGGTGGATTTTTCCAAAAAAACAGATGTCCAGAATGCCGCCCCTGGAAATGTGCCGCCCAGTAGCGTAGCTAGCGGGGTTCAGTGGAAGCAGCCACTTCCCCTCAAGGTGGCAGGCGCGGAAGTGGCACCTGCCGGCCGGCGCTACCAGCAGCACGGCCGGAGGAGCCGTGGGGCAGCAGCAGCAGGCCGGTGCGGTGCTGCTGGCTCTGGCAGCAACATGGCAGGAGGAGCCGTGGGGCGGCCGGCCGGCGCTGAAGCAGCACCTGCCGGCCGGCGCTGCCAGCTACACAGATGGAGGAGCCGTGGGGCGGCAGCGGCAGGCCGATGCGGAAGAGGCACCTGCCGGCTGGCTCTAGCAGCAGCACTGCCGGAGGAGCCATGCGGGGGCGGCAGACGTGGCCGGAGGAGCGAGGGGGCTGGCTCCTCGGCTCAGCGGCCAAGCGCTCCCCGCCCCCCCGCCCCTTGCTAATGCGGCCTCTGTGCCTTTAAGGCCACCTGGCTGGCGAGCCCCGCATGGAGTGCGCCCAGCGCTGGGAGCAGGCCCGGGACAGGCGGCGGCGCAGGACGGAAGGTGAGCGGAGGGGGGAGAGATCCGGTCTGGGGGCGTGGCCAGAGGAGGAGCCAAGGGGGCGTGGCCAGAGGAGGAGCCAAGGGAGGGCGCCTTTTTTATGTTTGCTCCCCCTACACTGAAAACCTGGCTACGCCACTGGTGCCGCCCCAAGCACACGTGCTTGCTTTGCTGGTGCCTAGAGCCGGTCCCCTGATGGGGTGAAATCACAAAAGAAATGGTCAATGTCCTGAATCAAAGGCACATTCCTGAATCAAAGCCCTGACAAATTTCAAATCCTTGAGCCACAGCCTGTGGGCACCAACTCAACAAAAAGGTTACCAGTATTTTTTAACATGGGCAGAGCAAAGTGCCTTTCGCTACCCTCATTACTGGAAATGCATGAAATCATTTTGCCTGAAAATTAAAAAACAAAATTAAAAAATAAAAAGCTTGAGGCTAGACACCTGGCATTTAAAAATTTACCAAAGTTATAAGCAAATGAAAACATGGTCTTAATAATGGGAAGTGTTAGTCGGAAGTAATGCTAGCGTCCTCACTTAACATTAGGGTTAACTCAGCAATAGATATCTCTGGATTCAGACTGGTTTAAAAAAGCTCACAACATAATTTCATAATTATACCTTTACCTCGATATAACACGACCCAATATAACACGAATTCAGATATAACACAGTGAATCAGTGGCAGGGCTGTGCACTCTGGTGGATCAAAGCAAGTTCGATATAATGCGGTTTAACGTCCATAACACAGTAAAAAATTTTGGCTCCCGAGGACAGCGTTATATCGAGGTAGAGGTGTATTAAGCTATCTATCCATATACCCACCCTCTCCTGATATCAGCTATCTATCTATCTCAGCCTTACTGTGCTGTAGCCATAGGCCTTAATGTAGCCTTACATTAATATACTTTGGTCCTGGTGAGTCTCCTTTGGAATAACGCAGTAGTTAATCATGCCCACACTTCCTTCGTGTCCCAGGTATCTTCCCTCATGGAGTTGATCACATCACTGTGCTGAGCTGTGCAGTAGAAATGAAGTCTGGATTCTATGAGGTGAAGGGAAATCACTCATTGTTTTACAGGGCTGGGGCCCAAAGAACTCTCACCTGGTGGTATAAGCTGAGGTAGGGCACAAAGACTTCAGTGGAGCTATGGAGACTTACCATAGCAGAAGAGGTAGCCCCTTTCTCTAAACACAAAGCAACAGGCCCTTTGCTTTTCAGAAATCTTTTTTTTTCTTTCTTTCTTTCCAGAGGACTTCAAAAGTAGACCCCCCATCCAGGTTACAGTGAATATACAGCAAGGATACTGCACCTTGCTCTCTAGCCCTTCCCACAAACTTTGATGTGTTTCTTGCGATTAACACCAGGATAGCCCCATTCTTCACAATTAATCCTCTGTGCTTTTCCACTTGATTTTGTAAAATGATAGCATGCTTCCCAATTCCTTCAAAATTTTGCTTGTATCCATAATGGCTGCATACTGAAATGACTTTTCCCTGGCTGTTGCAATTGATCTGCAAAGGGATTTATTAAATGTAGCATTTGTCAGAGCTGTTTGAAGATATTTAGCCCACTTGCTTTACTCAAAGTTCCCTTCGAGTCTTTATTTTGTTTTTACAGGCAAGTCTCATCTTACGCAGCGGTTCCATTCCGCAGTTAGTGCGTAAAGCGAAAACCGCATATACTCAAAATTACATTGAGTTGAATGGCGGGTGGAATTTCCCGCACTACAGAAACAGTATTTAAATTGTTATTTTTCTCCTTTTTTTTGTTTTTGCCGACTGCGTAAAGCTGAAATGGCGCAAGTTAAATGCGTGTAAGATGCGACAGATCTGTATTGTCTTTATTAATTCATTAATTAATTAATTATATTTGTCTTTAGCTCGTATCCAGTGTCTCCTCTGGTGGCTAGTGGCTTGTGAGAGATACTAGATTGCAATTATTCCTTTGAGGTCAAGGAAAGGAGAGCTGAATTAGGTGGGCCCAATGCTAGGAGATTAGCTATATGCCATTTACAAAATTCACATAAAGTAGAATAAAAAATAGAAAAAACAATACATTTATAGAAAGTGCAAATAAATTAAAAAGAGTAATAAATAATATACAAAAATATTAACAGACTTAAAAATAAAATAATAAAAACTGAAAAAATTAAATTAATAAAACACCACCAAATACCCCTTATTACACAGAACCCCACCACCACCATTATCCCCTCCGGTGACCCTCAATACTCCCTCCAAGTACACACACACACCCTCCATCTCCCCCCAAACACCACCTCCGGTTCCCCCCCAATATCCACCTCCAGCACCCCAAAAAAAACCCTCGAGTTCCCCCCCCCCGCAGCAGTGTCCTCTATTTCTCTTTTTTTTGTTTTTGCCGACCGCGTAAAGCTGAAGTGGCGCAAATTAAATGCATGTAAGATGCGACAGATCTGGTATTTGTCTTAATTAATTAATTGATTAATTAATTAATTATACTTGTCTTTAGCGCCTATCCAGTGTCTCCTCTGGTGGCTAGTGGCTAGCGAGAGGTACTAGATTGCAATTATTCCTTTGAGGTCAAGGAAAGGAGAGCTGAATTAGGTGGGCCCAATGCTAGGAGATTAGCTATATGCATTTACAAAATTCACATAAAGTAGAATAAAAAATAGAAAAAACAATACATTTATAGAAAGTGCAAATAAATTAAAAATAGTAATAAATAAAATACAAAAATATTAATGTAAGATGCGACAGACCTGTATTTGTCTTTATTAATTAATTTATTAATTAATTATATTTGTCTTTAGCTGGTATCCAGTGTCTCCTCTAGTGGCTAGTGGCTAGTTTGAGGTACTAGATTGCAATTATTCCTTTGAGGTCAAGGAAAGGAGACCTGAATTAGGCGGCCCAATGCTAGGAGATTAGCTATATGCATTTACAAGTAACATAAAGTAGAATAAAAAATAAAAAAAATAATACATTTATAGAAAGTGCAAATACATTAAAAATAGTAATAAATAAAATACAAAAATATTAAACAGACTTAAAAATAAAATAATAAAAACTGAAAAAATTAAAGTAATAAAAATTGTAAAATACACTAAAAACAATAAGAAGGGAAAATGAAATTAAACTTAACATACATATAAAACGACAATAAAATAAAACGGGATATACAAGTAAAATATAATGAAAAGGTAAAAAAAAAGAAAAAAAAGTTAAAAAAAAAAGTTAAATGGGACTTGTGCCCCTATTATCCCAGGGAGCATTGGTGTCTCCCCCGCTCTCTCTCTGTCCTGTCCCCCATGGGGACAGGGCTAGACAGCAGTCTCACTCCGGCCATGTGGCCACCCCAGCCTGGGAGTGAGGGGCGGCGCCCTCCCGGGCTTCTGGACCCACAGACAAAGCCCGGGGGGAACCACTCCCATTTATACTTGCTGGACACAAGACTCTTGCTCGTGTTGTACAAGAGGCTAATGCGACCCCCCTGTTATACACTGAGCAATGAGGGCTCCCTCCGTGTGGGCAGAGGCGAGACCCTGCGCTCCAGGGACGAGGTAGCTGGTGGACAGACCCCGCCGGAGCGGGGAATGTCGGCAGGCGCCACTCTGCCTTAGACGGGGTCATCTCCACTTGAGCAAGCGAGACTCCCCGCAACCTCCAGGCACCTCTTCCGTCAGTGGACGGTGACCCTGACTCCGCGAGAGACCCCCGGGAGAGCGAGAGAGAGAGACGGGGTGTCCCTCGGCTGGGCCCCCTGGGGCGAGATTCAGCCCAGCCGCAGCGGGATACACAAGGTAGTAGGTGGAGAGGGGAGGGAGAAAGAGAGCCAGGCTGGGGGCCTGCGGGCTCTGCTCCCCTCTCGGCACCAGCCTGAGGGGGGGGCCTCAGGGCTTTTCCCAGCGTGTACCCAGCTCACACAACCTTGTGCCACGGCTCCGGGCCAAGCCTTCGGAATGAGGGCAGAGAAAAGGGCAACGCTGCCTCTGCCCGGGCTGGGCAGGGAATCACCCCGCCCGCCTGGAACTGCCTCTGGGGACCCAGCTGGGATCGGAGCCCATTGAGACTTCCGGAGCCTGGCCCCGCTGCGGTCACTCCATGAGGGAGACCGGGAACACCTGCCTCTGCAGTTCAGCGGGCTCGAGGGGGACCCCACCCGGATTTCAAGTTCCCGAATAGAGGACACTGCTGCCGGGGAGGGGGGAGCTCGAGGGTTTTTTTCGGGGTGCTGGAGGGTGTGTGTGTACTGGGAGATGGTGTTTGGGAGGTGCTGGACAGAGTATTTGGGGTGTGTAAGAGGGGTGTGTGTATCCTGAGAGGGGGGATGAGGGTGCTGGAAGGGGTATTTGGGGATGCTAGAGGGGGTATTTGGAGAGTGCAGGAGGGGCTATTGGGGGTGCAGGAGGGGTATTTCGGGAGAGGCTGGAGGGGTATATGTGTACTGGGAGGCTGTGTTTGGTGGGTGCTGGGGGGGATATTGGGGGGTACCGGAGGTGGTGTTTGGGGGGAGCTGGAGGGGTGTGTGTACTGGGAGGGTTATTTGGGGGTGCTGTAGGAGGTAACTGGTGTGGGGGTACATACTGAAGGTGGGGGGCTGTGTCGCTCCCTCTCATGGTGGCAGGGAGGCTTGCGCAGACCTGAGACGCAGCACCAGCCCATCTGTCAGCGCCTCCCTGCAGGAGTCTCAAAAGAGAATCAAAAGAGAGATCATGTCTCGGAGAACCCGGCCATATGATAACCCTCACATGATCTACTTTCAAGGTTAAACTCTTCTCACCAGCCAGGGGCGTCGTTTTCTCGTGTCCAGACTGCACCATTGTTGGTAGATATGATTATGCTGCACATGCATTACAAATGAGATACATGTGGCAACTTAATTTAACCCCCAGAGACCTAAAGATTTGGTGTGATTATTGTTCCCATTAGATAGCTCATCTCGTACTGTATTCAGCCTTTTATCATACGCAGTTTATTTAGATGAGCAATATCTATATTTTTAAATCAGCTTGAATCGCATCAATTAACGCGAAGTAAAATCTATAGACATTGTTCAAGGGCATTCTTCATATAGCCAAATATCTTCATTGTTCTAGCTAGTCCTTATCTGATGGACATGGGTTTGCAATATCCGCCATCCAGCCAGGTGGATTTTTCAAACAAGAGGAAATGTCCGGGGAAACTGTCACTGTACCCCAATTGGTCCCTGCATCCACAGCTGCTGGATCCCGCCCAACCTAGCCCGCCAGCCGCCAAGCGCCTCTCAGCCGGGCCACCTGTCCCACCGCGGGGCTTCAGAGCCTGGCTAGGAGGGGTGATAGGGCCAGGCCCCAGCTCCCCACCCTTGGGAGGAGGAGACTCCTGCAGGGAAGAGCTGACAGATGGGCTGGTGCTGCGTCTCAGGTCTGCGCCAGCCACCCTGCCACCATGAGAGGGAGTGACACAGCCCCCCACCTCCAGTATGTACCCCCACCCCAGTTACCTCCTACAGCACCCCCAAATAACCGTCCCAGTACACACACCCCTTCCGGCACCCCCCAATAACCCCTCCGGTGCCCCCCAAATAACCCGCCCAGTACACACATCCCTCCAGCTCCCCCCAAACACCCCCAAATACCCCTTCCAGCACCCCCAATAGCCCCTCCGGTGCCCCCCAAATAACCCGCCCAGTACACACATCCCTCCAGCTCCCCCCAAACACCACCTCCGGCATCCCCAATATCCCCAGCACCCACCAAACACAGCCTCCCAGTACACATATACCCCTCCAGCCTCTCCTGAAATACCCCTCCTGCACCCCCAATAGCCCCTCCTGCACTCTCCAAATACCCCCTCTAGCACCCTCATCCCCCCTCTCAGGATACACACACCCCTCTTACACACCCCAAATACTCTGTCCAGCACCTCCCAAACACCATCTCCCAGTACACACACACCCTCCAGCACCCCGAAAAAAAACCTCGAGCTTCCCCCCCCCCCCGGCAGCAGTGTCCTCTATTCGGGAACTTGAAATCCGGGTGGGGTCCCCCTCGAGCCCGCTGAACTGCAGAGGCAGGTGTTCCTGGTCTCCCTCATGGAGTGACCGCAGCGGGGCCAGGCTCCGGAAGTCTCAATGGGCTCCGATCCCAGCTGGGTCCCCAGAGGCAGTTCCAGGCGGGCGGGGTGATTCCCTGCCCAGCCCGGGCAGAGGCAGCGTTGCCCTTTTCTCTGCCCTCATTCCGAAGGCTTGGCCCGGAGCCGTGGCACAAGGTTGTGTGAGCTGGGTACATGCTGGGAAAAGCCCTGAGGCCCCCCCCTCAGGCTGGTGCCGAGAGGGGAGCAGAGCCCGCAGGCCCCCAGCCTGGCTCTCTTTCTCCCTCCCCTCTCCACCTACTACCTTGTGTATCCCGCTGCGGCTGGGCTGAATCTCGCCCCAGGGGGCCCAGCCGAGGGACACCCCGTCTCTCTCTCTCGCTCTCCCGGGGGTCTCTCGCGGAGTCAGGGTCACCGTCCACTGACGGAAGAGGTGCCTGGAGGTTGCGGGGAGTCTCGCTTGCTCAAGTGGAGATGACCCCGTCTAAGGCAGAGTGGCGCCTGCCGACATTCCCCGCTCCGGCGGGGTCTGTCCACCAGCTACCTCGTCCCTGGAGCGCAGGGTCTCGCCTCTGCCCACACGGAGGGAGCCCTCATTGCTCAGTGTATAACAGGGGGGTCGCATTAGCCTCTTGTACAACACGAGCAAGAGTCTTGTGTCCAGCAAGTATAAATGGGAGTGGTTCCCCCCGGGCTTTGTCTGTGGGTCCAGAAGCCCGGGAGGGCGCCGCCCCTCACTCCCAGGCTGGGGTGGCCGCATGGCCGGAGTGAGACTGCTGTCTAGCCCTGTCCCCATGGGGGACAGGACAGAGAGAGAGCGGGGGGGACACCAATGCTCCTCACCTTGGGATACAGGAGCACAAGTCCCATTTAACTTTTTTTTTTAACTTTTTTTTCTTTTTTTTACCTTTTTATTATATTTTACTTGTATATCCCGTTTTATTTTATTGTCGTTTATATATCTTAAGTTTAATTTCATTTTCCCTTTTTATTGTTTTTAGTGTATTTTACAATTTTTATTATTCTAATTTTTTCAGTTTTTATTATTTTATTTTTAACTCTGTTATTATTTTTGTATTTTACTTATTACTCTTTTTAATTTATTTGCACTTTCTATAAATGTATTATTTTTTCTATTTTTTATTCTATTTTATGTGACTTGTAAATGCATAGGGAATCTAGCATTGGGCCACCTAATTCAGCTCTCCTTTCCTTGACCTCAAAGGAATAATTGCAATCTAGTACCTCTCGCTAGCCACTAGCCACCAGAGGAAACACTGGATACGAGCTAAAGACAAATATAATTAATTAATTAATAAAGACAAATACAGGGCTGTCGCATCTTACATTAATATTTTTGTATTTTATTTATTGCTATTTTTAATTTGTTTGCACTTTCTATAAATGTATTGTTTTTTCTATTTTTTATTCTACTTTATGTGAATTTTGTAAATGCATATAGCTAATCTCCTAGCATTGAGCCCACCTAATTCAGCTCTCCTTTCCTTGACCTCAAAGGAATAATTGCAATCTCTAGTACCTCTCGCTAGCCACTAGCCGCCAGAGGAGACACTGGATACGAGCTAAAGACAAATATAATTAATTAATAAAGACAAATACCAGATCTGTTGCATCTTACACGCATTTAACTTACGCCATTACAGCTTTACGCGGTCAGCAAAAACAAAAAAGAGAGAGAAATACAGGACACTGCTGCTGGGGGGGAACTCGAGGGTTTTCTTTGGGGCGCTGGAGGGCGATATTGGTGGGTGCTGGAGGTGGTGTTTGGGGGGGAGATGGAGGGTTGTGTGTGTACTTGGAGGGAGTATTGAGGGTCACTGGAGGGGCTAATGGGGGGGTCTGTGTAATAAGGGGTATTTGGTGGTGTTTTATTACTTTAATTTTTTCAGTTTTTATTATTTTATTTTTAAGTCTGTTAATATTTTTGTATTTTATTTATTACACTTTTTAATTTATTTGCACTTTCTATAAATGTATTGTTTTTTCTATTTTTTATTCTACTTTATGTGAATTTTGTAAATGCATATAGCTAATCTCCTAGCATTGGGCCCACCTAATTCAGTTCCTTGACCTCAAAGGAATAATTGCAATCTAGTACCTCTCACTAGCCACTAGCCACCAGAGGAGACACTGGATACGAGCTAAAGACAAATATAATTAATGAATTAATGAATTAATAAAGACAAATACAGATCTGTCGCATGTTACACGCATTTAACTTGCGCCATTTCAGCTTTACGCAGTCGGCAAAAACAAAAAAAAGAGAAAAATAACAATTTAAATACTGTTTCTGTAGTGTGGGAAATTCCACCCGCCATTCAACTCAATGTAATTTTGAGTATAATGCGGTTTTCGCTTTACGCACTAACCGCGGAACGGAACCACTGCGTAAGATGAGACTTGCCTGTAAAAACAAAATAAAGACTCAAAGGGAACTTTGAGTAAAGCAAGTGGGCTAAATATCTTCAAACATCTCTGACAAATGCTGCATTTAATAAATCCCTTTGCAGATCAATTGCAACAGCCAGGGAAAAGTCATTTCAGTATGCAGCCATTATGGATACAAGCAAAATTTTGAAGGAATTGGGAAGCATGCTATCATTTTACAAAATCAAGTGGAAAAGCACAGAGGATTAATTGTGAAGAATGGGGCTATCCTGGTGTTAATCGCAAGAAACACATCAATGTTTGTGGGAAGGGCTAGAGAGCATGGTGCAGTACCCTTGCTGTATATTCACTGTAACCTGGATGGGTGGTCTACTTTTGAAGTCCTCTGGAAAGAAAGAAAGAAAGAAAGAAAGAAAGATTTCTGAAAAGCAAAGGGCCTGTTGCTTTGTGTTTAGAGAAAGGGGCTACCTCTTCTACTATGGTAAGTCTCCATAGCTCCACTGAAGTCTTTGTGCCCTGCCTCAGCTTATACCACCAGGTGAGAGTTCTTTGGGCCCCAGCCCTGTAAAACAATGAGTGATTTCCCTTCACCTCATAGAATCCAGACTTCATTTCTACTGCACAGCTCAGCACAGTGATGTGATCAACTCCATGAGGGAGGATACCTGGGACACAAAGCGTGATTAACTACTGCGTTATTCCAAAGGAGACTCACCAGGACCAAAGTAAATTAAAGTAAGGCTACATTAAGGCCTATGGCTACAGCACAGTAAGGCTGAGATAGATCGATAGATAGATAGATGATATCAGGAGAGGGTGGGTATATGGATAGATAGATTAATACACCTCTACCTCGATATAACGCTGTCCTCGGGAGCCAAAAAATTTTACAATGTTATAGACGTTAAACCGCATTATATCGAACTTGCTTTGATCCACCAGAGTGCACAGCCCTGCCACTGATTCACCGCGTTATATCTGAATTCGTGTTATATTGGGTCGCGTTATATCGAGGTGAAGGTGTAATTATGAAATTATGTTGTGAGCTTTTTTAAACCAGTCTGAATCCAGAGATATCTATTGCTGAGTTAACCCTAATGTTAAGTGAGGATGCTAGCATTACTTCCGACTAACACTTCCCATTATTAAGACCATATTTTCGTTTGCTTATAACTTTGCTAAATTTTTAAATGCCAGGTGTCTAGCCTCAAGCTTTTTATTTTTTAATTTTGTTTTTTAATTTTCAGGCAAAATGATTTCATGCATTTCCAGTAATGAGGGTAGGGAAAGGCACTTTGCTCTGCCCATGTTAAAAAATACTGGTAACCTTTTTGTTGAGTTGGTGTCCACAGGCTGTGGCTCAAGGATTTGAAATTTGTCAGGGCTTTGATTCAGGAATGTGCCTTTGATTCAGGACATTGACCATTTCTTTTGTGATTTCACCCCATCAGGGGACCGGCTCTAGGCACCAGCAAAGCAAGCACGTGTGCTTGGGGTGGCACCAGTGGCGTAGCCAGGTTTTCAGTGTAGGGGGAGCAAACATAAAAAAGGCGCCCTCCCTTGGCTCCTCCTCTGGCCATGCCCCCAGACCGGATCTCTCCCCCCTCCGCTCACCTTCCGTCCTGTGCCGCCGCCTGTCCCGGGCCTGCTCCCAGCGCTGGGCGCACTCCACGCAGGGCTGGCCAGCCAGGTGGCCTTAAAGGCACAGGGGCCCTTTCATCTCCCCCCGCCTGCCGCATTAGCAAGGGGCAGAGGGGCGGGGAGCGCTTGGCCGCTGAGCCGAGGAGCCAGCCCCCTCGCTCCTCCGGCCACGTCTGCCGCCCCCGCATGGCTCCTCCGGTAGTGCTGCTGCTAGAGCCAGCCGGCAGGCACCGCTTCTGAACCGGCCTGCCGCTGCCGCCCCACGGCTCCTCCAGCTGTGCGGCTGGCAGCGCCGGCCGGCAGGTGCTCCTTCAGCGCCGGCCGGCCGCCCCACGGCTCCTCCCGCCATGTTGCTGCCAGAGCCAGACGGCAGGCACCGCTTCCGCACCGGCCTGCTGCTGCTGTCCCACGGCTCCTCTGGCTGTGTTGTTGGTAGCGCCGGCCGGCAGGTGCCGCTTTCGCGCCGGCCTGCCACCCCATGGCTCCTCCAGCCGTGCTGCTGGCAGTGCCGGCCGGCAGGTGCCACTTCTGTGCCTGCCGCCCTGAGGGGAAATGGCTGCTTCCACTGAACCCTGCTAGCTACGCTACTGGGCAGCACATTTCCAGGGGCAGCATTCTGGACATCTGTTTTTTTGGAAAAATCCACCAATGCACAAGACAAAACCAAAAAACAAAACAAAACATGAAGATCAAAAAAATCTCCAGTAGTGCGATAGGAGTGTGATGTGAAAAATATTGTGTCACATTGTGACACGGTGACTCATAATGTGAACATGCGTAAATGTGTATACGGTAACAGTTACTGATTACTTAAATCAGGAATCATGATTGTGTGTACTGTGCTGCCCTATCAGCGCCATTCATGCCAATTTCCGTGTCAGTGCCAGTGGTTATAGGGCTAAAATGCTGGGACAAAAACTAAAATGACTTTCCGGTGCTGCCTACCGTCAACAAAGAGAGAAATGGCAAAAAGGATTAGAAAAAACTATCTCGTACTTCAAATAAGTATTTTTAAAAAGTCGACAATCAAGGAGAAAGCTCTAAGCAATGCACTGAAAGTGATTATTCATCTACTGATCAAGACCAATCGAGCCAAAGATTATCTTGATCAACTGATAAAGATGAACAACAATCCAACCAAAGATTTATTTCTTCAGCTGAAGAGTCCAGAGATGAAGAACTGTTATCCAAAGCTAAAACTGAAGAACAATTATTGGAAGGTGGAAGAGTCTGACATAGGATCGGATCCAAGTACATGGCCGACAATAATTACTGATGCAATGCTAATGATTATTGTGAAAAAAGTCCTTGAAAACTATCCATTTAATGAGTTGAATCGTCGATTTATGCCATCCAGTATGAAGAAAAGATGAAAAATGGGGATGTAGCGGGATGGTTACCCACACCAGCCCTGATCGGGCTAAAACCAGCCCTGGGAGAGGGCGGGAAGAACAGCCCAGGCTGAGTGGGAAGCAGGCTCGGCTGGGGCCACGCCCCAATTAGGGCCCGGCTGGCCCTATAAAGGCTTGAGCCAGGAGCTCAAGCAAATTGTCTCTCTCTGGCTGCAGAGGGCAGACAGGCCTGGCTGCAGGGAACTAGAGACAGGGTATCTGAGTGGAGCAGGGCTGGGGAAAGGCAGAGGAGCTGGAGAGCTCCAGCATGGAAAGCCCCAGGCTGCGGCCTAGCATTGGGCTAATAGGTACTGGGGGTTGCAGAGGGCAGCCCAGGGGTAGGCCAAGGCAGCAGGTCCAAACCCAACCTTGCCAGTGATGAATAGGCTGATACTGCAGTCTGCCCCAGGGCGTGGGGGCTAGACAATGACTAGCAGTAGCCTTATACTGAGGTGAGGTGGGGATAGTGGGTGGGGGTTCCCTGGGGAGGGAGACCCTAAGACTGAGGGGTTACTGCCAGGGGGAAGCACCCCAGCTAACAGGGCACCGGATCCAGGAGGGACACAGGGGCCAAGCGGTAGCAGGACACCGGCTTGCAGAGAGCGCTCCAATGGCTGGGGAGCTAATTCCCTGAGACCACCAGCAGGAGGCACCACAGGGGGTTGAGTCCGCATGCTTACAGGGGAACAAATTAATATATCGTGGGCCATAATATTAAATGAGTGTACACTAGTAGGAAATTGTTTTATTTCACTAACTACAAATTCTCTCTATCATTTTTTTTAATTTTAAACAGTCAAAAAACAAAAACAAAAAAATGCGAAGTGCAAACATGTCAAAGCCAAAAAACGGGAGGGAGGCCAAAAAATGTTTTGCTTGGAGTGGAAAAAAACCTAGAGTCGGCTCTGACCCTGACCAGCAAGATTCATGGAGCAGAGGATGTACCTACCAGCATCCCTGCTCCTTCTAGAATGAGCTAGCTGGGGCAGGATTTGGCCCTAGAAAGGCCTCACCACCGAAAAGCATGTGGCAGCTGTATAACAGTGCAAAGCAACTGTAAGCTGTTGACAACTCTTTGGGTCAGAAAGTGGAGAAGAAATTACATTCAGTTAAAACTATGAGGGAAATGTAAATATAGATCCGGTATTAGGGACGAGAACATACAGACCACGAGTTATGCTATAAACACATTAGGTTAAAAGATTTACAGTTATAAAAGATATAGAAGTCCTTGCAAAATACAGTTCGACAGTCCTTTGACAGATTTTGTGGCAAGATCTATTTACTCTGCAAGCCCCAGAAAGAATCTTAAAAATAATAATAATAATAATAATCGGAGTGCTTTTTTCAAGTTCCTGCCATTTCAGAATAATAGCAATTAATTATAGCAATCTCTGAAAGGCAACTACTATAGTTAAGAGCTACTCTTATTCACAACAAATAGCACCTATTCCTCAAGCAGTCCCACTGAAATGAATTAAATATTCCTGGAATTCTGTGCCACCGCATACACACGAAATCAGTGTCCCTCACACAGGGCTGGCTCCAGCTTTTTTGCTGCCCCAAGCACTAAAGCGGAGGGCAGGGAGATAAAGCCCCAATCTTGCGGCACTTCAGCAGCAGCTCTGCCACGCCACTTCATTCTTCGGCAGCAATTCAACAGCAGGTCCTTCACTCCGAGAGGGACCCGCCGCCAAAGACCCGGACGTGCCGCTCCTTTCCATTGGCCGCCCCAAGCACCTGCTTCTTTGCTGGTGCCTGGCTCTGGCCATGCCCCCACAGATTTTTTTTTCCTCCGCAGAAAATACATTCCGCTGGAGAGGTGTTGCCGTTATGCCTTTCATCAACCAGGAGCTGCTGTGGTGCCTGTACCGATTGCTGCTGGCTCACCAAAGTAGCCAGTAGGGATGAGAGCAGAGGCTGCTTTTCTTACAGCAACATGGCTGTGGGGCCATGTGAGGGGGGATGGCAAATGAAGGGGTGGACAGAACAGGCACACCGAGCAGCTGCAGGGATCACATAGACTGGGGTTCAGAAGGGCTAGTGGGGGAACGGACTGGGGCTGAATGGGAATGGGGGTGCAGGGACACTGGGGGGTTGGTGGGTGCAGGGCCACATAAGGATGGGGATGGGGATGGGGAATGGCTGAGTGGGTGATGCAGGGACACATGGGGATGGAGGAGGTGGGGTGGCTGAGTTGGCTGCAGGGACACTTGTGGAGAGGGATAGGATGTGTCTAACTGAATGGGAGATGCTAGGGGTCAGCCAGGGTCTGCATGGGGGACTCTGACCAACTCCCTAACAATCCCTACCCCCCAAAAAAAGTCTGTTCCATACTTCTCCCACCCACACCCTACAACCCTTCAGGTTCACTCCCAGGCTCCTTCCCAGCAATTACTTGCCTCTCCCTCAGCTCCTCCACTACCCCTGACCCGCCCAAGCCTTTTCACTGCTTCAGAGGGATGTAGGAAATATGTTTCTGTTTAAATGAATTATTACTCAGAGTTCTGTATTAATATGCCTAGTAAGAAATCTATTTGTCAAAAACATTTTCTGAATCTTTTTTGTTGTCTGTATTGTTACAGACATAGTTGTTGATGGGTATTTTGAAATAAATTACCAAAATAATTGAAAATGGTGTGATTATATTAGGTTACTTTGACAAATAAAATATGCAGAATTTTGAAATATTGTGCACAGAATTTTTAATTTTTTGGCTCAGAATTCCCCCAGGAGTAATTAAACTAGTCATGGCACAAGGTACTGCTTAGTGTCAGGGGAGCAGAATCTGGCCCTTTATAACTGCACATATAATTAAGATATGGGCCAAACTACTCATGATTTCAACAGAGCTCTACATAAGCAGATTACTGAGGCCTTGTGCAACAAGTTTCAGGATTGGGGCATCTAAGGACAGTCATCATAAACGGGGAGAAACAAACAATCAAAAGAAGTGTGCAGTTTTTAGGGATGTCAATTAATTGCAGCTAACACAAGTGATTAACACAAAACAAATTAACTAGATCAAAACAATAGTCACAATTAGTTGGAGTTTTAATCACACTATTAAACAGTAAATAGAATAGCAATTTAAATTTAGTATAAATATTTTGGATGTTTTTCTACATTTTCAAATATTTTGATTTCAATTAAAACACAGAATACAAAGTGTACAGTGCTCACATTATATTATTTTTGGTTACAAATATTTGCACTGTAAAAAGACAAGAAATAGTATTTTTCAGTTCACCTCATACAAGTACTGTACTGGATTCTCGTTATCATGACAGTGCAATTTACAAATGTAGCATTCTTTCCTTTTTGTTACATAAGTGCACTAAAAAACAAAACAATGTAACACTTTAGTGCCTACAAATCGAAGCATGAAGGGGCATATAAATGTTTAGCATATCTGGCCCATAAAAACCTTGTGTGACCTGGTGCCTGAATGGGCACACTGAGAAAGCTACACTCATGGAAGACTGCAAGACATAGGGTAGGCAATCCCTCAAACTGGTGATTTATTCTATAATTAAATTCACCATGCCAGTAACAAAACAGCGTCTGTAGTACCACACTGGCTAACAAGAAGCCAAATATAGTTCCCGTTAAGCATTCCAGCCCTTGGCTCCTACCTAGGCAAACAAGTCTAATATAGTGAGAGGTTACTGAAAACCCAATTCACCATATGTGAGGTTCACCAATCCTAAAGGACCAGACACTTAGCCCCAGGTGTATAGGAGTCTCAGATCTTACCCAATAATCACGCTGATGCCAGTGCTTCAGTAACAAAAACTAAAGGTTTAATAATATAAAAAAGAAAGAAAAGAAGAGAGTTATCAAACGGTTAAAAGATCATACACATACATTGACTTTCAGTGTTCATAGTTCAGGATCATAGCAGTGATGGAATAATATTCTGGCTTGTAAAAGTCTCTCTGGCATCATGACGACGGGTCAGAAACCAAATTCAGCTTAGATGTTAAATCTGATAGTCTTTCCATGTATTTTCCAAGAGTATTCCAAATAGCTATGTGGAAGATCTCAGTCCTACAGCATAAACTTTCCCTGTTCAAAGTTCAGCAGACTTGATATGAAAGGATGAGGCCCAAGGTTTCACTTTTATAGCTGAAGTGGGCTGTTAAGTGTTTTGAGCACAGCATGTGATTGAGGATTCTTCTTTGTTGAGCACACACTGTCTCATCACTTTAAAATTAACATCCTATTTACTAAGCATAAAGCGGTAATCTAGTTACACTAAAAGACAACCGCTGGCCATTCATTATAACAGAGATAGTTAAGCTGAAGACAATTGTAGATCAATATTATTAGTTCCTGCAGTATCTTACATCTTTGATCTTAAGGTTAACTGAACCATTCGATTACATAATGTAAGGCAATTAAGCCATGAAAGACAATGAACATCTACAAATTCATCTGATTACATTGTTAAACTTCTAACAGGATATAGGTAAACACAGGCAAATACACTTAGCATCTACCCTTAATTTCTATTACTCCAAATGAATGAGTTGATGATTGCTAGACTAGTACATCTCTTTGAAATTCACATACAAGTGAATTGTCTTGATACAATTGCAATGCCTCTTGTTAAATTGTTATGGGTCAATCACAGGGCTGGTCTGCCAGTGTAACAACTTGCAACATGGCTACAACAGTGCCATACGAATGCCTGTTCTCACTTTCAAGTGACATTGTAAATAAGAAGTGAGCAGCATTATCTCCCGTACATGTAAACAAACTTGTTTTTCTTAGCGATTGGCTGAACAAGATGTAGGACTGCGTGGACTTAGAGGCTCTAAAGTTTTACATTATTTTGTATTTGAGTGTAGTTATGCAAAAAAGTCTACATTTGTAAGTTGCACGTTCACAGTAAAGAGGTTGCACTACAGGACTTGTATGAAGTGAATTGAAAAATACTATTTCTTTTGTGTATATTATTATTTTTGGTTACAAATATTTGCACTGTAAAAAAGATGAAGTGAGCACTGTACAATTACAACACAGAATAAAAAGTGACATCAATATATTTGAAAATTAGAAAAACATCCAAAAATATTAATCATAAATTTAAATTGATCTCCTATTATTGTTTTAAAGGTGTGACTAAAACTGTGATTAATCGTCACAATTTTTTTAATCTCGTGAGTAATTGTGATTATTTTTAATCATTTGACAGCCCTAGTAACTTTATATATGTTAACACCCAGATTTCTATCTGAGGTTTGTTTTCCATTAATGAACAAATGCACAGAAACTATGAGCTACAGACTAATTGGCTGGTTATTTGTAGGCATCACACATGGTGGGCAGCGATCGATCCAGCAATAAATTGACCCCCGAGCACTCTCATGTCGACTCCTATACTCCACCGCCACAAGAGGCGCAGGCAGAGTCAAAGGGGGGAGCGGCAGCAGTCGACTCACTGCAGTGAAGACACCACGGTGAGTAGGTCTAAGTACGTCGACTTCAGCTACATTATTCACGTAGCAGAAGTTGCATAACTTAGATCAATCCCTCCCCATCCAGCGTAGACAAGGCTACAGAAGAAGTGGATCTTGAGAAGGGAATTGAGGGAGGCAGTATTACCTAGTGGACAGAGCACTGGGACTCAGAAGACCTGAGTTATATTCCTGGGTCTGTTACCTCAGGCAAGTCACTTCAGCTCCATGCCTCAGTTTCCTCATGAAATGATATGGACTTCTTTTGTAAAATGCTTTGATATCTACTGATGAAAAGCACTGTATAAAAGTTAGCTATTATATTAATTATTATTATTATTGTTAAGGAGGACAGTCATCACCTTCTTATTCTAAACCCAACATTTACTCCATTGATCTCTGATGGGCAGTTGTAGCTCCTCTTGAATATGGAAAAAGGATATGCCTATGACATAAACAGCAGCATGGGTCTCAAACAGCCTATCGGACTTTGCTTGGAAAGGGAAGCTCAGCAGAGGCACAAATGCTAACATTATTTTAACATTAACATTAGGTAAAATGGATAAGAAGCTTTGCAGAATTCATATTCGGTGACTAAATACTGAGAACAAGAACAATGACAGCTGCACTTCAAAAATCAGAGTATTCATTGGAATTTTTTTCCATCAAAAGAGTTTCTGCATAAGCAAAGGAGAGGGTTAAAGCTCTAAAGTGGAGACGGATAAAATGAGCAAGCCTCTGGTCTTGTATTTTATTTTGTTATACACCAATGCAGTAGCTGGCCCTAACACATTCCTCTCTTCAGGTAAGGCTGGGAGTGTTATGTTCAGAAAATATTAGTGACACAACCATTCCAAAATGTTAAGAGAAGAATTTACTTATCTGTAATGATTTATGGAACTGACAAGTTGGTATAGAAATGTGGCTAGGAAATGTATAACAGTAGACAGAACAGCTTAGAAGAAAATCATTTTGTCGGGGCATGGAGCAGATGGATTCTTTCTATAAATGAAAAAAGTGCTCCAATTCATAAATCAAGTTTGTCAGGAATAAATAAAAAGACAACACGGAGTCAAAGTTGGTACCTTCTCTTTTTATCAGACGTTGAACTGGAGGTTCTCACCCTCACACAGAGCAGACAAGGAGGCTTCCCATTATTTATTGGCCTGTCTCAAGCTTGTGGCTAAGCAATGCTTTTCATCCTTCTGAAATAATATGTGCTGTACATTATCAGTATTCCCTGCCGATGCCTGGATCTCAGCTGTCATCCAAGTGCTGCTTAAAACCCAAGTCACAGAAGAGCAAATGGGCAATGCAAATCAGAGAGATGGACATCACAGTAAAACTTGTCACTTGGTTTAACTACCCAGGCATTTGAAAGGATGTTTTGTCAAGGTTGATGAAGCAGTCCATTAATACTTTTTTTCCTATGTGAGCAATCTGAGGCTTCCTGCAAGTGAGATTGCCATGTTTATTCAGCTAGCAAATCTACCAACATAAATTAGCCCAAGCAATTTCCCAAAGTGTAATAAACAATATTGATCTCTCAGTGATGTTCATTACAGGGCATACACGTTCTTTTGAACCTACATAAATATAGCTTTGTTGTTCGTGTTTAAATCTCTTGGCAACAGTCCTACTTACTATATGCAGTAGGTTCTTATATGGGGTGCCCTCAAAACTGCATTGGTGGTAACCATAATTTGAGCATCTTATCCTATATCAGCCTTAAGCCAATTACATCCACAAAGCACCGTTCTCAAACCAGGGCTGGCTCCTCCATTTAGGACGAAGCAGCTATTACCTAGCACCAGGAAAGGGCATCAAGATGTTCAGAGGCTATTTAACGCAAAAAAGTGACTGTAGGCTGGAGGGGCAAATATTTTCCAATTTGCCTAAGACAGCACATACTCTAGAGCCTCTCTCTTTCAAACAACAAGCTTCCAGGACTACATTTAAACTACATGTTGAAGCTTCATGATGATGAAATATTCCCTAGCCCCTGCCAGGACCAGTTGCGGCAGTAGTTCAGTGAAATTTCCATTGATGTGTATGCAGCTTTTCCTTTCATTTCATTTCCGGAGGGTGAAACTTACCTCCTGTGCAAAGCCTGCGCAAGGCCCTATGCACCATTTAGCTCCCATTTAAACATTCTGGTAAGGGACTAAGTTAGTGTAATTAATGAGGCTGCCCAGTATATGACAACCTCTGAAGGTGCCAACACTGCCAGGTGTACCACAGCTCAGAGACAAGCACTGTAGGTTGCTTCATCAGTTAGGCCTTGTAGGCACTAGCCCTGATGGGTACCAATAATCAGACACATGGGTATTTTACTGGGGCAGAAGGGAAGAGAAAGGTTGCAGATATCCTAGGTACAGAGGCTTAAATGGTTATGCTTCAATGTGAGCAACAGAGGTTCTTGTTTGCATCTCTAGTGTGGTCCAACTGAGAGTCATGGCTCTTCAGGCCTAGTGCCTGGGATACCCTTTCCAATCTAATCTCTATTCCAACCAAATAGGTGCTTGCAGGTTTCCAGGCCAGGCTCAGCTGGTGTCCCTCATTGGGGCCCCACTGCACTGGATCCCCGCCCAGCCACGCTGAAGTCCCACATAGACTGGCACCTGGCTGTAATGTCTAGCAGTCACAGCCTGTTCCACAGGTGTCTCTGCATATGGCTGCTGGGGAATCTGCTCTGAATTCAGCTTCTCTTCAGCTCCCTGCTTGCCATGCAGCTGCTGCTTCAGTTTCCCAGCAGCTCCTGACTTGCCATGCAGACACTGCTTCCCAAACAGAGCCCAGCCACTTCATGGTTCAGGACCTTTCCCCTTACCTGGTCAGGAGGAAAGGGATGTGCTGTAGTGGCTGATGGGAATTGTAGTCCGCTGTTTACCTGATCCATCACATAAGGTTTAGGGCAGGGGTAGGCAACCTATGGCACATGTGCCGAAGGCGGCACGCGAGCTGATTTTCAGTGGCACTCACACTGCCCGGGTCCTGGGCACTGGTCTGGGGGGCTCTGCATTTTAATTTAATTTTAAATGAAGCTTCTTAAACATTTTAAAAACCTTATTTACTTTACATACAACAATAGTTTAGTTATATATTATAGACTTATAGAAAAAATATTAAAATGTATGACTGGCACGCAAAACTTTAAATTAGAGTGAATAAATGAAGACTCAGCACATCACTTCTGAAAGGTTGCCGACCCCTGGTTTAGGGTTTAATAAAGGCCCTCTCCTTAGGAGTGGATTTCACCCACACTAGTATGCTGAACTAGAGCCGAAATTGCATGCTTTGTCAAAATATCATTCACAAGTTTAAGTGGCATTGTCTCTTGCCATTCTAACTCAAAACAACACAGTAATGGGTGTTAAGAAATGGTCTTAACAGGAAAGCATACCTGATAAAGACAAGAAAAAATTTCCCATCATGCTGAGACCTTGGTTTGAGTGATACATAGGATCATAGGTGTGACACCCTGGCACCCCAATATTCACTGTCATGTAATTAGGATATGTTTGTACAAAGTATGCCTTGTGAGGTATCATTCTAAAAGTCTCGATCTGCTAGACATTATATCTCATTGGATTGTATGTGCTATCATCGTATGTGAAGTTAGGCTATATATGTGTTATGCAACATGTTGTGAGGTTGAAAACACCCACAAGTCGCCTTTCAGGTACAACAGTGAAAAGGCCAAATGATGTTAATGGCTGATTGAGGAAATGCACACAAGCACAAGGATTAGCCCAGGAACTGTGCACACTAGAAACCTCTCAAAGATAGCACTACACAATGGGAACTGTTTGATCCAGTTCACAACAAAAGAGCTTTCCACCAAGTGGAAAGAAGATCTAAAAGGGGGGAAAATGACATCACGATGGAACCTCAGTCCCCCTACAACAACACAGCTGGAAACACAGCTGAGGAACAAAGACTGAACTGTGGGAAGTGATGGTCCCAGGCTAGAAGGATTTCTAGCCTGTGTATGAAAACCTGGGAAACCCAAGCTGAAAAGCCAAGGCAGCTTGTGCCTTAAAAATCTGCCAGCCTCAGGGTGAGAATTTGCTAATTCATATTGTGACAAAGTCAGGCTGGATGACTGCAATAGGGTCCTGGAAGGCCGACATATTAGCCCTAGAATGTTAAAGGTCCTTTTTCGTACATGCTGAGCAGTGGTTACCTCAGGTCAATTACGGACACCTGAATCCAATTACAGGCTGCCTGGAGCCATTAAAAACCCCTCCTATGGGGGGAGAGAGAGAGACAGATAGACAAACAAGCTAGCTGCTCCAGGGTGAGAGGCTGTGCCCCTTCCCATAGGGGAGACAGCCAAAACTGAGTGCCTGCTTGGTGAAGGACTGACACCCCAGGCCAACCAACAGGGTGACATCTTGCCCCAGTGAGGGGGCAAGGAAAGATACCCCCCTGGGTTGTTTTTTTTAAATGAGATTTTCATTTTTTTTGTTTGGTGGAAGATCACCCTTAGGCCAACCCTCAGGCCTATGCTGAAAATACAACCAAGGGAGCACAGAAGAGGGAAGGCAAACCCTGCCTGAGTGGGGCTGATTACCTCAGGCCCACCATTGCCTGAGGGGGAAGCACTAAGGCTGGCAAGAGAAAAGAGATGCCTTGCTACAATATCCTATCTAATGCGTTAAGCTCAGTTTGTGGTTTTGTTTATTTGCTAAGTTATCTGCTTTGATCTGTTTGCTATCGCTTAAAAAATATATCTATCTTTTGTAGTTAAACTTGTTTTATTTAGTCTAAAACCAGGTGTGTGGAAATCATAACTTGGGCGAGAAAGCTGTGTATATTCCTCCCCACATGAGGGAGGGGGCAAATTTCATGTGCTTATGCTGTGCAGTTTTCTATGCAGCACAAGACTATATAATTTGGGGTTTATACTCTGGGGGGAGGGGTTTAGGAAGAACTGGGAGGTGCCTTAGTTGACCCTTCCCATGCAGAGCTGATCTCAGCATGTGTGTGTAGCTGCAGCTGGGTGTGTCCCTACCTGTATGTGTGCTGCTGGAGGCTTGTGAGCCTATCACAGCAGTACAGTGTAAAGGGAGCCCAGGCTGGTTGGGTGGGCTCAGTGGTACTCCAGTTCCAGGTGGCACCTTGAGGTGAACCTGTCATAATAGGTATAGGGAAAAACAGAGGATCATAGGTGAAAATATTAAACATGTTTTGTATTAACATCTTAGATGGGATGGCCTCCTAGGGAGAGGCAGGGAAAAAAAAGACATTGAATATGAAAGTTAGTTGCAGGCAGGAAAACAATTATGTAACAAGGATGAAAACAAGGATGAACTATTCTTAAACAGAGAGGCAGACAATGACTGCTTCTGCCAACCCTTGCAAAAATAATCCTTATTCTGGCTTGTAATCCCTGTGTCTTCAATGGAACTTCTTCTCTGTGGAAGGGCTGTTTATATATTTGGCCAAAAATGTCAAGATGACTCCAAGAATGACAGAGCTCTGGTCTACACTACAAGTTTAGGTCGAATTTAGCAGCATTAGATTGATTTAACCCTGCCCTCATCCATACGACGAAGCCATTATTTTCGATTTAAAGGGCTGTTAAGATGAGGGGATTGGTGCTGAAATTGACCTTGCTGGGTTGAATTTGGGGTAGTGTGGTCGCAATTGGGGTAGTATTGGCCTCCGGGAACTATCCCAGAGTACTCCATTGTGACCGCTCTGGACAGCACTCTCAACTCAGATGCACTGGCCAGGTAGACAGGAAAAGGCCCGCAAACTTTTGAAACTCATTTCCTCTTTGGCCAGCTTGGCAATCTGCAAGTGAGTGCAGATCTCATCAGCAGAGGTGACCATAATGGAGGAAGATCTGATTGCTGTATGGGGAGACGAATCCATGCTATCAGAACTCCGTTCAAAAAGACGAAATGCCCAAACATTTGAAAAAATCTCCAAGGGCATGAAGGACAGAGGCTATAACAGGGACCCACAGCAGTGCTGCATAAAACTTAAGGAGCTGAGGCAAGCCTACCAAAAAACCAGAGAGGCAAAGGGCCCAGACATACCGCTTCTATGATGAGCTACATGCCATTCTAGGTGATGCAACCACCGCTTCCCCACCCCTGTGCTTTGACTCTGTCAATGGAGTAGCACGCAACAGGGATGTGGG
Source organism: Mauremys reevesii (assembly GCF_016161935.1). Taxonomy (NCBI): domain Eukaryota; kingdom Metazoa; phylum Chordata; order Testudines; family Geoemydidae; genus Mauremys; species Mauremys reevesii. The sequence continues at coordinate 86,048,698 of NC_052624.1, forward strand.
TTTTGGGGACGAGAAAGACGAGGAGGAGGAGGTTGAAGATAGCTCACAGCAAGGAAGCAGAGAAACCATTTTCCCCAACAGCCAGGAACTGTTTCTCACCCTGGACCTGGAGTCAGTACCCCCCGAACCCGCCAGGTGGAGGAGGGACCTCTGGTGAGTGTACCTTTGTAAATATTATACATGGTTTAAAAGCAAGCATGTTTAATGATTAATTTGTCCTGGCATTCTCAGCCAGTACAGCTACTGGAAAAGTCTGCTAACGTGTCTGGGGATGGAGTGGAAATCTTCCAGGGACATCTCCATAAAGCTCTCCTGGATGTATTCCCAAAGCCTTTGCAAAAGGTTTCTGGGGAGGGCAGCCTTATTCGTCCTCCATGGTAGGACACTTTACCACACCAGGTCAGTAGCACATAGTCTGGAATCATTGAATAACAAAGCATGCAGCGTATGGTCCCAGTGTTTGCTGGCATTCAAACAACATCCGTTCTTTATCTCTCTGTGTTATCCTCAGGAGCGTGATATCATTCCTGGTCACCTGGTTGAAATAGGGTGATTTTATTAAGGGGACATTCAGAGGTGCCCAGACATTCAGAACAGCCTGGGCTGTTTGCCTGTGGCTGAACAGAAGTGTTCCTCACTGTTAGCCACGTGGTGGGGGGAGGGGTGAAGTGATCATCCCAGAGAATTGGGTGTGGGGGAGAGGGTTAGTTGGGTTTGTGCTGCACGTTAACCTGAAAACCACAGCCCCTGCTCCTTTTAAATGGCCAACCCAACGGCTGCAAATGTGACCTTGTACCGAAAGCACATGTGCTATGTAATGTTAACAGCAATGTTTACCATGAAGGAGTCTACCCATTGTTCTCTAAAACGTGTCTTTTTAACTACCACTCCCCTTTTTTTTTTCCTCTACCAGCTGCAAATGTTTCAATGCTCACACTATCTTCTCCATCCCAGAGGCTAGCGAAGATTAGAAGGTGAAAAAAACCACACTCACAATGAAATGTTCTCTGAGCTCATGCAGTCCTCCCACACTGAAAGAGCCCAGCAGAATGCGTGGAGGCAGACAATGTCAAAGTCCAGGAAAGCACTATATGAACGCGAGGACAGGTGGTGGGCTGAAGATGATAGGTGGTGTCAGCTTGGTGGCAGAAGGCAAGAGGCAATGCTGAGGCTACTGGAGGAACAAACTGATATGCTCCAGCATATGGCTGAGGTTCAGGAAAGGCAGCTTGAGCACAGACCACTGCTACAGCCCCTGTGTAACCAACCGCCCTCCTCCCCAAGTTCCAGAGCCTCCTCACCCAGACTCCCAAGAATGCAGTGTGGGGGCCTCCGGGCACCTAACCACTCCACCCCAGAGAATTGCCCAAACAACAGAAAGCTGCATTCAATAAGTTTTAAAGTGCAGTGTGGCCTTGTCCTTCCCTCCTCCCCCACCCCACCTGGTGCTTCCCCCCTCCCCCGCCCCTCCCGGGCAACTTTGGCAGTTATCCCCCTATTTGTGTGATGAATTAATAATGCATGAATGTGAAGCAACAGTGACTTTATTGCCTCTGCAAATGGTGATCGAATGGGGGGAGGGGAGAGTGGTTAGCTTACAGAGAAGTAGAGTGAACCGGGGGGTGGGGGTTCAAGGAGAAACAAACAGAACTTTTACACTGTAGCCTGGCCAGTAATGAAACTGGTTTTTAAAGCTTCTCTGATGCGGACCGTGCCCTCCTGTACTCTATGCACAGCCAGACACCAGGGCAGTTAGCAATCAGCAGCCAGGCAATTTGCCTCAGCCTCCCACCCCACCATAAACGTCTCCCTCTTACTCTCACAGATATTGTGGAGAGCAGAGCAAGCGGTCATAACAGTGGGAATATTGGTTTCACTGAGGTCTATCAGAGTCAGTAAACTGCGCAAGAGCGCTTTTAAACATCCAAATGCACATTCTACCACCATTCTGCACTTGCTCAGCCTATAGTTGAACAGCTCCTGACTACTATCCAGGCTGCCTGTGTATGGCTTCATGAGCCATGGCATTAAGGGGTAGGCTGGGTCCCCAAGGATAACTATAGGCATTTCAACATCCCCAATAGTTATTTTCTGGTCTGGAAAGAAAGTACCTTGGTCTGTTTCAAAAGCTGCAGCAGAGTTCCTGAAGATGTGAGCATCATGTACCTTTCCCAGCCATCCCACGTTGATGTTGGTGAAACGTCTCTTGTGATTCACCAGTGCTTGCAGCACCATTGAAAAGTACTCCTTTCGGTTTAAGTACTCACTGGCTTGGTGCCCTGGTGCCAAGATAGGGATATGGGTTCTGTCTATCGCCCCACCACAGTTAGGGAATCCCATTTCAGCAAAGCCATCCACTATGACCTGCACATTTCCCAGAGTCACTACCCTTGATATCAGCAGCTCTTTGATTGCGTTGGCTACTTGGATCACAGCAGCCCCCACAGTAGATTTGCCGACTCCAAATTGATGCCCGACTGACCAGTAGTTGTCTGGTGTTGCAAGCTTCCACAGGGCTATCCGCCACTCACTTGTGAACTGTGAGGACTGTTCTCATCTTGTTATTCTTGCGCTTCAGGACAGGACAAAGCAAGTCACAAAGTTCCATGAAAGTGCCCTTATGCATGCAAGAGTTTCGCAATCACTGGGAATCATCCCAGACATGCAACACTATGCGGTCCCACCAGTCTGTGCTTGTTTCCTGCGCCCAGAATCGGCGTTCCACGGCATGAACCTGCCCCATTAACACCATGATGTCCACATTGCTGGGGACCGTACTTTGAGAGAAGTCTGTGTCCATGTCCTCATTATTCTCGTCATTGAACTGCCATAGTCTTCTCACCTGGTTTTGCTTTTGCAGGTTCTGGTTCTGCATATACTGCAGGATATAATGTGCGTGGTGTTTACAGTACTCATAATTGCGGTGGTGATCTAAGCAGGCTCCATGTTTGCCTTGCTATGGCATTTGCGCTGAAAAAAGGTATGAAATGATTGTCTGCTGTTGCTCTGACAGAGGAAGTGGTGACTGACGACAGGGCTTACAGGGTTGTTATACAGAATGGCCTCCTCAAGGATTGAGCTCAAAACCCTGGGTTTAGCAGGCTAATGCTCAAACCACTGAGCTAGCCCTTCCCCCGCTATTCACTGAGGGGGAGGGAGGGAGCAAATGAATACAAATGGATACAAAACAAATCTGGTCTCTTTATTGTTTTGATCCACTCCATCTCTCTTATACATCTTAGGCTGTCAGCAGACGGTGCAGTACGACTGCTAGCCATCATCGTCTCCTGGCTGCTCATCAGAAGATGATGCAGTACAACTGCTGGCCATCGTCATCTCCCAATTATGTCCAGGCGCCCCTTACCACCCTCACCGAGGCCGGCCAGGAGCACACATGTCTGCCCAGGTGCCCCTGACTGACTTCTCTGAGGTCAGCTAAAAGAGCACCCAGGAGACGACAATGATGGCTACCAGTCGTAATGCACCGTCTGCTGCCAAAAGGCAATGAACTGCTGCTGTGTAGCAATGCAGTACCACATCTTGCAGCACCCAGGAGATGTACGGTGATGGTGAGCTCCATGTTTGCCGTGGTATGTCATCTGCACGGGTAACCCAGGAAAAAAGGTGAGAAACGATGTATTGTCTTTGCTTTCATGGAGGGATGTGGGGGGGTCCGATGACATTTACCCAGAACCACCCACAACAATGTTTTTGCCCAATCAGGCATTGAGAGCTCAACCCAGAATTCCAATGGGCAGCGGAGACTGTGGGAACTGTGGGATAGCTACCCACAGTCCAATGCTCCAAAAGTCGACGCTAGCCTCGGTACTGTGGATGCACTCCACCAACTTAATGGTCTTAAGTGGGGACACACACAATCGACTGTATAAAATCGATTTCTAAAAAATCGACTTCTATAAATTTGACCTAATTTCGCAGTGTAGACATACCCAGACCTCCATTCACCTACCTCTCTTCTGCTTCCCTCCCTCTATTCCCCAGCCTCTCCTTCCCTATTGCCTTATATCTACTTTACTACTGTTATCCCCAACCTAACATGTTATGTCTGTGTAGCCTTGTTTGATTTTGTATTGTCTGGTCTTGCAGCTTTGACAAGTTGTAAAATTACATAATTCTGCTGGAGATCCCATTAAGCATGTGGTATTTGGAAACATACACAAGCTGTAAGTCTTACCTTTTTGTACTTTTCATTTTGTTTCTTTATGGATTTATTTAAAAAGATAAGGGCTGCTTAGGAGAGGAAAGTTAAGCAGGAGTGGGCCCATAATTCATATATCCTTGCATAAGAAGAAATTGATATGGGACACTTGGGACCTGACCAAAGCCCATTGAAGTCAGTGGAAAAACTATTATTGACTTTGGATGAGGTCCACGATTGGAGTCCAGACAATCAGAAGAGACCATAACCTCAGCAATCCATTTTCTGCCTTAGATTTAGTATGGGCTCAGTGTTCTATTGAAGGACTGGCTTTGCACAGAGCATGAATTTGGAAAGCAAGGGCACATGGCTTATTGGAAGCCAGATATAGCAACAAAATAGGATGAATGGACTAGGGCCTGGCACTTTTACAAGTCAGTCATTACCAGACTGAAGAGAAGGATTCTCTCTCCATGAAGTTGGTAGCATCCTTCACCTAGGGAAAGGACAATTTCAGTAGTTCATAAAGAAAAGGTAGGTCTGCATGCTGTTAGTTTGCATTCTTAGCTAGGAGTAGCTCACAGTTCAGAGACCCTCTTGTGATGTTGACAATGGACGATTTACTGAGCTGTTGGCATAGTATCACTCACATTATACTTGTCAATGTAGAACAAGTAGAGTCATAATCTAAGGCAAGATCTACCATCATTGTGCTTGGCACAGAGCCTGTATTAAATGTTTATGATGAGCAAAAGGGAAAGCAGAGCCCTCATTCCTACTCCACTTTCTGAAAAGCTGTCAGTAAATATATAGTTAGCGAAGTATATGAACAATGACAAGCACTAATGCTGGGAAAGCTGAAGTGCTTTTAGTAGACAGTGTGCTGGGACACTTATATGGAGTCGTGTCACTTTTGCTTTTTTCCAGCTGAGAGCTAACGAGCTGAAACTTTTCAACTATTCTAATAAAATTTCCTTTTCCCAGATTGACAGACCACACAAAGATCTACATTATGCATCACTCATTTGCTTTCCACTGATCACAGTTCTTATTCTAAAGAGAAGAGGCCAGATCCTCAGCTAGCGTAAGACCATATTATGCTCAGCTGATTTATACCCAGGTGAAAAATTGCCATGACAGCTGTGAATTTACTTTGCATTTCAGCGCAAACTCTAAATTGCTTTGAAAAATAAAGTGTTGCCAATCCTGAGCTATATCAACTCTTTGAGTTTGGGCACTCTAGCTTGAAAAAACAGTTCTTTTCACAGCTGTAACACCTTGCATCTGAGAACCTCAAACTGCCTAACAAACAATGATTTAACCCTCAGACTTCACTGTGAAAGAAATATCATTCTTTCCCCATTTTAAAGATGGAGAAAGAGGTCAAATGAGTTCTCCCAAATTTACACCAGAAGTTTATGGCAGAGCTGGGAATAGAATTGGGTTCTTCTAACTCTGAGTCCTGGCTGTAACCACTAAACAATACTTCTTATTGAAAGACCAGTTTAACACATTCGATGAATTAATCAGGCCAGATTGTGACTAGAATTTACAGGGTTGCATGGAGGCTGTGGCAAGAAGAATCCTTCTCCACATCTTACTTGAGCACATAAGGGACAGACATAATTATCAGGAAAGTATGGATTCCTCAGAGTGCAGTGTACTCCAAAGAGGACAGGGAAGAAGTGCCTGTCAGGTCAGAAATACTGTGCAAATGGCCAGTCACTATATTTATCTATCTTCCTTCCCATCCAAAAGCAGAAAAAGGAAGACGCATGAACAAAAGTTAAAGAACAAAACAATTAACACTTTGAACCTTAAACTATAGACTTAAAAAAAAAGTTCAGGTTCACAGTTAGGGTTTCCACCTTTCTAATTGCTGGTAACCAGACCCCCGCAGAGGCCCTGCCCCCATTCCTCCACTTCCCCCGAGGCCCCACCCACATCACTTGCTCCTCTCTCTCCCCCACCCCCTCCATGTTGCTCGCTGGATTGTCTCCACCTCCCTCTTCCCTGGCTGGGCTCCTGGGAGCTGCTGCAGCCTGACAAGGAGCCTGCCTGCAGGTCAGAGGCAGCCCCAGCTGAGCAGGGGCAGGCATGGGTTAATGACCCGGTGCTTCCCCTCATCCTTCCATAACTGGGCATTTGGTGTCCGGTCAGTACTGGACACTGCCAGGTCCCCTTTTCGACCAGACATTCCATCTGAAAATCAGGCACCTGGCAACTCTAAATGGCACCTGAACAGAGAAATCAAAAACCAGACTGTCCAAGTGAAACCCAGATGGGTTGCAACCCTATTCACAGTTTAAGTTGACTCTGACTTTATGCCAAGAGGTTAACCCATCCCTAATCACCTCACCCACATCAGAGAGCAGCTGAATTAGATGGGTTTCCATTAACTAAGAGGCAGGGTGTTCTAGCTCGTATGGCTGCCCACCCCACCTCCCCAAAGCCTCAAAAATATGAACAGTGTGCAGTGGATACAGTCTGGTCTGTCTATGTTCCCAAAGAAACCAGTACAATAGTTCTGGGAGGAGCAATTTTCGCTGTTCATCTCAATCCGAGCCCCATGCTCTTTGCAACTGTGTAATTTGGCATTTCTGCAAGATGTCCGGGAATTCAGCATTTCTGCGATGGAATTCACCATTTTGCTACAGCCAGGTGCCTGGCATTTTGATCTTGTTCTCCCTGCCCTGCTAGGACTTACCTGCAGCTGTGTCTTGCTCTGCAGATTCTCACAGGGGCAATTAATTGGATTACAGGGTTTGCTGCCTGCACTATTCCATGGAACTAGGTGGCAGGAGGTCAGGGAGTGAGAACTGGAATCCAGGAAATAAGAGACACAGACAGGCTGGCAAACTAGGCCCTCTGGAGAACAGAGCAGCAGCTGAGGACTAGAAAGACTCTTGCCCTAGCATCCACGTTCATAAGTGATAGGATTTGTAAAGGCACAACTCATTTGGAGTCCATCACCTGGAAGTGTAGGTGTCAGTAGGGCACAAAAATTGCTTTCTATAAAAATTAAATCAATCACATTCTGAAGGACAGGCTATGATAAAGCCTAATTTTTTAAATAGCCTGTTGAGCAATTCTGAGCCTCTCTCTTGTAAGAGCTCACTGGATGATTTATCTGTCAAATTCAAAATATAATTAAAAAGCCCATCTACTTAATTTAGAGGTAGATTGGGCAGTAGTCAAATGAGCTGTACCTTTAAAATAAAAGTTGCAGGGATTTTCATTCAGTGAATAGATAGGGCCAGATTGTGTCTGTCCACTGCACATCCAGACACAATTATCCACTACACCTGCCTGTCCCATGGACATACGGAAGTAGAGGCTAATTGTACCAGAACAATTGCTGTCTGTTGTCCTAGGCAGCAGTTAACATAGAGCGAGGTTGATGCATTTTTGCCCCTAATAAACTAAACTAGAGTAATGGTGGTGATGACTGTAGTTCAAATAAGCAGACAATCCTAGGTAAGGGCTTCTGTTCTCTCCTCAAGGTGCATAGTGATTTTTAGCGTTCTAACACTATGAAAACATTCCTCTGAAAACATAACTTTCAATGGGAGTTGGCCACCTACTTGCCCTTTGCAAATCTCCCCAAATAGTCCTGGAGCCTACCCTACTGCCTCATTCCTCAAGTTGGTCTAGCACTTTGGTGGGGTAGCATAGGAAAGGTTGCACTGCAGCTGCTGCCACCCACTATACCATTTCTGTTGCTATCACGATGACAACATTCTCCAGGTTGTGAATCTTCACCAGTGTTAAATTCACTTTAAGAAGCACCCTGGCATTATATAAATAAGCAATACATGAATTTGCCTTACATTTTCCTGTGTTAAATAAATGTCCTTCCTTCCCCATTTCAGACACTTCTTCCTCTTCTCCTGGCTTGTTTGGGAAGGATATCAAAGGAACAGAAAGGAAAAGAGCACATTAAAAAAAACAGGGTTTGAACTAAATTTTCCAAATGGTATTATTCTGCTCATAGGCAATGCACATTATTCCCAGAGCTGGTCCAGGAGCTCAGCCTGCAGAACAGAAAGCCTGGCTGAACCTGAGCAGAAGGAAGATTAAACACAACACACTCACGGAGGAATGCAAATGTGCTGAACATGGAGAAAAATACAGCTACCTTGGACAGCTGCCCTGGAACACGAGAGGAGACAAAAAGAAAATCCATTTGGTCTCAGGATCATGAGAGGAAATAAAAAACTATGATGGGCAATCTCCCGGTCAGATGAGGGGTGTCTGTCCCTCACTGTCTAGTCTCATTTAGCCAATGGCTATGAGTAATTATCTAGCACCGGTCATCAATATTCCCAAACTGTGTGAAATGTTGAGGGCTGATTCAAGCATAGTGTCTGGCTATTGTGCCTAGATCATTAATTGCCTAAAAGTTTCTTCTTACATACCAAATTGAATTGCAATGCCTATATAAAAATTCATACCTCTGTCAGGGATTGTTTGCCATCTTCAGCTTATTATAGAAATAGGCATGGTGGGGTTCTGGGATCTCGTTAGCTATTGGTATTATTGGCTGCAATTCAGGCCACCAACTCCTCCTACCTAGCCAAGAAAGTGCCTTAATCTTTCTTGTTTAAGGACATGACTGTGTCTTTAATCCATTGACCATTTAGGGAGCTCCAGATCAGAATAGGCTATTCACCAGCAGCTACAGCTTTTTGAATTTCTTTTTCTTGCAAAAAAAAGTTGACAAAAAGAAAAATAGTTTTCAAAGTTTTTCCAAAGAAAAGTTATAGGTTTTTGATGACAACAAATTTAAAACAAATATTTCAGCCAAAATTGATATATTTCGATCCTGACATGCCACCACAGTGCTGCCTGGGCATTGCAGTTTTGATGCCGCATGGCCCCGTGCTTCCCTATGGGCTGGGCTCCCTGGTCAAACTGTATCTCCCTTGATGCACTACAATCTCCATTCTTGGTGAGGAGAGGCCTTGTATCATGGCAGTTGCACGACCATAGTGCTCCATGGGATAAACAAGCCCACAGAGGGAAATGGGAGTATGAGGCTCCCAAACGACAACTCCCATGAGGCACTATGTTTGGGTTTTGACTGAAATATTCCAGATGTCAGCTGAAAACTAAAGGTTTGGTTTCTGTTTTTCCTTCCCTCCTGTCCCCAGGCATTTCTCCACAACAACAAAATCAAAGATTCCCATAGAAAGCACACACTTTCCACCAAAAACAATAATTTAATCAAATATCCAATTTTTCTGTCAAAAAGTGTTTGACAGAAAGTTTTCAATGAGCCCTACCAGCAACCGCTCTCCCAGAGGCACTGAGCCGGAGTCAGGAGCAAGCCACTGGGGCTGCTGGAGATTATGAGTCTGAGCAGCTTTGCTACAGAATGCCCTGCAACCTGCACTGGCACAGCGCTGCTGGTCAAGTGGAAAGGTTTGGCTCGACTCCTTCCCAGTCTCCTTAGAGAATCAATAGCCACTCTTGGGATTAGAACAGGGGTCGGCAACCTTTCAGAAGTGGTGTGCTGAGTCTTCATTTATTCACTAATTTAAGGTTTCGCGTGCCAGTAATACATTTTAACATTTTTAGACGGTCTCTTTCTATAAGTCTATAATATATAACTAAACTATTGTTGTATGTAAAGTAAATAAGGTTTTTAAAATGTTTAAGAAACTTAATTTAAAATTAAATGAAAATGCAGAGCCCTCCGGACTGGTGGCCAGGACCCGGGCAGTGTGAGTGCCACTGAAATTCAGCTCATGTGCCACCTTCGGCACGCGTGCCATAGGTTGCCTACCCCTGGATTAGAATCTCTCAGCTCTTGTGCACCAGAAGCTGAAGAGGTAGGACTGGGTCCAGCCCCTTCAGGTGCACAAAGGTGGAAGGAAATGTTTTTTATATCTTCCTCCTCCTTGCACACCCACAAAATCCAGTGTCTAATATATGGTGCTTCCCATAATGCCTCATACCATAGCTAGCAGTGTGCATCATGTAAATGCACTAATAACTTGTATCTTAACCACTTAGGTCACTATAGACATTCAGGAAAACAGTGTCTGAATGTCCTACTTGACAGATGATTCAATAGGTCTCCATCCGCCGCCTTCACTAATTTCTACTGTATAGTACTAAGATTCCAGTAGAATTTCATGCAGTGCACTGCCATATGGCCCTTGAGTGAGCGCTGGATCTAGTTTTCCCAGGAAATGTTAATCTCGGCTATGAAATTTTGTATTGGAAAGACAGCAAAAGTTCTTGAAAATTCTGTTTACATTTTGGATCTTTATGGATGCTGGTTAGCAGATCAGGTCCAGACTCAGTGGGTAGCACCTCACTCCACTGGAATCAATGGTATTATCTCAGAAGTAAGTTACTACTCAACTTGAATAAGAGTTGCAACATTGGGACTATAACTATTATTGATACACCAAGTGAGCGACTAGTTTAAAGTCCCACAGAGAATCCTCGGCAGAGCTGGGATTAAAACCCAGGAGCCCTGATACCTGGTGCCCAGTCATGTGCAGTAACCACACTTGCCCTGATAGAAAAATAAACTATTAAAATGTAGCAAAATTCTTTTTATAACCTTAATGTTGTGCAGTTTATGAGATTAGGGTCATGCTTTATATTAAGGTTCCATTTATAAATAGCTTATAAATAATTAGTAGATGATATAAACATGTTACAGTGATGACTAGTTTATTTTAGAGATGGCTTTAAGCACATCAGTAGAAGGGAACTGAGGTCAAATAGATTATCTAATGAATCCTTCTGCCTGAAAATCTATGAACCAAAAAAAAAAGAGAGAGAGTCCATCTGAACTGATGTTAAATAAATAACGCATTAGAACGCTACAGGAAACAATATAAATGAATGGAATTGTACAGTGGATTAGAAAGAGTATTCTCAATTAAGGTTTTGAACAGTGATGCTGTCATCTCATATTTTTCTAACAGGCTAAGATGTTAACATTTCAATGCATTTCTAACAATATACAGCAGCACCAATTAAAAATGAACTGGCAGATAATACTCAGGCTACTGGAAGTAACATTCTATCTGAACATAGTGGTTGCATTGACCCTTTACATGGATTCCGGTGAAAAAGCAGATGCCATCAGACAAAACAAGGACTAGAAATAAAAGATCTAACTTAAATTAAACACACAAAAAAGGTTATTTTCTGTTGAACTCAGGCAGTCCATTCAGCGCATAAGGCCCTCCCTTTAAAGTGACACAGTCACTCACTTTCTACTCCACAACTGATAATTTCAGTGTTCTTGTAGCCACGTTGGTCCCAAGATATGAGAGACACAAGGTGGATCAGGTACTATCATTTATTGGACCAACTTCTGTTGGTGGAAGGGACAAATTTTTGAGCTTCACAGAACTCTTCCTCAGGTCTGGGAAAGACAAGCAGATAACAAATTGTGCCATCTGAACTGGAAACTCCATAACATGAAGAAAAAGGAAGCCAGACTTAACAGTGACAGCTATTCTAGGCCCACATGCTCAGGGTCTAACTGATTGGCATATTTGGGGTTGGGAAGGAATTTTCCCCCACATCAGACTGGCAGGACCCTGGGGGTGTCACTTTCCTCTGTAGCATGGGGCATAAATCACTTGCTGGTTTGAACTAGAGTAAATGGTGGAAACCCTGGGGGATAAATGCTGACTTTTTAAAGAGCTAGAATGGCAGTGTGTGTAAACTACCCTAGCCACTCCAACATTATGGTTCTAGTCCAGGGGTAGCAACCTATGGCATGTGTGCCGAAGGCGGCATGCGAGCTTATTTTCAGTGGCACTCACACTGCCCGGGTCCTGGCCACCGGTCCGGGGGGCTCTGCATTTTATTTAATTTTAAATGAAGCTTCTTAAACATTTTAAAAACCTTATTTACTTTACATACAACAATAGTTTAGTTATATATTATAGACATAGAAAGAGACCTTCTAAAAACGTTAAAATGTATTACTGGCACGCGAAACCTTAGAGTGAATAAATGAAGACTTGGCACACCACTTCTGAAAGGCTGCTGACCCCTGTTCTAGTCCAACATGGTCTCTACCTAGCAGAGACCAAAGTGGAATTATTAGTTCTGGAAAAACAAGAGCTGACTGAGCATTAGCTAGGAAACCAGGACTAAAGTACTTTTCTTGTTAACAGAAAGCATGCATTGAGCTTTTAGACAGACATTTTAAGGAGACTTTGTTTCTACAAGTACAGCTTTGGTGTTTCAAATACATGATTGCTTGCCAAGTACAGTGTATCCTTTGTTAGGCATGAATTGGGTCCTTTTATATTTCTTGCTTTGTATTTTTTCCGTGTTTGTTCAGATAATGAACAAAGTTACAGTCCTTATAATAATCTCAAACAGAAACATTGATGAATCATTCCCCAAAAGAAAGAGAACAAGGATTATATACAAAGCTTTTGCAAACTTGCCGTCATTCCAATAATTTAGTAGCTGCCTCATCTACACACAAAAAGAGAGAGAGAAATTACAACAACAGAGCAATCCGTCTTAAAGTTATGAAGACTGAAGGTCATAGAGTAAACTTATCAGGACAGACAAAGGGTATGTCTACACGGCAAGCAGAAATTTGCAGCAGCAAGTCTCATAGCCTGGGTTTACAGGAACTAGCTGTGCAGATGTTCAGGCTCTGGCTGAAGCCCACCCTACGCCCCAGGTTTTAGACCCTGAGCTCAGAGTCTGTAGATCCAGGCTCTGAGACTTGCTGATGTGGATTTCTGCCTACTGTTCAGACGTACCGTAAGTGATTTAGAAGCCTACAGCCCATTTTCAAGTCTCCCAAGAGTCTACATTTCACTGACTTTCAATGAGACCTAGGAACCTAAGTAACTTAGGCACTTTTGAAAATGTTACGCTTAGGCTCTAGATCCTGCAGCTCATAACAGCTAGTGTTCCCTTTCCATTGCTGCTTCAGTGCAGCCACATTCCTATCTAAGAACTCAGCAGCAGGGCACAAGTGTTTGTGCCGGGACTTAAGCAGTGCTCTGTGTTCCTTCATTACTCAGCTGGAGAAGAGCATGTTCCAGTGGTAGCAGATGACAGTGAAAGACAGGGGACCAGAAAACAGCAAAGAGGAAGGTGTGTGCTGAAAGCAACCCCATTTACTTAAAAGGATCTGTCAGCAACTCTTGTATCATCCCTCTGCCCCTCCAATCTTCTGCCATGGGACTTCAGCGCCTATTTCAATACAGGTCATCCAGACAAAGTCCTGCAGTTATGTGTCTGTCCCATGTCAGATGCTGGAAATATGCCTGGACGTCAGCATATTTTACAGGCAGCAACTTGAGCCTTTATAATGACGTCTTGGACTAAGTCATTCCTAACCCAGGCTGAGCCCTGGTATGCAAAGGTACTGTATGTACAGCCCTGCCTAGCCTGCACAATGCAGGTTTGAAAAAAATGTATCTTTTTTTAAAACTACCTTTTCAATAATTTGAAACCATCAGGCTGTGCAGCAGCTAACCTACAACATGGAATCACACGAACTTGTCGCTCTGCCCCCTCCTTCACATCTATTGCTCGTCACACACATCTTGTTTTAAATCTGAGTGTAAGCTCTACAGAGACGGGACCCTATCTACTCATCTCTTTGTACAGCACCCAGCACAATGGAGGCCCTGATCTTGACCACAGCCTTTGGGCACTACCACAATACAAATAATAGGCTCATCCTTAGTGTCTTGTTTAAAGATAGGTACCACATTTGTCACCCTTCAGTATAGTACCTTCAACCTGAGTTTCCATTCAAAACAGGCCTGGGGAACAATGTCAGCCCAGACAGAGCAACCCTTTGGGAAAGGCCTTTCTCCCAGGCACAGCCTTTTAAAGAGCACATGTGCTAACCTGTAGCACGTTATTTTGATGGGACATGCTGCAGTGATGGACTGCTGATTTTTTAAACAAGGGGATCCCACTAAAGTTTCTCCCTCCAGCAAGTTACGTGCATTACCAGGGTGCACATACTTGCAAAGAGGAGGGGAAGGGCACAGGGGTTCCATTCACAAAACCTCCACAGCCATCGAGGGAGGAGGAAACAGCAGTTGGCAAACAAACGGACATCAAGCTGCACTTTTAATAAAAAGTATTTAGGGCCAAATTTGCAAAGGAAGATGCAAATAAGTGCCTACTGGGATTTACAATCATGCCAAAGCATGTTCAGTGCCTAACACACCTAGGCAATTTTGAAAATCCCACTAAGCACCTACATCTTTAGGTACCTAAAAACCTTTGAACCCACAGCAAAATGAATACACTGCAATAGAGATTTCAGTACCCTGTGCCAGGGCAAAGCAGTTCTTTCAAGCAGCCTTTGTGGACCTCTGTGCTTGAAAAATATACTGGGCAAGGGGATAGGACAGTGCAGTATTCAGCTTGCATCACTTGAAATGGGCAGCAGGGGGGCTCTGGGCCTGATCCACCACTGCCTTGCACAAATGCTACCATTCTGACCCAAGCGCATTTTGCAACCACTGTGCAGTGATTTCGATGATTATACTAGGCGCAGGCCCTAAGTAGGAAAGTCCAGCAGTATCCTCCCTCACAAGCATTTTTTTGAAGTACCTGACATCTGATGCAATCTGATACATGCCAGTGGCAAAAACAATTGATTGAAAATACTTTAATGAGCCCTAAGCTAGGCCATCTCTGGCAAGGAGGATTTAACAGTATCTGCCGATGAGCTGTAAGGGTCTCTCTCAGGCACCTTCTTGTCAGAGCTGACGTGTGCCATATGAAGGAAAAAATCAGCTTTCATATATTTTAAAACATTTTCCTTGTACTTATCCTTGCAAAAAAAGTCAGCCTTGAAAATGTAAGCCAATCACTAAGGACCAAGAGGCTAGATGCGCTCCAACTCTGCCTCAGGAAGCTGGGGGGGGGGGGAGCTTAAAGATAAAAGCATGGGTCTTCTTTATATAAAATGGGTCAGTTAAGTGTAAGGTGTGCCTCAAAGAATCATCTCCCAGCCATCCCCCAAATCCTTAGGCCTGACTTCAGCACAGCAGTGTAATAATGATGGTCAGGAATCTATAATGTGGTAGCAGGGAATTGCTTGACAGGTCTGCCCAAAAGTTCTGAGGTTACCACTGCTTGTTAAAAGTTTCAGCCCAATCTGAGCCTGGCACTCAGCCAAGGCTGCTGACTCAGACAGATGCTGCACTGTGAGTGTTCTCGCTATAACTACAACCGGTCAAGAAATCATTTTGATGAAAAATGATGTTTAGTTGGGAAAAAAATATATTCAACATGGAAAACAGACCCCAAAAAAATCAGTAAAAAAGTTAGGTTTCCAGTAAAAATTTTCAAAAACTGTTTTTGATCAAAATTTGGGGGTTTTGAAACAATTTTTAACAAAACCTGACTTTTTTTTAAATGCCAAAAACACTTTCTGAAATTTTGGTTTTGGTCAGAAAAGTGAAGAGTTTTCACAAGAAGTGTTGACCACAAAAAAAAAAAAAATCTGCACGTACACACAACAACTCAAACCAAACCAAATCCAGAAACATCATTTTTTCAAAGTTTCCCATGAAAAATAATCAGTATTTTCTGTCCAGCTCTAGCTTCACCTCATTTATACCTACTGCTGTGAGGAGCACTCACCTCTTGCATCAGCCACCAGCTCTCCTAGGGGGATCCACCACATAAATCTCCCAACTATACACAGCCTCCCACCAACTGCTCCTGCAGCTCCTGAGGAGACTAAGCTACACTGAGTGAAAGTCCTGCACCTTCTGGAGCTCACTGCCAACCCTGCCAGTTTTTGTTTAGCCCCAGTCGGCAGTCTGAAAAGTTGGTATTAAGAGGAATCCCAAAAATCTATGCTAATCCCACTGCCAGGAGATACCCAGTCACCACACCAACCCCTCCATCCAGCTTGAGGAAACCCACTCCCCCATTCTAGCTAGAGGAGACCGCCAGAAGTTAGGGGATCCCTTTCTCACATTAGGAACCTCAATTAACCTATTCCCCACCCTACTTACCACCACATAGCCAGAGACGACAGGGGAATCAGCCTGCTACCACTGCTGCTGCTGCAAGACAAGGTAAGGGACCCAATGAGGTACATTGCAGAGAAGGGATGTGTGGTGGCTTGCGAGGTATGTTGTGGCCGAGTGTGGAGGCACTGATTGATTTAGTGTAGAGGGGATGATCATGGAATTGATAAACTCCCTTTACCTCCCCACCTCAGAGAATCTTCCTCCGAGAATATCACATGGATTGATTACCAGCTGAGGCAGAAAAGTTGAGAAATCTCCTTGTTAACATTTTTTCAGCGCATTAAGGGCAGTATCAGAAAGGGGACAAGCCACATCAGAGGTAGATGTGTCAGCCCAGTCCTCCCTTCCTTCAATTTAGGGACAAAAGCATAAGGGGCCCACATAAGACCCCAACCCTACACCCTGGTGTCCCTGTAGCACAGCACTGGCTCACGCTGCTTCAATAAACTCTCCCTGGTACCACCATCTTAAGAATCCAAGCAGCACAGCTTTAGAAAGTCTAATAATCCAAGTATATACTTTATAGGTACTACAATAAACTTATCCCCACCAAAAAAAAGGGAAACGGCCCAAAGGACATCAAACTTGCCTCAGGTAGTCAGTTCTGCAAAGGAGATGGGTACACACAGGCCCATCAGTCACTGTTTCCAAATGGTTCTAGGAACCACTGCACTAAGATGCACATTGCAAAAGCAGGGATCAGCAGCGAAGACAATCCTTGAAGACGAAAGGAGCCATGCTAGAATAATAACAAGACTCCCGGCTGTAAGTTATACAGCTTCTCCTAGCAGAGTGAGAGGGGTTTCTTTAGCAAACTCTTCAGATGCACTGAAGTTGAAGTGCTTCTCCTGCCATAGGGCTAAATCTGTCCACTTGTACCATCTCTCATCTGCCTCACTAAGGCATGCACTTCACCTTCAGCTGCAGAGACAAATATCACTAGTGGCTTTGGGGGTTATTCCTTTTTCCCCCTAAGCGGGCTAGTATGTTTTTGAATAACAGACCAGCCAGACACTATGAAAGGCCAGATTCTGTTACAGCTTAGAGGGAACAGCTTTTACCTCTCACCCCTCAACCCACTCCACACCCCATAACTGAGTTTGGCTTCTGGTAACACAAGGCAATCTGGCAGCTCCCAAAGGAGTACCCCAAGGGTGTACTATGAAATAACTCCTCATTCAACCACTTGTGGCCGAACAGGAGCAAGTACCAGTACATCAGCAAGCAGGACGCTGGGGAAAGGGATCATTCCAAACAACAAAGGAATAAAGGTGATGGCTAGTCCCCCCTCCCGGTGGCATAGTGCCCACATTATGTACCTGCTCACACTGTATAGTGAGATCTCAAAGTTAGTCTGGCCCGCTGAAAGTAACAAAGAAGGATCTTTCAAAGTAAATTAACTGCGCCTTTCCTGGAGGTCTCATGCTAAATGTAGCCTCTACCCAGACTGAGATTCCCTCATTTCTTGCTTTTCTAACGGTTGTGCTGAGGAAGGCCACTGCCTGCTAATTTAGGAACTACTGCATTGTTTACATGAGTCGTTACACTACTGCAGACCTCTCCCTCCCATCAGACTGAAATATTTGTCATCCATGTTTTCACTAAGTGAATTTAGTTTTTCTGACATCCCTGAAGCATAGAGTCGCAGGCAGCAGGGCTGGCGCTTCCACTAGGCGACCCTAGGCAGTCGCTTAGGGCGGCAGGATTTGGGGGGTGGCATTTTGCCACCCTCGGCAGAAATTCGGCAGCAGGGGGTCCTTCCGCTCCGAGTCTTCGGCGGAAATTCGGCAGCGGGTCCTTCACTCGCTCTGGAACCCACCGCCGAAGTGCCCGGAAGACGCAAGTGGAAGGACCCCCGCCGCCGAATGCTCAGAGGAGGAGCGCTGCCACCCAGGGCGGCAAAAACCCTGGCGCCGCTCCTGGCAGGCAATAACAAGGTTTCACCTATATGCCTCTGCTTTGAACTGGATGGCCCACCTCAATGGTGGAGAGATTAACTCAGGCCTGGCCTATATCAGAAAAGTTGCACACTGATAAGACTAAAATGATTTTAAATCTGGTCCAGTCACACTAGCACAACCTCACAATGTAAACACACTTAAATCACCTTCAGAGCAGTTTAAATTGGTCTTGTAATCTAAACCAAATTAAGCGCCTCTTGAAATAATTTGTGAGTCTGCATTAGGGATTTGCACCTGTGTAACTAAACATATTTAAAATCATTTTAGTCACAATAGTGCATCCTTCCTAAAATAGACCAGCCTTCAGTTTCCGCTACCTCTGGTGGTGGATTTTGTGTTCTTCCCACGGCCAGATTCTCCACTGCCCTGCACCTATACCTGGGCGAAATGGGTATGAAATGCTACCACCTGAGAAAAACAATGTCTTATACCCAGGTGTAAATAACTTCCAAAAAATGTAATGCTAAGAATTAAAACCTAGAAATCAGTCCAAGACGAAAAGCTCTGTTCAAATACATCACTTTTGATGGCTACAGGACTGGATGGATTTGTACTGGTGACCTAGAGGTGAAAAGCTCCATAGATCATTAGCAATTTCCATACCACCCATTCACACCTGTCAGGGTTATTTTTAAGTGATTTCCTCCAGACACTTGTTTAAACAATATATTGTGTGACGCTTAGAGGTTTTTCACCTTCACAGCCCATTTGCTCCTGCTGCTTGAACCTATATTTAAATAATAAAGGTGAGTTTATGACATCAAAATAATTTCCTGGGCAACAGTGTGACAGTACAAGCAAAGTCTGTGGCTTGACTGCAGGACTAAGCAGAAAGATTAAATAATTAATAATACAGTAGTGCCCAAGATGCTAGCATGGACACAGAGGTTAAAAAAAAGGCCTTATTCTATTTACACACATTTGTAATACCTAAAGAAACCCTCCACAAAATGACTTGTTACATCTAAAAGCTCCTCTCACCCCACACTTATTTTCTGAGTGTGAAAGTCTCTCAAAGAAGCTATCCTTTTTCTGACTACCAAGGTCTATAAAACATAGGCCAGATCATCAACTGGTGTAAAATGGCATAGTTCTGTAATGGAGCTATATTGATTTATACCAAGTAATGATTTAGCTCATAGTATGTAATGTTTTAGTGTTTTTGTATTAGTACTTACATAGATTTTATAATAGGGACATACATAATTATCTCTATGCATGTGATCTACCATGTTAGAGGCAGATTTCACAATAGAAACAGAAAATAAACCGAAAATTCATTCCCTTTCACAAAATTCAATAATAAGAAGACATTCTTTTTTTCCTTGTGGCAATGCAAAAAAACAGACACACTTTGCAAAATACCTCTAAATGTTTCCATGAGGCCACTGAGGGTCAGATCCTACAAACACTTACACACCCGAGTAACTGTGGCCAGGAATATTCTCCATTTGGAGTCAATGAGTCTACTCATCTAGTAAAGCTACTCATGTGAGCAAGTGTTCACCGGTTCTGGCCAAAATGCAGATGTTCCAAATCAGCCATAAAGAGCGTTTTGCCCAACTCTTCCCATACTTGGCTTTAGCAAACCTTTTGCCTCAATCTCAAAAGAATTAGCAATTTCAAAATAAATCATAAGTCAACACAAAAACTAATGTCATTACTGAACAATGATTACAAACTCAGAGATTAGAAAGGGGCACAATGCAATTACTTAGGGTTCAGTTCAGTGGAGTGATCTCTATCTGTCATTAACTCCTTTCTGTCAGTCACTGCTAATGAGATGCTCATCTGTTGTTGATGACTAACTCATGAGAATCTGTTACTGGAAATGTAGAGTCTTACTGATGTGTAGGGTAGTACAGTTTGGCTTCTAGCCTAATTATTCCAAATCTGAAGCAATACCAACTGCAGACTTAAATCTTATTAAACCTTCCTGCTCTTTTATTTTATTTCCCCCCTTCCTTTCACCATTTCATCACCTGGGTGATTTTATTTATTAGAATCTGATCTGATATTTCCGGAAATATCTCAGCTGTTCTAAGTTTTAATATTTCACCTCTAATTGGATCCAGAGATATTCAAAGCAGTGGAGTTGTTATAACCTACCTTGTGGGGTGGCAAACAATTTTCCTGGAGAGTTGAAAAATTGCACCAGTCACTCCCCTTGCTGACTAGTGAGAAGTTCTGAAATAGCTCCCGGGCATCATTTTTAGTTATTTCTTACTCCCTTATTCATTATACTCCAGTACTCTAGATAGCAGCTAATGGGCCAATTCAGGAAAGCATCCCTGTTCAGAAAAACACTTAAGGATGTGGAGAATGCTACATTCAGCAAGGCAGAATGTCATTACTCAAGTTGGAATTTAACCAATAAAATAGGGTTGACCCTACTCTTGCTAAAAGCATGATAGGATCTTGAATGACCACAAGGAGTTAGAACCTCCATTTTGTGTTTCACTGAAAATGAAAAGTACAGCAAAACAGCTCTTTCTCACACCGTAGAGTGGAATTGGTATAGTATTCACTCAGAAGGAAGATGGCCACTTACTCAATTACTAGCACCCATGTCCTTGGTGATCTCCTGTTCAAGTAATGAGCCCAGCCCAAGACAACTTAGCCTGCAAGAGTCTGAGGTGTGGTGGCCCTATGTAAACAAATGTCAATCCTACACATACATAAGACAATTAGCCACAAGAGGAAGGATGGTGAAGTGGTTAAGACACTACCCTGGGATGTGGGAGATCAGGCTTTGATTCCTTGCTTCATTTCAGGCTTGGTGTCTCTGTACCTCAGTTTCCTATCTGTAAAATGGGGGTAATAATGGGAGGTATGGCAATATCCTGGATAAACCTTACTGAATGTAGTTTACTATCTTTGGTGTCCATTGTATTAAATGACTAGTTTATGTATCCTGGTGGATCAGAGATTGTATGTAGTTCCATGAGGAACAGGAACTGAGATCAGTGGGATTTGTTTAGGCAAATTCACTCAGGTTGTAACACCTCTAGAGAACCTCTACCACCTGCAGAGGCTCACATAGAATACTGGTTCAAACTGCATTCTCTAAACACCAGACAAAGAAAGGACTTCTGGATAAATAGCCTGAGTGAAAACTGACTTGGGGTTTTCTTTCTGATCAAACAGACAGGATCTTCTGTTCAAGGAAGCCTCATCTTTCCTGGGAAGGGTTGGAGGGACTTAGCCCAGTCTGTGTGCCCATTCTGAGTGACAGCTATTATGAACTTGTGATCAGAGAAAAAACCCTGGGTGGGTTTGAAGGTCTGTTCACAAGCCAGAGCACTTGTTGGAGTTGGGGTGATCTCTGGTAAGCTTATTAGTATGCACATAGGTTCTTTAATTGTTTTTAAATATGGTTTCTCTGTAATGCCTATACCTTAGAACACTGGTCTCCAAACTTTTTTGATTGTGCACCCCATCAGTAAAAAATTTTGAGCGTGCACCCCCTGTTCCTGGTCAAACCGTCGAAGCAAAAAAAAAAAAAAAAGCCATTTGGACTCCCAGCCAAACTGCTATAGGGAAAAAAAAGTGGTGCTACTCCGGCCGCACTCCTGCCGCGCACCCCAAAGGATCCTCTTGCACACCCCACTTAA
Source organism: Mauremys reevesii (assembly GCF_016161935.1). NCBI lineage: Eukaryota > Metazoa > Chordata > Testudines > Geoemydidae > Mauremys > Mauremys reevesii. The sequence continues at coordinate 86,070,452 of NC_052624.1, forward strand.
GCGACCACTGCCTTAGAATCATAGAAGATTAGGGTTGGAAGAGACCTCAGGAGGTCAACTAGTCCAACCCCCTGCTCAAAGCAGGACCAACACCAACTAAATCATCCCAGCCAGGGCTTTGTAAGCCAGGCCTTAAAAACCTCTAAGGATGGAGATTCCACCACCTCCCTAGGTAACCCATTCCAGTGCTTCACCACCCTCCTAGTGAAATAGTTTTTCCTAATATCCAGACTTGACTTCCCCCACTGCAACTTGAGACCATTGCTTCTTATTCTGTCATCTGTCACCAATGAGAACAGCCAAGCTCCATTCTCTTTGGAACCCCTCTTCAAGTAGTTGAAGGTAGCTATCAAATCCCCCCGACTCTTCTCTTCTGCAGACCAATAAGCCCAGTTCCCTCAGCCTCTCCTCCTAAGTCATGTGCCCCAGACCCCTAATCATTTTCATTGCCCTCCGCTTGATTCTCTCCAATTTGTCCACATCCTTTATGTAGTGGGGGGACCAAAACTGGGCGCAATACTCCAGATGTGGCCTCACCAGTGCTGAATAGAGGGGAATAATCACTTCCCTCAATCTGCTGGCCATGCTCCTACTAATGCAGCCCAATCTGCCGTTAGCCTTCTTGGCAACAAGGGCATACTGCTGACTCATATCCAGCTTCTAATCCATTGTAATGCCCAAGTCCTTTTCTGCAGAACTGCTGCTTAGCCAGTTGGTCCCCAGCCTCTAGCGGTACATGGGATTCTTTCATCCTAAATGCAGAACGCTATACTTGTCCTTGTTGAACCTCATCAGATTTCTTTTGGCCCAACCCTCCAGTTTGTCTAGGTCACTCTGGACCCTATCTATATCCTCCAGTGTATCTACCTCTCCCACCAGTTTAGTGTCATCTGCGAACTTGCTGAGGGTGCAGTCCATCCCATCATCCAGATCATTAATAAAGATGTTGAACAAAACCAGCCCCAGGACTGACCCCTGGGGTACTTCGCTTGATACTGGCTGCCAACTAGACATCGAGCCATTGATCACTACCCATTGAGCCTGACAATCTAGCCAGCTTTCTATCTACCTTATAGTCCATTCATCCAATCCATACTTTTTTAACTTGCTGGCAAGAATACTGTGGGAGACCATATCAAAAGCTTTGCTAAAGTCAAGATAGATCACGTCTACTGCTTTCCCCATATCCACAGAGTCAGTTATCTCATCATAGAAGGCAATCAGGTTGGTCAGGTGTGACTTGCCCTGGGTGAATCCATGGTGACTCTTCCTGATCACCTTCCTCTCCTCCAAGTGCTTCAAAATGGTTTCCTTGAGGACCTGCTCCATGATTTTTCCAGGGACCAGGGGTGAAATTAACTTAAAGGACTTACCAGTACTCCCGAGTCCTCGGGACGGGGAGAGGCCTCAACTGGAAGAGGTGGGCTCTCTGCCAGAAGAGGCGGGGCCTTTAAATCCCCAGGCACTTTAAATCACCATCAGAGGGGGCCCTGGCCTCTGGCAGAGCTTTAAAGGGCCCGGGGCTCCACTGCAGTAGTGTCAGCCGGGAGCCCCAGGCCCTTTAAATCACCTCCAGAGCCCCGCCACCAGTACTCCAGGGCTCCAGCAGTGGGGCTCGGGCGGCAATTTAACGGACCCTGGACAGTAGTGGCAGTGGGACCCCTGGGCCCTTTAAATCATCACCTGAGCCGCGCTGCCGGAGCTCCGGGGTAGCAGCAGCAGCCAGGGGCTGGGGTGGTGATTTAAAGAGCCCAGGGCACCAGCTGCTGCTACCACCCTGGGCCCTTTAAATTCACCCTGGAGCCCTGCTGCCAGAGCCCCGGTGGCTATTTTAAGGGCCGGGGTGGTAGCGGCTGCTGCAGCCCTGGACCCTTTAAATAGCTGCTGGAGCCCCGCCGCTGCTACCCCAGGACTCCGGCAGGCTCCGGGGATGACTTAAAGGGCCTGGGGCGGTAGCTGCAGCAGGGGTCCGGCAGAAAGGCTCTGGCAGCAATTTAAAGGGCCTGGGGCTCCAGTCCACTGCTGGGAGCCACAGGCTCTTTAAATTGCTGCCAGGGGAAGCTGATCCACCCTGGTACAGTGCACCGGCTCTTGCCCATACGCCATACTGGGGCGTACTGGCTTACTTTCACCTCTGCCAGGGACTGAAGTGAGGCTGTCTGGTCTGTAGTTCCCCGGGTTCTCCTTCTTCCCTTATTCAAAGATGGGCACTATATTTGCCTTTTGCTAATCATCTGGGACCTCCCCCGGTCACCACAAGTTTTCAGAGATAATGGCCAATGGCTTTGCAATCACATCAGCTAGTTCCTTCAGATGCATTAGATCTGGACACATGGACCTTAAGAATAAATGTGCTGGCTTAGAAACACTTTGTGGTAACTTAACTGTGGCACTCAGACTATGTACTGTCTCTGAGAAGAGAAGCAAACCAAGCTTGCTTAGGCAGACTGTCTTGTTCTAAAGATATCACAGTGTAGGCAGTGAACTGTGCATATCTCAGCCTGGAAATATGCTGGTGAGAAGGGAGAAAGATGTGGGTCTTTGCCCAAGAGAGGTGACAGCTGAGGAGGCGGGAGCCTAGTGTGAGTGCCCTTGCTGGACCAGAGAGGGGGAATACAGTTGCTGTTGCCCTGAATTGTGACAAATAACACTTCCTTCATTACAGGAGTGCTGTGGGGAGAAATAAATTAAAGATTGTGAGGTGCTCAGATACTACAGTGATGGGGCTATAGGAATATCCAAGATAAATGCGCAGTCTATAAATTGTCTACTTAACACAAACTTAAAAACAGACAAAATTTCTTTTGTTTTTTTTTTAATTTTACGAGTTATGGCTCATGCCACCTGTTCTTCAGTGCTATACATATTAATTTGCTGCCATGTTTTCTCTTTGGAAGAGACTTCTGCAACAGGAGTAGCAGTTATGGAAGAGGAACAGCACTGATAGATGCCTTATATTATATTTCTTCCCTAAACCCATATTTAATTTTAGCATGGGCCACTAACAACTGTCTACAGTTTGATATGCAAACGTCACTTAGCAGTTCAGCATTATTACAGTATCGAACTTCAATTGTGCAGATCAGCGCTCTGGTGGAAACCCAGAGAGATTATTTCATTTCCTGGAAGTCCTAGTACGTACCCAAGTTTTCTTCCCTGCCTCTATTGGAGCCACCAAGGAGCATAATAAGCACTTGTCCAATTTGTTCTCTTCTTCCTTCTCTTCTGGGTCCTATTCCTAGCTCTGCCACTGACTCAGTCTATGGGCTTGGTCAAATTACTTAACACTGTGCCTCAGTTTTCACAGCTGTAACAGAATACTACTACTCCCCTACTTTTGGAAAGAGCTGAGCTCTACAGCTGAGAAGCACTACATAAATTTTAAGAATTATGTAAACACTCTTCCAAGGTAGATAGGCCATGGCACAAAATTACCTTCAGATCTGACCCAGGGTGATCACTGCTATAGTGGATAGAGTTAGACACAGATCCAGCCGTGTGCTGATTGAGCACCAAATGCTGAACAAAACACAACTGGCCTTGCCTATGGAAGCATATTATTACAAGTAGGAGGAACATTGCACACCACAGTGTCTGTATGCCTACATCCATAAAGGCACCAGTGCTTCTTAGGAGAACCATTGGTTTCCCAAATCTTAGCCTGTGCAATAACAAATCAATATGGAGAAGGAAAGTAGCACCAGCCACAGGGGAGCACCACAAAACCAAGACAGGTCAAAGAGAACTGTGGGATTTTAGAGGTTCTTTCATTCACTTCAGGTTCTCTTAAAGTTCTGAATTAACATTGTGAGAACTCATCATCTAACAGAGCTTTACCCTTCATAACCATTGAATAGTTATCAAAATCAGTCTCCTAAGGATAAATATATCTTTGTTACAGAGCTCTCTAGGGATTTGTGGGAGAGTGGGGAGGGATAATGATAATAAGGAAGTGCAACACTATCCTGAGCACTGAATTTCAATGAAGGATTCGCTCAGATGGACAAAAATCCAAGAGAGGCTCCCCATGTAAAACAGAGTTTAGACAAACTTGCCATTAGTGCAGTAATTAAACATCTGGATGCATACTTACTCCTGGAGCATGTGCTCCTGTGAGCACAGGCTGCAATTGGCTTGCTGAACGAGCACCTGTGTCTAAAGGATATGGTATTATTAATATTAATTTATTAATAAGTATCCCTTTATGAACTCTCTAGATCTGAAACATTAGACTTCCAGGTGCACACTAAAGACAATCAGATTTACATGGGCAACAATTTTGTATTGCTGGCTGATGTCCCCTGCAATTTGCATTTGAAAGGAAACTGGGTCTTTTACTATGTTCATTTTTTTTATTTTCATATTCCTCTGAAGTCAAAAACTAAAATACCTTCACCATTAAGATCTCCTGCAGCTCTTAGAAAGAGGGTTTCCCAGAATCTCACTTAATACACACACAAGAGTGGTTTGCTTAAGCATTAACTTCTCTTTTAAAGCACACTAGAAGTGGGAAATTGTACAGGGAGCCACTTTACTACTTGGAGGCTAAATCTGTCTCCATGATTCAATAATGCCTACGTGATTAAGGCAAGTGGTTTCATGAGGAATTTATCCAACTAGCACATCCTCAGCTGCATCAGAGTCAATGCAGGGAAAGTTACCCCACTAATTGGGCCAATGTGAGGAATCTATCCCTTCTGGGAATTTAACCAAGGACCCTCATGTCCAAAAGCAGCAGCTCTTCCACTTGAAATGATTGAAGAATATCCATTAGCTGTCATTTGTAATAATACCGATATCCTCTTTCCAAGTCTCCAACTCCATAATGATGTATATATAGAGAGAGACACCACGGTTGTTTGCTAGCCACAGACATCTTTCACTGGGAATAGAACACCTGACCTTTGGCTGCAGAAACAAGAAAATGCCCAGCAAGATAAGGAACAGCTCCATTAGATCATTTCCTTCTGCCAGATGAGCAGCAACCAGAAGGGATGGTTTGGGAGATTTAAACATTAGGTTTGAAGTAACTGCACAAGCCAGAGGTTTGTGTCCCAGCTGGCCTCACTCCTGAGCCAAATAGAGTTTGTTGCATTGACCTTCATGGGGGTCTTGCAGACTTAACCCTTCTGCCCCTCTGAGTTGGCAGCAACAAGGGCCAGGTTCAGTATCCAGGAGTTCCGTTTCAATAATGCAATGCAAAACCAGCTCGAGCCCCCGCCTAGTGACCTGGGACAATTACATACCACCACCCCCCGGGCGCCTCTAGGAGGCAATACTTCCCCTCTCGCAAGCACGGAGTCTGAGTGTAGCAAAATCCTTTTAATAAAGGAGGGAAACAATGCGGCATTACGTTGGGGAAACACCACAAATAGTATTCATAACACAAACCATGAGCAAAAGACCCACCTCCAAGTAAGTTTGGCAAAGTCCTTTTCCTCTCAGCATCTTAAGTCCAAATCATCCCAAAGTCCAACAACCCAAAAGTCTCTGTCCCTGGTCAGTGCTGCCCCAGAGTTCAAAAGTTTATCTGCAGAGTATTAACCCCCCGCCAAGCCTAGGTGGAATGGGGGGGCACACGGGGTGTTAAGGGGCACCTTACGTGGGCCAAGGCCGACTGCCCCGCCTCTCCGTGGAGTTCTGCTGCAGCCTTCACCACGAACAGCTCTGCTCCACCAGCCACTCCGCTTCTCCAGCCATCCCATGAACCACTCCAGCTTTCCCTGCAAACTGCTCTGCTCTGCTCTGCTAGCCACTTAGCAATATATCTTCAGGCTCCCCCACTAGTTAACACAGCACCCAGTGATCTCAGCTCAGTAAGTTTGGCTCTTTTAGTGATTTCAGCTTGTAGTAGGGAAGCCCCAGTGCTGGTGCACCATTGGCCCAAAGTGAATTCAGCTCAGCAGCCTCTAGCTAGATTCCTAGTGGAATCAAAATTAGCTCTGCTATTCAACAGTGGTGACAGAGAGAGGGAGAAAGAGGTGCAATTGTGTGCCAGGCCCTCAAAAGGGGCCCATACCATCAGGTACACATACCTGTCTCCAACCTCTCTCAATTCACTGGGTTTTGGAACCCATGTCCCTTGTCTAGCGAGTGATACTTAGTTGATGGTGAGACCCTCTGTCATAAAACAGTCTCATAGTCCTTCATTCACATAATCAGGGTAATGACACTTTATTCCTCCTACCCCAATAACCGAGAAATTGGGGATCCCACAGCGGTCAAAGTGACCATTTGGGGCTGCCGTGGGCTCATCCTAGGCAGAGTGGGTGTGCCTATGCAAACAAGATCAGCCCCCTAAGTTCTTTTCCACACTCGCCAGATGTCAGGGCAGAGCTCATCCTGACTCTGCTTACACAGATAAAGCCAAGATTGTGTCTGCTCTCTGTGTACATTAAAATTCTCGCCACACTTTTCATTAGAGCTTTTGCCCTGGTGTCTTAGGAAAAATATCTCCTCTCCCCTTAGTGGTGCTCAGTCTACTAGTTGGTTGCTCTCCTCAACCCCATAAGTGGACATATTGCAGTACTGTAACAAGTATTTGAGTAAAATTTTCTAAAGCACCCAAGTGACTTAGGTGCCTAAGTCACATTTCAAAAGTGACAACCTGTAGAAGGGTTCGGCCGGGGCTCGTCCCCCTCCAGGATGGCTGGGAACCAGGCTACCTTACTACTTAGGTCCAGTGAATCGACTATTTAGCCTGGCTGGGCTAAATACAGTCAGAAGCTCAGGCCCTTAGGCAGGGGCTGAGCAAACAAGTAAGTTTAGGAGGCCCAGGTCCTAGATCCGAAGGACCAGGGAGAGGGGGAGACGGCCATCTGCACATTGGGTGGCAGGAGGGATGCAGGCTCACCCGCTCCACTGCGTCCCAGCCCAGGGCCCTAGCAGCAGCAAACAGCCCGCAACACACTGACATCGGCTCTGGGTGTGGTGCAGCCAGACTAGGGTCGGCTGCCCCCAGGCTACTTCCCATCTCCCCCTCTAGAGGTACCTGCGCCTGGACGGTGTCTTCCAAAGAATCAAGCAGCATGGGCTCCTCGGGGTATTCGGTGAGCGGTAAGCTTGGCAGCTCCTCCAGGTAGCTTGCCACAGGCAGGCTTAATAGCTTCTCTGGGGCCTGGTCGGCACCAGGCCTTGGCTGGTCTGGCCAGTCCTCAGGTCAGTCGCAGACTGCAGGAGTCTCTCCACCGGGAGCTAGGCCACAGGTGTCTGGCTTCTCCAGCGGCCGGGACTCTAGTGAGCTCTGCGGTTGGGCTTTTGTACTTCCTGTCCTGCGCCCTGACCTCTGGGGGGGTGGGTGCAAGCTCCACTGGCTCCTCCCACTTTGGCGTCTGGAGGGGCTCGTCCCTCTCTGGGGCAGCTGGGAACCAGGCCGCCTTACTACACAACCATTGACTTTTACCATGTACCCAAGTCACATAGGAGCTTTTGGAATTGTTACCTCTAGCTCTGCTCTCCTTCGTATCTATATAAATCTGCTCATGAATTATTAGGTTGAAGTCAGTGGAGTTTCTGGTGTAAATGAGAGGAAAATTGGGCCCATAGGTCCAAATTCTGAAGCCCTTGCTCACCCAAGTGTCAGAGCATTGGTTCCACGATTTTCAGAGCATTTGAGATTAAAGATGCTATGTAAAACTATTTTGTTTCACACGTCAGCAGGTGTGACATTCCATCTGGTAGAGGATAATCAGAGTTATACACAGAATAGCACATTACAACTGTGTCTTATTGAGTCAGCCACAAAGAGGTCAATTCTTATCTAGCAAGTCAGACAGACAGAAGAAAAACAGATAACAGCCAAAGGATTTTTAAATATTATATTTGACTCTTTTATTTTTAAAAAAATAGAAGAAGAAATAAAAGAAACCGGATGAGAGGTTTAACTTCAGGTGCTTTTCCAAACAGGAACAAATAACCTCAGAGCTCAACATTTAAAACCTCAGGGGGGGTTATAATTTCAAGATGAACCAAATTATCATTTTTTTGTTCCATTCAAGGCAAGACAGGTGCAAGCCTGAATCCAAATAGGTAGATGATAAAGATTGCTATAGCCAAGTGTTTTCTGAACCAGTGCAATAGGTTGATTTCCTGGTAGCACTGAGGTGTCCTACCAACCTTTTTCAAGACCGTTTATAAATACAAATTAAAGTCTTAATCCTGCAGCCCTTACTGAGTAGTCCTGATTTCTGTGAGCACTGTCTTCCCAAACTGTGTCCCAAAATACTCTTCTGATATTTGTATTTCATCGTTGTAGAGAGAAATGATTACTTATAGGCCAGAGAGTAAAGATACGTTTTCAACAGAGACCTGAAATGAGATAGGAATCCTCCCATGTAGAAAGCACAACAAGGAGAAGACAGAGCTCAGATTGTATGGATGGCCAGAAATGAAGCCGGTGCTAGATGAGCAGAAGGTTTGGTATTATGTTTGCCAAGTCTGCTTTATGTTCTACAAAATGTAATGCAACTATAGTAAAGAATCTCAGAAAGATTTATTTTCTCCTAGCAGAGCACTTTATTACAATAGTTTTTAGAATGATAAAATGTCAGGGGTGGAAGGGACCTCAGGAAGTCATATAGTTCAACCCCCTGCTCAAAGGGGGACCCATCCCCAGACAGATTTTTGACCCAGATCCCTAAATGGCCCCCTTGAGGATTGAACTCACAATGGTGGGTTTAGGAGGCCAATGTGCAAACCACAGAGCTATTCCTCAGCCCCTGCCTTGTGCCAATGTTGCCACATAGAGCAGAAACTAGTCCCTTCACTCCTTCTCCATCATTTTCTGCTTCTTAAGGTTTCTTCTGGGTGCCTTCCTTTCCTCACACCACTTAACAGTTGCATGTGGGAGTACATGCCCCAAATATGTCCAGCGCTTTCTTCCAATTCTGGTGGAAACGAGCTGCTGGTTGTTAATTTCTCAGACCTCAGAGTATGTCCGAGTTGAAAATTCTGTTACGTTCTCTTTTTGACTTCCATATATGCTACAATAAGGAAAGCAATATTATCCCTAAAGTTTCTCTGCCCTCTCTTCATTGCAGAGCTTATGCTTGCCCTCCCACCTATGGGGTTTCCTGTTACAGTTTTAAAGGAACCATGCATATATCATCACAGAAGATGAATTCGGAGAGCTGTTCAATGTTTTGAACTCCTAACAGAACTGCCCACCCACTTCCTGTCTCTGGGAAACTGCCTGCTCAGCCCTCTTAAAGAGACTTGTCTAAATACTGTCAACTGTCAGCTAATTATCAGGTTCTGCAATGATCCTTTTTCTCCATTACTTTTCTAATGTCTCCTAGTCTAATCCTGTCCATTATCAAGGCCTATGAGAACATACACGTCAGGTGGAAATGGCCTGCAGCTGAGAACTCAAGCATTTTCTTCATGATTTTAAAGAGTTTTGGCCACCTTCTCCCTTAGGCTTGCAAAGTGAATTAAATTTCACACATGGCTTCTTTCCCTATTATATGTATTTGAGCAGGCTTCTGTTAAGGAGTTTAGAATAGAAATGGAAACAGGCACTTATCTGATGTAGTACAAATACAGTCAAACAACAACAAAAAAAGCTTCATCTATCTTACGTAGTTATATAGGCCTTACTACCACAGTATCCGACCTCACTCACCGTGGGTTCATACATCATTCCACATTCCACTTAAGGAGAAAGTGAAAAATAGGTAGGAAAAGGAGAGGGAATAAATCTGTCATCTGCTCTGACAGGAATGGGGTTCCCGGTAGGTGGAGTTAGACGGGACTCATTCTAAGCAAAAATCCTGCCCTGCTGCTTTTACTAAACGTTTGTAGATAGCTCCGCAGATGTTAATGGCACTTTCTACACAGTAGATATGTGAAGAAATAGCCCCTGCCTTGAAGAGTTTACAATCTAAATTGAGAACAAAGACAGCATATTGGGGAAATAACATCAGGCAAGAGAGCGGGTACTGATTCGCAGGAGCCAGGAATACATTCTTCTTTCAGCATACCCCAATATTTGATACACTTAGGCCCAACTCCTGCAGTTCTTACGTTGCTCTGGGAAAGCGTCCATTGACTTCAGAACACTGTATGATTTAATCCCTAAGGATGAGCCAGTGCCTGAAGGGTTGAAAAACTGCCAATCCCTAATGGGAAGTTTTAAAAAATACCCTATTTTACTTACCGTAGTAATAGCATTTCCCCCTCACTTGCTCTCTCCCCTTCCTTATGCCTTTTTGCTCAAAACATTTGCTTAAGAACAGGATCTTAGCCTGTGATCTTAGTTCATCAGCTCCTGCAGCTTGTTGCCCACTTGACAGCATAATCCGCTGCCTGTGATAATCACTTCCACAGCAACCCAACGTGATGCTTGTCACCACACTGAAGGGGCCAACAGGATCTTTGTTCAGAGACAAAGATCCTGTTTTCATGCAAGTGTTCTTAGTAACAAAGAATTTAAAAAGACAAATACAGAAAATATTAGGCCTATCAGCAAAACTGTTTACAAATAGAATTAGGCTACGTCTACACTACAGGGATTATACCAGCATAGCTACGCTGGCATAGCCATGTAGGCATAAACCCATAGTTTAACACACCCTACACCGATGGTAGGGTTTTTCCATCCATGTAGTAACACCATGTCCCCAGACTACAGTAGCTATGTCGATGGAAGCATTCTTTCGTTGACATAGCTCCATCTACACTGAGGGATAGGTCAACGTAGTTATGTTGGTATGGGGTGTTTTTTCACACCCCTGACTGATGTAGCGAGATTGACCTAACCTTTAAATGTACACCAGGCCCTAGTTTCATCGCTTCAGAGAGGCCAGCAGCATTCTGACTCAGGTTTCTGTCCTGTCTGGGTTTAAGACCGACTGTTATTGCTAAATTCTTCAGTTCCAAGTCAACCCTTCATACAATCACAGAAATTAGAAAAGACTGCATAGATCACATCGTCCATTCCCTGGCAATATAGGATCATTCTCTACTTTACACATTTTAGTCCATCGTTCAGTCTAGTTTCAAACCTTAGAAACCTAAAGACAAATATATTTATCCTGGGATTTCTTGGATGAGGGGCAGGTGTTGTCATGATGCATAGAATCACAGCCCATCTTAGATTTGAGGCATTTTTATTAACTATAAATGCAAACCAACAGGCTTCCACTCAGCCAGAGTTCAGGTTTTTCTCCCTTCTTTACTAGGAACTACTGCTGGACTGGAACCCTATGCAGCACACACATGCATCTAGTGAATGAGTAATTTACTCCAAGTGAACATAACAATTACAGGAACCAGTCTGCAGAGTGCTGAGTTGAAGGACTCTTCTCCTTGACTCTTTCCCTTTCTCTCCACCCAGATTTTTCCACCTCCTTTAACTCTCCCTCCCAGCCACAAAAGCTCCTCTTTCCTGTTCCTCACCCACCTCACCTCAGCCACTGGAGCAGTGGTGACAAGGAGGCATCGAGAGTCCCAGAGCTAATGGACAGGACTTCCACACAGATGGCCTTGTGCCTTTAGGACATCCATGAGGTTTGAGGGCCTGACCCATGGGCTTCTTCTATAGGAGGTCCCATCTTGCTCAACTGACAGACAAATCTGAAGAAAGCGCTGCAAAAGGAATCTCAATTGTCCTTCCCTAGTCCCCTCTTGTAACATATTCCATGGGAGGAAACAATCTGAACCAACAAAAACAAATACTTGGAGCCTGGTTCCAAAGCCCATTGGACTCAAAGGAAAGACTCCCATTGACTTCAAATATTCCCTAATTAATTGTTTTGTGAGTTCATTAAATTTCATCCCACAACAAACGTCCATGAAGGAAGAGATTGAAAGAACACAGAAGTAGGGGACTGAGAGGTAAAGATAAAACAGACTGACAGAGAAACACCCAGCAAAAGACAGAAGAAAAATATACACTGATACAAAGTAGAAGGAAATAAATGTGAGGGCAAGAAACTGAACATGGAAAGAGATGCAAGAACAAAAAGCAAGGCCATTCTATATACTTGAATAGGCTCCGGTACTGTAAACACTTAAGTATGCATTTAACATTTCTCATGCAAGCAGCTTCTTTGTATGCTATGGGTGAGTAAAGTGATGCACATTGATTTTGTGTTTGCACAATGAGGGCCTCAATCGGTTTATGCTTTTTATGTCTTGTACATTCTGGCATTATTAAAGTTTGATTTTATGAACAAGCAATAACTTTTGACCAGCTCTAAAATAAGTCTAATTCCTCTCAGAGATACACATATAAGTGATTCTGGTAAATTGTGTGACATGGTAAACTTAGGTGAACTGTCTAAACAATATTACCCAGGGTCCTTGCGCACACTAGCCCAGCACTCTATTACTTCACAGTAATCAGTTCCTTATTCAGAAGAAAGTGTTTCTGTACAGCATAGGACCAGTTTCAGAAATCCTGCAAACAGGTGCAATTCCATTGAGTTCAGTGATGCTATGCCCGCTTACATAGTTCAAAAATTCAGCCCCTTAAATTCAGCAACAGCTTTGGACCAGGCATCCTAAAACTCTTGGGATAGATTCTCTTCTGCTGTGCACCTTGTGACATCATTTATACCTGAGTGAAGGTGGATTTTAAACATTCCCAGATCAGAATTCTCCACTCGCACCAGTGGTAGCATTTTATACCCACATTGCACAGGTAAAAGATGATGTAAGGCAGGGAAGAATCAGGTCCCTAGTTTCATATGAACTTCTTAGTACTGGCTGTAATCCATTCAAAACCATAGAAGGCTGCTGCCACGAAAAAGGGGGATTAGCAACACATGTTCTTTGTGAGAAAGAAGGCCAATAATCTATTTAAATTGGTGCAATTATCCAGTCAGGTCAGGAAAACAGAACATTTCTTATCTAGGAGAATAGTGGTGGGTACTCCAAGCTACACGTTTTAAGGGGGCATCTAGACAAAGAAATACTATTTTAGGGGTGATTATACCCCTCTTGCCATAATTATATACATAATTTAGATCAGGTACATCTCAATCAGTGCCTAGATATTGACCTAATGCATTCAGCATCAGCGAGGCATGACTGTGTTCTAACTGAGACAGCAGGACAGCATAAATCCACGGCTTAGAAAATCAGTTGTAGAAGCTTGGGACTGTTAGACACCAAAGTACCCAACAGATAATTGCAGAAGCCAAGTGCGGAATGTGGTGCACAATTATTTCATTAGTCAAAATAAAACTAGCAGAAGTCCTAGTATTAACTTGCAAGGAGAGGTGATCAGCAGTCAAGCACTGATTGCTATAGTGGCTAAAAAGAATAAAGAGTGATCTAAAGACTAATTCTATACAGGGGTGGCTCCAGGCCCCAGCACGCCAAGCACGTGCTTGGGGCGGCAAGCCACTTGGGGGCGCTCTGCCGGTCTCCCACAGACGTGCGGAAGGCAGTCTGCCTGCCGTGCTTGGGGCGGCAAAATGCCTAGAGCCGCCCCTGATTCTATAGGATTGTGCGTATGTGCAGGGGTTGGGGGTTTTTTTGGAATTTTGGGGCAGAGGGTTAAAGTGTAATGGGCTAGTTCAGTGCTTCTCAACCTTTTCTTTGCTGAGACCCCCTTATTTAGTAACGTGGAAAGGGCAGGGTGGTCACAATCCCAACACCCCTGTATGACCCTGGATTGAGAACTCATGAGATATTTAGGTTGCATTGTACCACTGCCCTTTACAGGAGAGAGTCAGAACTGTTCACATATGTTTCATAGACCTTTTAGTGGTATGAGTTAATGAAGAGTCTCTTATAGCTGAAGTGGTAGAGGCCAGTGCTTTCAGAGCAGGCGGCAGTGAGTTCTGTCCCCTCTGCTACGGTGAAGTTCTGATTATGCTGCACATCATAGCCAATGATAACTGTGACATTCCTAGGGAACCACAGATTTGTTACAACAGGAAATAGTATAATGTTCATAGAGGCTTTTTTCTATGCTATAGTACAGTTGTTCTGGAAGCTACAGTAGGTATGATCCAGAAGTAGAAATGATCCCAGTTACTTACCATGCTTTCCTCTCTGCCTGATTTGACTGAATATTGTGCTTCTCACCCCACAGCTCTTTATAAGCCCTGAATTGTAGCACGTTTTTCGTGCTCAAACAAAGCAGTGCTATAGCTCCAGAAATGGGAAAGTCCAGTTTGAAGCAAAAGCACAGAGGCCGGGATCCTCAAAGGCCCCATCACCCATTGATTTCTGGCCCAAAGAGACACTCCCCCCCCCACACACACACACACTTGCAGGTAGCAAGATAAAATAAGCAAAAACATCCAACATTGTAACATGTATTTAGTTATTTTGAACACTTAACTTTTATGTTGCAATACATTTGTTGCAGACATTGTTGTGCAGCCAAACAACTTTCTAGTCACTTTTGGCTTTCTGCAGATCCATCCAATGACAAAGCAGCTCTTCTATGTAACTCTGCTATAGGTGCAATTGAGACTTTGCATTCCTGCCTCTGAAGGAAAGCAGCATCCATCACCTGGGAACATTTGCACGTTGTCTGATGTCAAATTATCCACCTTGGTTTCTCAGATGTTTGGCTTCTCAAACTACGTCCACAATTCTCAGAAGCTTATGCAGCCAACACTGGAAGCTTGGGTGACTACAAATATACACTTATGGAGTGTTTTACAAGTTTTCTTCTTTGCCCTGTTGCAGAGGATATGAGTCTGTTATCGAGTGATACATCTAGATCTTCTCGACGAAAATATGTTTTAAAGGGGGATGAGGGGGAATATCCAGATGGGAGTAGATGAAAGAATGGGGTTGTTCAGGGCATAGCTACTCAGCTGGGATTCTCATGAGCCACACCAGGGCTTTCATGGACCCATTTTAGACATGTTCAGGCACAACTAACTCAGCATGCCCCAGCTAATAATCTGACCTCACAAGCACTCATTGGCTGAGGCAAATGCTGTACGCTGTTGGCCCTAGTACACAGGGATTAAAAGACCGCCAAACACACAGCATAGATTAGAGAGACAGAGCATACTAGAATCTAGTCTTTGTTTGTGGGTTTGCCCTTGGCAGAAGGAGGCTGGCAGGAAGAGAAGTGAAGAGAGGCAGGCATGAGGATTGAAGGCTGCTGCCCAACTACACATGCTTCCAGACACGATTCCTTTCTACATGCAGAGGCAGGTGAGGGAGAGGAGGGAGACCAGGCTGGCACAGCAATGGAGAAGGCAGTAGCAGCAGCACTACCTGGTTAATCAGGTGTTTGAGCACTGCAGAATCTTCTTCAACTTCATGGAGACATGTCATCTGGCAGTACCCCTGAAGCCATCGTGAGAGGTGACCTGGCCAGACGGACACAGAGGAGACAGTTTGGAGGTGGTTTTTAGCCTTCATTGGAGAGGCAGGGTTTGCTACCACTCAAAACAGGAAAACAACAACATGTTCTACTGAAAGTGCCGGGTTACGCAAAATACAATTACCTGATTTTGCACTGGGCTGGGACAGCAGGTTTAATGTACCCTTAAGTCTACCAAAATCACTAGAAAAGTTCAAGTGTTCACTTCGTCATCCCCACCAGAAGCCAGCACCTCTGGCATCTCTGTGAACAGTGCTGGCATGAAGTACTGGGTGAGTTCTTACTCAGAGGAAAGTGTGCCACCTACTGATTCACAGTAGGGAACAGACATGAGGACCATAGTTAAACCCAGATATATTTTAACAGCAGAATCCCTATACACTCAAATTATTTATTGTATACAAACCTGACTTACAAGAACCTCAGCTGCTCACCTTTGATCTGGACCCACTATCCTTACTGTCTGAAGGCTCCTGCTGGCAAATTGCTAACAACTGTGCTGTTTGCCTTTGTAAACAATACAGATATTTTAGTTTTCCTCTGAACTAGACAATATTCTAGCAAGTTAAAAGCAAAACAAGTCAAAAAAATGCTAAAGCCTTTTCAATACAAAAAGGGTGGTACTGTTTTATATGAATCATTTATATGGTTTGGGTTCTGTTATAGGTCCCAGGTGTGCTCCTGCACTGCCTGAGAAGGAATTTAAAGAATATGCACTTGATCTGGTCATATTTAAACCAATGGAAATTTTGCTCTTGATTTCTATGGGAGCAGAATCAGAGCCGAAATCTATAACTAGTTCGAGCACTAGCTGTTGTTCATGATATGTTGTTGAATCTCAAAAGACCAGATACATTAGTGACATAGGTATGTACAACTCCATTGACATCCATGTTGATTGGAATGGAACTGTGCTCAATTTCACCAGTGGGAGAATTCTACTCTGATCTAACAAGAGGAGAACACAAACTCCCCTTTGCAGAGTCTATCTGGAGTGAGTAGAAGAAAAGAAAATACCTCTAGTAGAAGAGGACAAAAGATATATTTGACATTTCTTCCACAATGAAAATCCAGAACCGAGCCATTACTTTTATTTTTATTTTTTAATCCTTAACTCTGTTAGTGTTTTTAAAGCAATGATAATAACCATCCAAGGGTCAAGTATGGACACTACCATGATAGTCCTATATACCAATCATGCTCTAAACCTGAGGTCAGTAATAGTTTTATGTAAAACTGCTCTCTTCCTGTGGAAACACTTTTATATAGAGAAATTTTGTGTAACTGCTTCATCTGGATTAGTTTCAAAGCAAAGGGACTTCTATGCATTCTGAATAAAAACAACTGTTTGTGGCAGACTCCATTTCAAAATTAATATTGTTCCAGTAAAAACAAAAACGTTAAACAAACCAAAGAAAGTACATACTGTGATGGTCAAGATTTTACTATCATTTTTGTGCTGAGATCACCACCTGGTGGTCATTACTTGAAAATGATGTTTTCTCAGTGTATTAGAAGGCCAAGGGATGAAAATATTTTAAGGAGAGGACAAGTCAGAAACGGGATCTGTGAGAATTGGGTTGACATTAAGAGTTTATTGGATTGGCTGAATTTAGAGCAATTATCATTAAGATAGAAGTGAATGAAAGCCATTGTTGTGTGACAACAGTTCAGTGCCCATATGAAAGGAGTTGGTAGTCTCTATACTTGACTGGTTTTTGTTTTGATCTATTAAATGCTCAGTAAAATGTTACTGCAGTGGCTGCTTGAAGCAGCATCACCCATGAAAAGGAGTAACAAACATCCCTGACAAACAAGTCCTTGACAATTGTTCTCAGATAAGAAAATTATTGGTGTTCCAGAATCTTTAGGTTTTCCAGAGTAACACTGTCATTCAATGGCCTATCAAATTTCAGTATTTACCATCTTAAAGATAACACAGCAGACATTGCTTGTTTGTTTAATCTCATGTGATAGTATTGGGCTCCTTCATAAGTCATCAAGTTTCAGGAATTCATATTGGTTTGGCTTGGCTTATCTTCTAGGCAACCTTCCCTATCTCTCACCACTAAGTCCCAAGGCCTTGTCTACACTAGCAGTTTTCTGCACAGTGAAGCAGTTTCCTGTGGTGTAACACCCAAAGTGTACACACTGCCAAGCCACTTAGTGCACAGAAACTGTGCAGTTGCAGCGCTGTAAAAAAAACCACCCCGGCGAGAGGCGTACAGCTTTCTGCACCAGTGCTACAGCACCGCAGTGCCAGTGTAGAGACACTGACCAATTACAGCGCTGTGATTGGCCTCCGGGAGGTGTCCCACAATGCCTGTTCTTGCCTCTCTGGTCATCAGTTTGAATTCTACTGCTATTCCCTCAGGTGACCAACCGTGAGTCCCACCCCTTAAAGTCCTTGGGAATTTTGAAAATCCCCTTCCTGTTTGCTCGGTGACGTGCCAGTGGTCTCAGCGCATCTTTCCAAGTGGCCATGCCTGTTTCACACACCAGAGGCGATCCCCCCGCTTGGGGCAATGCCAAGCTGCTGGACCCCATCAGCATTTGGGGAGAGGACGCTGTCCAGTCCCAGCTGCGCTCCAGCCGTAGGAATTATGATACCTATGGACAGATTTCACGATGCATGACAGAAAGGGGCCATGAACAGGACACACTGCAGTGCAAGGTCAAAGTGAAGGAGCTGCAGAACGCCTACCACAAGGCATGGGAGGCAAACCGCTGCTCCAGTGCTGCACCCACGAGCTGCTGGTTCTACTAAGAGCTGGACGTGATACTCGGTGGCAACCCCACTTCCACTGCGAAGGCCACTGTGGATAGTTCAGTGGCTCACATGACAGTCAAGAGTGGACTAAGCCAAGAGGAGGAAATCTTGGATGAGGATGTGGAGGGGAAGGGTGACGCAGAGGACGACTCGGAGGTCAGAGATGCATGCAGCCAGGAGATCTTTTCTACCCCGGAGGAGGTTAGCCAGTCAGAACTGTTGGAGCTTGGCGAAGCACAAACGGGAGAGGAGGCTCCTGGTAAGTGGCTTTGATTTTGGGAATTGCTGAAGGGAGTTGTTGGGGGCAGGAGGGTTGCAGAAACAGGGCGGGCTCCAGGCACCAGCTTATCAAGCAGGTGCTTGGGGCGGCAACTCTGGAGCAGGGTGGCACTTTCAGGTATTCGGCGGCAATTCGGAGGAGGGTCCCTCACTCCCGTTCGGAGCGAAGGACCTCCCGCTGAATTGCCGCAGATCGCGATCGCGGCTTTTATTTTATTTTTATTTTTTTGGCTGCTTGGGGCAGCAAAACCCTGGAGCCGGCCCTGTGCAGAAAGCAGGCTTGTGTCTGCATGGTGATCTTACCACCACATGCCTAGTCTGGCCGGTGGAACAGGATGTTGATTGACTCCCTCACTTCATGGAAATCTGCCTCAGAGATCTCCAGGAAACTCTCATGGAGGTACTGGGCAATCTGCTGCCGCGGGTTCTTTGGCAGAACTGCTTTGTTTCTTGTCCCATTAAAGGTAACTTTCCCACGTCACTCTGCCGTCACTGGGGGTGGGGGACCATTGCTGCACACAGGTGAGCACACAGGTGAGCCTGGACAGAAGCCGCAGTCTTGGAGTAGACCCTCCCTTGATTCCCTGCTCACTCTCAGCAGCGAGATATCTTCCATAACGAACACAGCCTGTGGAAAATGTGGGGACAGTAATGATTATAAGCCCCCCCCACCCCTAGAGCCACATGCCCAGTGTACAGTAGGGTCTGGGAACACTGATTTCCCCTGCCCCTACGGTTACTCAACATTTTGGGGGTCTTATGGCTCATGTGTGCTTGCCTAAGGTCAGCCAGTTAGTGACAGGTGTGTAAATAGTGGCTGTGTTTTAAATCAGTGGTCTGTGTCTTGCAAACAATACTGCTTCTGTAAAATGTTGTATTTTGGCTTCACAGATATGACCTTGGGAGCCCAGCCTCCCTCTTTGTTATCGCTGGCTGAACAGCTGCACAGAATTAGAAAGTGGCCATGAAGAACTAAAGAGGACTTCCTGCGTGATGTCATGATGCACTCTGCAGCCAAAAAACAAGAATTGAAGGAGTGGCAGGACAGTGAGAAGAGGGATGGAAAGGAGAAAGCGGTGCGCCAGAATGAAGCCACGGAGTGGCTCTTAAACGTTATGGAGTGCCAAGCGGACATGCTCCAGGCACTACTAGCACTGCAAACCGAGCAACTCCACACCCGCCCTCCCCTGCAGCCGCAAAACTCTTTGCCATGCGCCCCCCCCCCCCAAACACTGCCAACACACTCTTATCAACCTCCTGGATCCAGTCTGTACCCGCTGCATTCCACTCCTGCCCCATCACAGTCCAGCCCTGTGGACTCCCAGTACCCACTGCACTCAATACCCGTCCCTCTGCAGTTTAGCCTGGCTGAAGTACAGTACCTGCTGCACTGTACTCCATAGGACAAAGTTGCATATGATACCTGGACATACACAAAACTTTAACCATCCTGGGACCCCACCTCTCCTGGGACCCTCCTGGGACCCTCCCTTCCCCCAGTTCCCCACAGTGCTGATGTGTTTTTTCGTTTGTCTCTCTCCTCTGGTTGTTGTTTTGTAATAAAAGAATTGTTCTGGTTTGAAAGCAATCTTTATTCCATTAATTGAAAGCAAACAGAGCCCTGCAAAGCAACAGGCAATTTTCTTAAACCTTCATAGTGCATCGTCTGCACCAATCACAATCACCTCCTAGCATTACAAGCACTGCACTCTTGAGCATAGCAACAAATATTAGTGGCTTTCAGCTTCAAATTGCTGCCTCAAGACATCCCTGATCTTTATGGTCGTGCTTCTCTAATAGCCCTGGTCTCTGGTTGTTCATATTCAGATTCCAGGCACTGAGCCTCAGCGGTCCAGCCCTGAGTGAAGCTTTTACCCTTCCCTTCACAAATATGGAGCATACAGCACGCAGCTATAAGCATAGGAATATTGTCATTGGCCAGGTCCAGCCTCCCATAGAGGCAGGGCCATCCCTAGCTATTTTGGTGCCCTACGCAGCCCCCCCGCGGGGGTAGGGGCTGGCTGCTCTGCTCCCCTGGCTCCCAGGCTTGGGGGGAGGAGGGAACCACCCCCCAGCACTCGCCGGCGGTGCAGCTGGGAGTCAGGGGAGCAGAACAGGCTGGGGCCGGGTCGCTCTACTTACCAGTGAGGGCAGGCCCAACCACTTCTGGAGTCCTCAGGGGAAGGGCTGGTGTGGGGGCAGAGCAGGGGTGGGAAGAGGCAGGTGGGGGCGGAGCAGGGGCGGAGTGGGGGTGGGGCTGGGGTGAAGCAGGGGCGGGAAGAGGCGGGGCTGGGCGGGGCAAGGGCAGGAGCCATGGGGAAGAGGTGAGGCAGTGGCTGGAGCAGCACACAGCTGCGTAGGGCACCAGATTGGTACCCCAAATTTCCTGGTGCCCTACGCAGCTGCGTACTTTGCATATGGGTAAGGATGACCCTGCATATAGGCAGTGCCAGCAGGTCTTTAAATGGCCAAAAGCACACTCAACAGTCATTCGGCACTTGCTCAGACTGTTGTTGAACTGCTCCTTGCTGCTATCAAGGTTCCCCATGTTTGCCTTCCTAAGCCAGGGCATTAAAGGGTAGGCAGGGTCTCCCAGGATCACAATGGGCATTTCAACTTCCTCTACAGTGACCTTCTGGTCTGGGAAGAAAGTCCTGGCTTGCAGCTTCCTGAGCAGGCCAGTCTTCCAAAAGATGCGTGCGTCATGCACCTTTCTGGGCCAGCCTGCGTTAATGTCCGTGAAACTGCCATGGTGGTCCACGAGCACCTGGAGAACCATTGAGAAATACCCCTTGCGATTAATGTACTCGGTGGCTAGGTGGCCTGGTGCCAGAATTGGAATATGCGTCGCATCGATCGCCCCTCCGCAGTTAGGGAAACCCATTTGTGCAAAGCCAGCCACAATGTCACACATGTTGCCCAGAGTTACAGTCTTTCGGAGCAGGATGCGATTAATGGTCCTGGACACTTCCGTCAACATGCGTTCAGCAGTCAACTTTCCCACTCCAAACTGCCCAGTGACCAATCAGTAGCAGTCTGGAGTAGCCAGCTCCCACAGTGCAATCGCCACGTGCTTCTCCAGTGACAGGGCAGCTCTCATTCTCGTGTTCTTGCGCTGCAGGGCTGGGCGAGCTCATCACACAATCTCATGAATGTGGCTTTCCTCATCCGAAAGTTCTGCAGCCACTGCTCATCCTCCCCGATGTGCATGACGATGTGACCTCACCACTCAGTGCTTGTTTCCTGAGCCCAAAAGCGGCGTTCCACTGTGGTCAGCACCTCTGTGAATGCCACAAGCAATCTTGGGTCGTAGCTACTACGCATGGCAAGATCAATGTCGAACTCCTCTTGCTTTTGTAGTTTAAGGAATAACTCCGCTGCCACTTGTGGCGTGTTAGTGAGAGCAAGCAGCATACTGGTCAATAGTGCAGGATCCATTCCTGCAGACTGAAGAGGCAGAGCGCACTGTACACAAACCGTTGAAAGATGGCGCCAAATGCGGACGGAAGCACAGGGATTGCTGGGATGTGAAACAATGCATCCCGGGGCATTGGGATAGGACCCAGGATGCCCCGCAACCCCCTCTGCCTTCCCACAATTCTTAGTGGCAGAAGAGGAAGAGATGCTCTGTGGGATAGCTGCCCAGAGTGCACTGCTCCAAATACCGCTGCAAGTGGCGCAAGTGTGAACACGCTATTGCGCAAGCAGCTGACAGTGTGAAAACACAACAGCAGTTTCCCTTCAGTGCTCTCTGAGTGGCGATGTAGCTGCCAGTAATGTAACTCTGCCAGTGTAGACATACCCTGAGTCACAGCTATATTGCAGTACTGCCTACAGGACCTCCGTCGGGCTAGGTATTGTATAAACCCATTAGAGCCAATGGTCCCCTGCCCCAAAGAGCTCACATCTAAAATCCCAATCCTGCAACCAGCTCTACATCCACAGATCCCTCTGGTATCCCACTGAAGACCCCCATGTGGATCTAATTGCAGAATCGGGCCTAACAGACAAAAACAAAGGGGAGAGGAGCTAGAAGGGTTAAAACATTCCAAGCCAGTCACCAAGGTGAAGACTGATAGATGCACATCTTATTTACCATATTCTTAAAGAAATTTTAAATACAATTTTTTACTCCAAACTTTCTCTTTTACGTTTACATATTTATCCTTATCCCCATTCAGTGTTTAATTTAACCCTGGCCGTACTGAGTGTTAAGGTTTTAAAACACTGTATATTTAACTCTCTTTCCTCCTTCTTTCAGTGACAATCAATCCTTACCTGCTTTAAAGTATTTTTAATTTATTTTAACCTTGGGAACCCACAGTTCGGCTGCAACATTACTTCCCTTTTTCACTCGTTTCCCCCAGAGGCCAGCCCTTCCCATTCTCACCTGACCAGTGTTAGTGATACCAAGCCCCCTTCCCTTTGCAATAGGGATCATTCCATTGATGGCGTCAGCATCCTACACCTACCTGCTTCTCCCAGCATAGTGGGGAGGAAGAACTCCCTGGAGCTCCCGTTGCACCCAGCTGGGAAATTGAGGGAGGTGTTCCAGTCTCTGCTCCCTGCTGGCTTCTAGGGAGTGTAGCAGTGAGAGAAGCTTGGACCACTCAGTCACTACCCTGCCTTTGAGCTTCTCTTACTCCTCTCAAGGGGAAGGAGCATTTAAAGTTCGTTGTGGGAGGAGGAAGTTACCATAATTCATTACAGACATTACAGTAGTGGTTAGAGATACTAACTGAGGTTGGGCCCCTGCAGTACTAGCACTGTACATACACACTGTCCCTGCCCCAACAATTATCATCTCAATGGACCAGCCAGACAAAGGGGTGGGAAGGAAAACAGAAGCACAGAGAATTGACTTAACTAAGGTCACACAGCAGGTCTGTAGCAGAGTCAGGAATAGAACAGAGGTCTCTTGCCTTTTACGATGCTGCCTTAGCCACTAAACCATGCTACTCCACTGAGGCTTCAGACTTCTTGCTCACTGTGACCAGGGACTCACACCTTCCTCTTCGTTTGCAATTATTTATGTGCTGCATTCAGGCTTCAGCTAGTGTTTCACAATCCTCAGTCTCCCTTGAGTACAATAAATAAAGAACTTGCTCCTGTAGGGTCTATCTGTGTGTTCTTGAGCTATCGGCTGCAGAAATACATTAAATAATTCAAAAGTGAGCTAGGGGAGACATCCTTGTGGGAAATCATTTATCTAAGTATATGACTGTTTAATGGAAATCTTAACAGGGAGAAATGTGCATGTCAATTGAAAAAAAAAAACATCTCCCTTTAACAGAAAACTCCCACTGGCTCTACCTGGTTAACTGATGAGCAAAGATAAAGAAAACTGTGACGTTAAATATAAAACACAACTTTGGGATATTTTCAGAGGAATGGAATGAGTCTGAAGGGGAATCCCAATCGGTGTATGAACGGCTGCTCCACTGAGTGGTGTGATCACAGTTGGAGAGGAAGACCTGGGGAAAAAATTCAAACAGAAGTCCCGTGGGGAGCCAAAAATCTCCCAGGAAGCTGGTCCACCCCATCCTTTAAACCCTTTTCCATCTCGGAAGCCAGCAAGCTCACTCCTCCGCAGGCTCAGGACCTCATTTAGCTAGTAAGTTACCTGCAATGGAGCAAATCCCTGCCAGAAACATAACCACTAAAGAGAAAAAAGCCCACACAGAGATAATTTGGGAGCAAATTACCTACATTTAATTTCCTCAGAGATCCAAGAAAGAATCACAGACCACTGGGAACAGCACATGCAGACTGACAATACAACACAATCCTAGGTGGGCAGCATAGGGTCGTATGACGTTTTGGTATGTAATGCTGGATTCACAGATTGGTAGAAACATAACATCAGAGGTCAAATATCCTCTTTAATTCTCCCTCTCGCTTCCTCATCTCCATTCTCATTTTTTTCCCTTAGGGCTTGTATTCTCTGTAGATAGATTAACTGGCAGGATGTGCATTCATAGACGCGATATATTATGTTGATGTGTGGTAAACACATGTATCACATACCAGTGCAGTTTATCACATGCCTCTCCAGTTTATCACATGGCTATCACCTTCACATAAATACATTGTAATCTTTTAGCCAAGAGGAACATAATGTTAAAGTTCCAGAGGGAGGATCTTTTTCATTTATAACATTAACACTTGCTGAAAGAGCCTTAAATTGAAGAAATGATGCTTACTGGTGATATGAGCTGACCATTTGAATTATATGAATCTTTGACAGAACAGACATCAAGTTGCAGCCACAGTTATCAAGTGGGACTGAATCTGGGCATTTTCGCCTCAAAGCCTCCACCATTTGAGCTCAAGGATAATGCCTTCACCTATGAATTAAATTGCAGGCTGCATAGTTGCTGGGACCAGCCACTAGAGGGATATTCACCTACACAGTGTATATTATATTCACATTCATGTCAGTATCTTAAAGCAATCTCATGTTTTCATTTCCTAAAACGTTTCTAAAGCCCAGTTTTACACAATGCAATTAAAAAGATAAACACATTCCATTTCAATGGTTACATCGCTATTATTCCAACATGTGTTTTTCTCAGCTGGCAACCGCCATAGAGCCTGTCTTACAAATTTTACCATGGTCGATGCTAAATGAGGGAGCCCGTAAAGCTATCTATCTCATTTTAAAATTCTTCTAGGAAGTTGATTGGTTTGTTTAAAAACCCTGTGCGAGTCATTTATATGATTATAGGAAATTAGTGCTCTCTAAAGCGATATCTGTTTTAAAAACATGATAATATTACTTGTCTTTTTGTTGACATAAATTATATTAATATCACAATATGTAAAGCAGTCATTTTCTTTTATGCTACCATGGCTTTCCTAATAGCAGTCCTTCCCAAACATATTCTTTCATTATGTCATGTTTTCAAGATGCACTTGGCAATGTGAAACTTGTCAGATTGAATGTACAACCACCTCTATTTTTAATGGCATGTTTACAGGTTCTAGCATGAAAAAACAGTTTACCTGCAGCAACAGAATGAATATCATATGCTGCTCACTTTCAGTATGAATTTTCAAATCATAAACCTGCCTTCCAGTTTTCGGTACTTATGTCTCTGGAGAAGAAATTAGGAGTCTTCAGTTTGTAAGCTGTCATTTACTATGTTTGTACAACTCCAAGCAATCGGAGTCCAATCTGGTTGGCATCTAGGTGCTATCACAATATTAACACTGAATAAATAATAATGTTTATTTTTTTTAAAAGACCTGACAACCAATTTCCCTGATTTTTTCCCGCACTGTTAGACTAGGAGTCAGGAACCAGGGTTCAACTCCCAACTTTATCACAGACTTGCTTTGGACTTTGGGCAAGTCACTTAATCTCTCTATGCCTCCTTTTCCCCGTCTGTAACTTTGGAATTATGATACTTATTCACCTAAGAAAAGCGCTTTGAGATTCTCAGATAACATTGCTATAAAAGTGCTAATACCAGAGAGTATTGTTCCCCAATGCAGATGCCTCAAGCCACTTTTTAGAATGCCCCAGAGGAGACTAAGGGGGGATATGCTGCTCTGCAGTGTGACGTAAGATAGGAGCAGCACAAAGAAAAGATCCATTCAGGTCAGACAATAAGCGTCAACCTTGAAATTACATCTACCTTAACTCTGGTGATGTAACAGGAAACATCAATCCTGTCAGGTGGCTGATTCCATAATGCCCTGGAAAACTCCCATAAGCCCACACTTGCTTGCTTACAAAATTAGTCGAAACAATAGTTAAGAATAAAATTGTCAGACACATAGAAAAACAAACTGTTGAGCAATAGTCAACATGGTTTCTGTAAAGGGAAATCGTGTCTTACTAATTTATTAGAGTTCTTTGAAGGGGTCAACAAACATGTGGACAGGGGGGATCCAGTGGACATAGTATACTTAGATTTCCAGAAAGCCTTTGACAAGGTCCCTCACCAAAGGTTGTTACATAAATTAAGCTGTCATGGTATAAAAGGGAAGGTCCTTTCATGGATTGAGAACTGGTTAAAAGACAGGGAACAAAGGGTAGGAATTAATGGTAAATTCTCAGAATGGAGAGGAGTAACTAGTGGTGTTCCCCAAGGGTCAGTCCTAGGACCAGTCCTATTCAATTTATTCATAAATGATCTGGAGAAAGGGGTAAACAGTGAGGAGGCAAAGTTTGCAGATGATACTAAACTGCTCAAGATAGTTAAGACCAAAGCAGATTGTGAAGAACTTCAAAAAGATCTCACAAAACTAAGCGATTGGGCAACAAAATGGCAAATGAAATTTAATGTGGATAAATGTAAAGTAATGCACATTGGAAAAAATAACCCCAACTATACATACAATATGATGGGGGCTAATTTAGCTACAACTAATCAGGAAAAAGATCTTGGAGTCATCGTGGATAGTTCTCTGAAGATGTCCACGCAGTGTGCAGGGGCAGTCAAAAAAGCAAACAGGATGTTAGGAATCATTAAAAAGGGGATAGATAATAAGACTGAGAATATATTATTGCCCTTATATAAATCCATGGTACGCCCACATCTCGAATACTGTGTACAGATGTGGTCTCCTCACCTCAAAAAAGATATACTGGCACTAGAAAAGGTTCAGAGAAGGGCAACTAAAATGATTAGGGGTTTGGAGAGGGTCCCATATGAGGAAAGATTAAAGAGGCTAGGACTCTCCAGCTTGGAAAAGAGGAGACTAAGGGGGGATATGATAGAGGTATATAAAATCATGAGTGGTGTGGAGAAAATGGATAAGGAAAAGTTATTTACTTATTCCCATAATACAAGAACTAGGGGTCACCAAATGAAATTAATAGGCAGCAGATTTAAAACAAATAAAAGAAAGTTCTTCTTCATGCAGCGCACAGTCAACTTGTGGAACTCCTTACCTGAGGAGGTTGTGAAGGCTAGGACTATAACAGCGTTTAAAAGAGAACTGGATAAATTCATGGTGGTTAAGTCCATAAATGACTATTAGCCAGGACGGGTAAGAAATGGTGTCCCTAGCCTCTGTTTGTCAGAGGATGGAGATGGATGGCAGGAGAGAGATCACTTGATCATTGCCTGTTAGGTTCACTCCTTCTGGGGCACCTGGCATTGGCCACTGTCGGTAGACAGATACTGGGCTAGGTGGACCTTTGGTCTGACCCGGTATGGCCGTTCTTATGTTCTTACCCATCTGAGGTAGTAACCTGGACACCTGATTGCAGTGTAGCTGTAGCTATGTCGGTCTCAGGATATTAGAGAGACAAGGTGGATGAGGTAATCCATGGTCCAATAAAAGGTATTACCTCACCCACCTGGACACCTGATTGTCATTTGTAATACTGTAGTGTACAGAGTTCAGCTGACCATGGATCTTCACATTTCCCCTAGATGGCCACCAGTGCTTGCATATTGTTAAGAACTGTGGCAAAGCACAACACTACATATGTTGAGTGCTATCTACTGGCACTTTATCTATTAACTCATGATTTACATCTACAGAGAGCTCTCAGCCTCAAGCCAGCTGATAGTACACTTGTATGATTGATTTCTTCTGTGATACAGAAAAGTGAGTATTTTTTTCTTATAATGTAGGCCCAAATTACCAGTACAGAATCTCTGGGCCTTCACTTTCAGACAATGCACCCTCTCAATCAATCCCCTTCCCTTGGTACCAGCTCTCTCTAGCTCTCCTTGCTACATGCAAGTGTAAAAGTATAATTAGCCAGGCCAAAAAAGAATGTGAAGACCAACTAGCAAAAGACACAAAAACTAACAGCAAAAAATTAAAAATTAAAACATCAGCAGCACGAAGCCTGCTAGACAACCAGTGTGGCCACTAGCTGATCAAAGTGCTAAAGGAGCATTCAAGGCAGACAAGGCCGTTGCTACTCCTGGGGGAATTCTGCACCAAAAATTAAAAAATTCTGCACACAATATTTTA
This sequence comes from Mauremys reevesii, assembly GCF_016161935.1. Classification (NCBI taxonomy): domain Eukaryota; kingdom Metazoa; phylum Chordata; order Testudines; family Geoemydidae; genus Mauremys; species Mauremys reevesii. The sequence continues at coordinate 86,098,744 of NC_052624.1, forward strand.
AAATTCTGAATATTTTATTAGTCAAAATAACACAATATAATCATGCCAGTGTCAATTATTTTGGTAATTTATTGTCAACAACTATGTCTGTAACAATACAGATAACAAAAAAGATTCAGGAAATGTTTTTTGACAAATAAATTCCTTACTAGGCATATTAATATAGAACTTTGAGTAATAATTCATTTAAACTACAATACAGAAATGTATTTTCCTCCAACCCTTAGAAGCAGTGCAAAGGCTTAGGTGAGTCAGGGGTAACAGAGGAGCTGAGGGAGAGGGAAGCAAATGCTAGGAAGAAGCGGGGGAGTGAACCTGGAGGGTTATTAGGGGAAGTATGAACAGGTTCTTTGGTTGGGAAGGGATTGTTAGTGAGACCCTGGCTGATCCCTAGCCTCTTTCATTCAGTCAGGCACATCTGCCCCAGTCCCCATGTATTCCTACACCTCAATTCAGCCAAGCACATCTGTACATGTTGCCATGTGGCCTTGCACCCCCACTCTCCCCTGTCGCCAATGTGTCCCCGCACCCTGGCATAGCTGCCCCATCTCCTTATATCTGTGCACCCTCCTCCCCCCATCCTTATGTATCCCTACATGTATCCCCTCCATCCTTATGTATCCCATGTGGCCCTGCACCCCTACTCCCATTCAGCCCCTGGCTCAATGCTGTCACCCCACTAGCCTCTGTGCCCGTTCCAAACTGTTCTGCCCACTAGCCTTTCTGAACTCCAGCCTGTGTGACTCTGCCCAGCATCCGTGTGCCCCCCAATCTGTTCTCTCCCAGCCCCCATAGCCTGTGCCTCCTCACCTGGCCCTGCAGGCAAGGGGCTGTGAGGAAGGCGACCTCTCCCTGTCAGCAGCTGGCTGCTCCAGCCCATGAGCCCACGGTCCTCTCTTCTGGCACAACCTGGTGGGCAAAAGGTGTAATTACAGCTTCCCTTTGCCTCCACATCAGAATCAATTATTCTGATGGGGGTGGAATCTGTGGGGGACATTAATGCTGTGCTTGTGCAGTGGTGCTGAATTCCCACAGGAGTACATTGTGGAGAAGCTAAATGAATTCTCTGCATCAGTCTTCACTGCAGAGGAAGTGAGGGAGATTCCCACACCTGAGCCATTCTTTTTACGTGACAAATCTGAGGAACTGTCCCAGACTGAGGTTTTGGAACAAATTGATAAATTAAGCAGTAATAAGTCTCCAGGATCAGATGCCATTCACCCAAGAATTCTGAAGGAACTCCAGTATGAAACTGCAGAGCTAACTGTGGCATGCAACCTATCGCTTAAATCAGCCTCTGTACCAGATGACTGCAGGATAGTTAATGTAACACCGATTTTTTTAAAACGCTCCAGAGAAGATCCCAGCAATTACAGGCCCTTAACTCTAATGTCAGTACCAGGCAAATTGGTTGAAACTATAGTAAAGAACAGAATTATCAGACATATAGATGAACACGATACGTTGGAAAAGAGTCAGCATGACTTTTGTAAAGGGAAATCATGCCTCACCGACCTATTAGAACTTTTTGAGGCTGTCAACAAGCATGTGGACAAGGGTGATCCAGTTGATATAATGTATTTGGACTTTCAGACAGTCTTTGACAAGGTCCAACACCAAAGGCTCTTAAACAAAGTAAGCGGTCCTGGGAGAAGAGAGAAGGTCCTCTCATCAATAGGCATATGGTTAAAACATAGGAAACAAAGGGTAGGAATAAATGGTCTGTTTTTACCTTGGAAAACGGTAAATAGCAGGGTCACCACAAGGATCTGAACTGAGACCAGTGCTGTTCAATATATTCATAAATGATGTGGAAAGGGAGATGAATACTAAGGTGACCCAATTTGTAGCTGATACAAGATAGTTAACTCCACCAGAGTGGCCCTTTGGGGCCATCTGCCTGTCCCAAGTCAGGGTAAAGGAGGAGGGTTGGGCGTGGGGCTAGCAACCCCACCCCATAAAACATTAATTTGCTACAGAAACGCCAACAATAGAGATAACAGAGGCTTTTATCCTGGAAAAAGAAGGGTCTTCAACTCAAAGACACATGATGCTGGGTGGTGAAAGCTGCGAGGAAGCCACTAAGCCGATCACCCTTCTTGCAACCAGGATTACCATCGGCACATGGAACGTGAGGACCATGTACGAGTCAGGAAAGACGGCGCAGGTTGCAGTAAAGATGAGGAGCAACAACCTGACCCTACTAGGTATTAGTGAGACAAGATGGAAATTAGAAGAAGGAGGTGGGGCTGGATAGGACACACACTACGCAAGCAGCCAATCAACATCACCAGACAGGCATTGCGGTGGAACCCCCAAGGCAAGCGGAAAAGAGGCCGTCCAAGAAACACCTGGCGACGCGACCTTCAGGCTGATTGCACAAAAATGGGCTATACCTGGAACCAGTTAGAGCAAATGGCCCAGGATAGAGGACTCTGGAGTTCTATGGTTGGCGGCCCATACCCCGACTGGGGTGACGGGCATGAAAAAAAAAAACAAGATAGTTAAGACCAGAGCAGACTGTGAAGAGTTACAAAGGGATTGCATAAAACTGGGTGACTGGGCAACAAAATGGCAATTGAAATTCAATAGTGATAAATGCAAAGTAATGCATACTGGAAAACATAATACCAACTATACATACAAAATGATGGGGTCTAAGTTAGCTGTTACCTCTCAAGAAAGAGATCTTGGAGGCATCATGGATAGTTCTCTGAAAACATTCACTCAGTGTGCAGTGGCAGTCAAAAAAGCAAACAGATTGTTATGAACCATTAGGAAAGGGATAGATAATAAGACAGAAAATATAATGCTGCTATATAAATCCATAATGTGCCCACACTTTGAATACTGCACGTAGTTCTGGTCTATAAAGATACACTAGAACAGGAAAAGGTACAGAGAAGGGCAACCAAAATTAGTAGGGGCATGGAACAGCTTCCATATGAGAGATTAAAAGACTAGGACTGTTCATCTTAGAAAAGAGATGACTAAGGGGAGATATGATAGAGGTCTAAGAGATCATGAATGGTGAGGAGAAAGTGAATAAGAGTTATTTACCCCTTCACATAACACAAGAATCAGGGGTCACCCATTCAAATTGATAGGCAGCAGGTTTAAAACAAACATAAGGAAGTACTTGAGTGATCCATCCTATCGTCCAGTCCCAGTTTCTGGCAGTCAGAGTTTTAGGGACACCCAGAACATGGGGTTGCATCCTACATTCCCTCTAAGGTGCGTGCCTGCACAGCCGCACAGGACACCAAGAGCTGTGCACTTAATGAGCAGAGCCGTGCAGGAATTCACACTGCACTCAGGGGTGTGGCCACAGGTGGGCCTGGAAGATGTCAGTGGGGTGAGGTGGGGGTGATGGGGAAGCTTGGGGCTGCGGTGGGGCAAAACGCTTCTTCCTCCCCAACCCTGGAGCTGCTGTGGCAGGGAGAGATGCTCTCCCCCAGCCCAGGTGCTGCTGCAGGGAAAGAGGGCTGGGGGGAGTAATCTATCCTCACTGCAGCCCCAGGGCAGCCTGGACCCCAAACCCTTCATCCCCGGCCCCACCTCAGAGCCCAGACCCGCAGCCGAGCCCTCCCCAACCTCACACCCCAACCCTCTGCCCTGAGACCCTTCCCACACCCTGAACCCCTCATCCCCGGCCCCACCCCAGAGCCCTCACCTCCCACACTGTAACCATCTGCCCCAACCCTGAGACCTCCAACACACTCCAAACCCCTGGGCCCCACCCCTGCCACACATCACCTCCATATTGGTTCACATAACAAAATTAATTCTGCACATTAATGGGAAAAATTAGAGGGAACATTGGTTGCATCTCTGACCAACTTGGTTTATAGCCATTGATGGGCCTATGCTCCACGAACTTATCTAATCCTTTTTTGAATCGTTATACTTTTGGCCTTCATAATATCCCATGGCAATGAGTGCCACAGGTTGACTGTACATTGTGTTAAGTACTTCCTTTTGTTTGTTTTAAAAAACTTTGCCACCTCACTGTTTACCCCTTTTTCCAGACATTTACGAATATGTTGAACAGCACTGGTCCCAGTACAGATCCTTGGCATTCAAACTCCTTAGCTGGCCTAGAAGACGTCATCCTAATTGTTTAAGGAATGTCATTGCCTAAAAGTAGGATCAGCTATATAATGGTGTGATTGTTTAAAAAGAAAAATTGGAAATCAGATTCATTTTCCTGCCTTCAGTGGTTTTCTGTATATAGCTTTGTTCAAATTTTCCTCTCATTTCCTGCATCCCTTCTACAGCTCAGCACATTTTTGTTTTACAACCTTCCCACCCCTTTTCCATAAACTTGTGTTTTTTGTCTTTCTTGAGGAGTTGTTATTACATTTTAGTGCTCTTAAGTATTGCCTGAGAGAGTTATGAAGACATTCACAATTAAATTTCAATGAAATCCTTACTTGGTTGAATCATTATTCAGACTTATTTACATGATGGAGAGGTTTCAGTTTTATTTATTTTTTAGGACTCCCACCCAACACTCAGTTCTGTTGTTCAGGAGTGGTGACCCAGATGGGAGGATATTAGGGTTGCTATGGTACATACTCAAAACCACTTTTCCCCAGACACACTTAGAAATAACTGGGAAACAATCACTGGAATGTTATACACACTGAAAACACATTTATTTTACTCAAAGATTCCTTCGCCTCATTTACATCGATTTATTTCAAGAAAATAAAGACATCGTGGAAAAAGTAAAGAGTTTCTTTGCATTTTCATCCCTTGTGCTTACCTGTCTTGATGGTCTCCTTTTCTTTTGCTTAGCTGTTACTTCACAAGGGCCACCATTTTAAAAATAGGTGCAAGGTGCACACCAACAGGGTTACTGCATATCTGTTGAGTTTCTATATGTGCAACATGCATGTGTTTTTGCAGGTATACCACTGCTTCTATGTTTGAAAGTTGGCCCACAATGTATCCTACACTCATCAGTATGTAGACATTAGCATATCCTATTAGGTTCTGCTTCCAGTATTGGCCAATATCAGATTGTTCGGAAGACAAACAATAACAACGCACCTGGCCAGTTCAGTGCCATACATAAAGTGGGTGCAAGGATGGGTTTTATCTGTGCCAAGCAGGTGATAAGCTTATGCTCTGAAGTTAATTAAAGTTGTCAACATCTCAAGCCCTGTATCTACAAATGTTTACGGTCACAAAATTATACCTTCCTTTTAACAATCCAGTAACAGAATTTGCTTGATAATGGGCTGCTGTAATGAATTTCACAGACTTCTGATCCACTCTGTAATTACAAGTCTCTCTAGAAAAACTGTCTTCATTACTGAAACCTTTGAGATTAAATATTTTTTGGAAAGTTCTGTGCTGAAATTTTTCCAGAGACATGCCTTCTGAAGGGACACCGACAATCGTATTCTAAGAGGCATCATTGCCTCACAGAGCAATAATAATATGACCATCGTTCATTTAAGGCATGAAACTCTAAGCAATCAAACCTAGCATCCAATAGACCCTATTCACTACAACTATCAACAAAGGATTTAGGAAATAGTTTGTAATGGATCCTAAATGTTTCCCCCAACCAATATAGTCTGGTTGTATTTTTCCATTGAGCAGATATTCCCACTACTTTACTGCAGAAGCACTTTTATTTCTAAATTAAGCTGCACTGATCTAATTTAGTATTTAGAGATAACCTTAATGCTCCAGATCTTAGTTGTTTACTTACATCACTAATCAGCCCTGATGGTAGCACACAATGTTTTTTTCCTGTTCTGAACCATTTCCCTTTTAAATGATTAAAACTAACTTTTTGCACTATCCAAGCAGTTTCTGAAGTGCCAATGCAGGTTTTATTTGCATGTAAATAAAATCTCTGTTTATAATGCAAGGCTGGTTTAGTGAACAAGTAGACTGGATGTTACAAGAAATCACCTCCTCCCTTCCCAACAAATAGCATCTGGTTGTGACAATTTTAAAAGCATATTTCAGTAAAGTATTGCCAGACTGTGACTTTATTAGGAACACAGGAAACATAACTATATCCAGCTGTTAAGATCAAAGCATTAAATCACAGTCTTAATTAGCCCTCTGAACATACCACTAAAATGCAATGCGGCATTGTTATAAATTAGAGTGATTACTATAAAAAGGCAAGTATTTGATAACCGATACCACACAGTTATTCCTAGTTGAATAGTAGGGAAGCTGTGGTATCGTAGGTAGCATGTTACGGTAAATGTGGACACATACAGATTTTAAATGGCAACCACTTTATCACAGGCATTCATCAGCTATAGAGAAAGCCTTTGACTTCTGTAACTTCTTAATATGCCATCCATATATTATATACATTTCTATTTATGATATTTCAGGTACAAGAGTATTGATGCTGAAGACCTACAGGAAAATAGTACTTTTCAATGTCAGAATTGAAATATACATGAACTGCTGAAAAACCGAGTCCTTTTGAAGAAGTAGCTTTTGTAATAATTGTCAATTTTACTTATAATTGCTTGTTTTCTCAAGCAAAGTAAATCCATTTTAAAATAAATAAATTAGAATTTTAAAAAATGAATATATGACATTTCAATGCATTGCTATGTACATGTGGTTTTAATGGAAATAGCTTCAGTTGTCATGCTTGCTTGCTGGAACAAAATGTTCAATGGACATGATTAGTTATGGCACTGAAATAAGGACCCTACTGGAACTAATTTATGCCCCTATCCTGAAAATATGTACATATCTGCTGCGCTTCACTACTGTGAGTAGCCTCCATTGAAATCAATGAAGTGATTGTGGTTTGAAATTAGGCATGCGTGTGTTTGTATGACCAAGGCCTTAGAATAGGTCTTTCCCAGTGAAAATGAAGACACATTACATTCGGACTGTGCCAGCATCAGTCTTTTTAAACACATTTCCAAAACTGATAAAATATATATTGTTAGAAAACCCATACACTTACAGCCTGTACTCCTAATATAGTAAATTAGAATACATGATATACAGTGTTCACATGCTGAAGTTTATATCCCAGTGTCAGTTGGAATAATGGTACAATTTCATGCTACCTGTAAATTGGTCTTATTATAGGATCAACAGTACCAATACAGATGCCAAATCATTGTGATGGCCCATACTCCTCTGAGAAGCTCATGACACAACCTTGTTGAATTCTACTGCTGGACTTGCATAGGACACAAACTTGACACCAAAAGAAGTTTCAGGAGAAATCTAGGAGGCAAGAGAAAGGACATCTAGGAAGGAGAGAAGGAAGTAAATTGGTGGATTCATGCCTTTGAAAAGATCAATTTACAGATAGAATAAACTTGTCACAATCCCAGGCAGACTGCATCTACCAGTCTGAATTCTGGACACTGGGAAAAGGCAAGCTGTAGACAATCTTTCCTTCCCAGTGGAACCATCAGTCAGACCAGAGTTTGGAGGGTGATGCTCCAAAAGTCCTTACATTACCTTGCAACCAAATGCTACCTCAGTAGAGGGGTGGAAAAGCTACCTCATAATGTCTGATGAAGGAGTATACCAAGGACCAGCTGGTGGCTTTCAAGATTTCTGATTATGACTCTGTTCTGAACCATCCATAAAGTAGCTATATATCAAATAGCACTCACATGAGGAAAGATAACCCAATGGTGAGGACATTAGCCTAGGATTTAGGAGAGCTAGGTTTAAGTCCCTGTTGTGCTGCAGACTTCCTGTAGAGCCTTGTACAAACCAATTAGGCACCTAAATAACTTTAAAAATCTAGTCCTAACTCCACTGATTTCAAGTTAGTTAGTTGTTTAGGCACTGACTTGCTAGGTTCCTATCTGCATCTTTAGTCTCTCTGGGCCTCAGTTCCCCATCTGTAAATACAGATAACAATACTTCCCTAGCTCAGAAGGTTGTTGTGAGGATAAATACATTGAAGATTGTGAGGTAATGCGATATAACAGTAATTGAGACATGTAAATATAGATAGATGAGAGGATTGGGACCCAAGTAAGGCAATACTATGTTTTTGTTAAGGTGGAAGGGGGAATTGCCCTTTGTGCACAAAGAAAGGAGGAGGTCTGGGGGAAACTTCATTAAGTAAGAATTTAATCAGCGAAGAGAATTGTACTAATGGAGAGAGTTGTGAGCCTATGAGTCATGATAACTGCCACCAAAAGTAAAGTTTGGATTTAGCCTTCAACATCATAGCTTATGAGGTGAGAAAAATGCAATATTAACCACAGGAAAGAAACATACTTTTTGCTTGTCGTCCTCTTGAATTTGATAAAGTATCTAGCAAACCCCGTTACTCGATTTTTTTTTTCCTTTTTAGGGAGATGCCATTGATTTCCACAGCATCTGGAATACAGAATCCTATTTTACGCTTAACTTTTCTTTTTAAAAGGGTCTTTCCTGGATTTTTCCTTTTTAATATTCAGAATCATAAGGACACTGGTAATTAGTTTTAATATTTATTCTAATGGAATAGTCTGGCAATATGAGCAGAGGAAGACAAGGAGGAAAGAGAAATTTCACTCTCCTCAGGAGGGTGAAGAGGAAAAGTGAGAACAAGATCTCAACGCGGCTTTAGTCTTCTCTTGCTTCTGGCTGTTTTCCTGTGTGATTTGGGGTTTGTCTGTTTTTTGTTTGGTTGGTTTGGGGTTTTTTGCTTTGCTGAGGCAACGAAACTGGCTCATGATGATCCAAATCTAAGGGGAAGGTGACTCAATCTCAGGGAACCATAGGAGGGAGAAGGGGTGATCGGAGAAGATTGCTGAAGTGGGGGGGGGTAAAAAAAAAAGAGAGATACAAATGGGGAAAAGCTCCCTCCAATGAACAAATCCATATAGAAGAAAATTTGGGATCTATGCACCATAAAGACTGGGTCTGGGTTGGAAGGTCTTGGAATAGGAAGGGAAGAGGAGAGAGAGGGCAGAGGAAGAGAAGAAATAGTATTAGATGGGAGGAGGGTTGCGAGCCCTCACGACTGAGGTGCTTTCACAGATTCCCTGCCTTTGCTAGCTTTCTTTGGCTGAATCCTCCTCCATCTTGTTAAATGTCAGCATGAGCAGGGGATCCTTGGTGGTACTGGGCAAGCAAAACATTTTGGCCCCCTGCAGACTCATTGCTTCAGGTTCTTGGTTTAGACCGCTCTAGGCCTCTGAATCCACAGAACTGGCGAGTGTAGAGCTGCAGAGACTGGGCCCTGGAAACAGGGGAAGAAAAGAAAAAACGAGAATAGCTAAAAGGGAAGGGAAAGGAGAAGGTGAAAGCCCCGAGGAGGAGCACTGAAATGCTTCCTAAACATCTCAATTGAGGCAGATGATTGGAATCCATCACTGAGTGTCTCCTTTTGTCCTGTGCAAGACCAATGGTAAAATTCTTCAGTGCTTCCTTCATAGTGTAGTGTATTAGCATTCCCTTCCATGACTGCATTGTCCAGGGCCAGGACTGTGTGCAATGACATTAGGCAGTATAGGCTGCATTTAGTCAGTCTAGGATTTAGAGAGCCAGAGAGAATGACAAGAACCTGTCCTTGTAGCCGCAGAAATAAGAATCCCTTTTATATTCATCACTAGTGCATCCTGTCTCTGCTGTACCATAAAGCTGTTACACACACACACAATTTCTTAAAGGTGATCAGACTACAGGGTTGTCTGAAATCCAGACTGGCAGATTCACTGCACCTAAAAATGTCACTTCAAGCTTATTCTTATATTAAAATATCAAGTAAATTAAGAGAATTGCAATATCTGATATTGCAAGTTAGAAGCTGTGTTTTACAATAGTTTCCTGTCAAAGAATTAACAAGTTTACAGAGGGAAAATTACTACTTACACACAATTACCACACAAGGCCTCTGGAATACTGGGGCTTTTTAGGGCCCTGACTCAGGAAGGCACTTACACACATGCTTAAACACATCCGTGTTCAGGAAAGCACTTGAGCCCATGCTTTACTTCTTTCCTGAAAAGGGATGCGTTCCTTCATCAGGGCCAAGACACAAATGTACAGAATATCAATTAAATATAATTACTGGCATAGTTTCATTTAAAGGTCTGAGAGTTCTGATTAGTAGTTGAATTCCACAGTAACCTTTAATTGAGTAAGTATTAAACATAAGCCAGTTCAACTTGATCATAAATATTGAAGGCGCAATTCTTCTCTCCGGCCACTTACCAGATCTCAATTCTGACATTTTATTCTTGCTGCAGAACGCTTTGTTAGAACAGACACATGGTGCAACACCTTTCATTTTCCTGGCAGTCCCGTCAGTTTAAACTTTAAACTTAAAAAAATATTCTAGTCCTTATGGTTACTAAAATATCCTTCTGATTATGAAACAATACAACATTGTTTTACTGTATCTACAGATAAAAACACTGAAACAATAGCTCTGAGTTTGCCCCCTTCATATCAATATTGTTGTTAACTACCACATGTGAGCTGTTGGACAATTTTACCAGAAACAGACAACAAATGTGCTTCTTGCTTTTGGTTGGATAACAAATAACTCAGGGATACAAAAGATATATTAGGTCAGACTCAATCCCTAGACCAGATTTTTCCTGACAGATTTTTTTTTAAACACTTTATCCTGTCCAGTTTTAAATAACTCAGTAACTGAAGATTTTTCCACTTCTCTTGGGAGATTTTTCTATAGAATAATAGGAACTATTTTCCTGATTTTAGTTTTTAATTTCATCCCATTATTCATACTTGTAGACTAGCCAAGTAAAACACCAGGGAAGGGGGGCATAAGCCACCAGGAGAAGGTGGCAAGAGGAAGGAGGCCAGTAACAGACACCAGAAGAGTCAAAAGATGATTAAGCAGAGGAGGGAGGAGGAGGAGGGAAATTATTATGTTGAGAGGAGGAAAACAATCAGAGAAGGGGCTAAGGAGAGCTTTAAGAAGTCCCACAACTTTTTCCCCTCCTGCAGCACATGAGAATACTGGAATCCAGAACCACCAGTGTGGATCTGAGAGGAGAAATCTGATCTTCAAAAAACACCGAGTAACTATTCTCCACACTCCGCCTCATAAAAGAGAGACAGAGTTCCCACAGAAATTGCTCACCCTCCCGGACTTTTTTTCCCCCAGAGAAGGAAAAGAGAGACTCCTCAGTAGCACATAGCAAAATGTTACAACAGTCTTGCACAGCTGCCATGAAAAATTACCAGCCATGACATCCTTCCTCTCTCTCAAGAATCAATGTAGAAACATAGGAATTGCATACCGTAACAGACCAATGGTCCACTCTACTGCTCTGTCTCTGAGAATGACCAAGGAAGGATGTTTCCTAATACCTAACACCACAAAATAGCTAATTCGGTGACTACTTTTGTGAGCAAGACTGCAAGGATTTTTATTCCCTCATACATACTTAGGTGTTCACATGATAAGCCAAATCACAGAGGTTTGAGTTGACCTTGTAATATAGAACCCCACTGCTGAAAGAAGAGGGGTTCAAATTTTTCTCTACCTGTATCAACTCACCACTATTTATATTGAATACAAGTAGCTTGCATCATATTTAATGTAACCTATAGCTAAAGGATATATTCCTTTATATTTTGTTTACTTATCATTTCTGTCAAACAGTAACTGATATAAAGGCTCGGTCTAGAAGTTAAGTGCAGGGTGTCTACATACATATACGTATTTCCAAAACAAGGTGCCATAAACACAAAACTTCTGGCAGCTACCATAAAAATAAGTACAGAAAACACTCTGTAATCATTACTGATGGTAACTGCAAAAGCAAATACTTTTAGTCTATAAAAGAAAAACAGTTTGTAATATAAAGACCCAGTTCAGTGTTTAAAAAAAAAAAAAAAAAAAGGACACATGTAGACCTATCCAGTGCCCACTGAAGTCAGTGGAAAGACTCAGTCACTTCAGTGGGAGCTGGACCAGGCCTTGGAATTCCAGAACTTCCCCAGATTCTCAAAATCTAAAAAAGGTCAAGCAACAACAAGCAGCAGCTATGGGCTCAATTCATTTAGGAAAGGAAAAAACAAAGAGGACTAGATTAACAAGAAGGGGTTTCATGTGTCATCATCTACAACTCCCTTCCTGCGCTGGCTCCGAAAGTGGCGCTCAATATTTATTGTCACTTCCCTCTGCAGGTTTCTGCTGTTGGTTTTTCCAGCTGTTCTGATCCAGGGGTGCTGAAGAACTTGTTGAGCTGTGTAGCGCTTTTGAGGATCTATCACCAACAGCCTGGTTATCAGATCTTTCGCTGCTATTTCATGCCAAAAAAAATAGAAGGGGAAAAAAAATACAGTGTGATGATGTTGATGTCCTGATGTCCAGTGATAACCAAATAAAACATTACCTCCATTTTCTTACTACTTTTGCCATAATAATATGTATGACTATCACTGAGTCAGTGCAGTGATTGGAATCAGAATTTAATGCCATGAGGTTGTTATGCTTATAAAAAGCACACAAGATTTTTTTTATAGGGGAAAAGGCAACACACTGCATTTATTGAGAATACAGCAGTTAGCATATGCTTTTTAGTCAGTCTCACACACACACACACACACACACAGTCTCACCAGTTGATGTTTATAGTTATTAGTTTAGAGTTTGGATTAATTTAGTGGCCAGCCAGATTGGTTGCAGAGGGGAGCCGGGCTCTGTTGATTGCGATTTGATGCTTTGGAGTTGTTGGCAAGACGAACCCAAAGCCCCATGGCAAAGCACTTTGTTATTATAGTTGAGGGGGTTTTGTTGAAGTTTATGGATTTTGCTGAGTTAGTTTATGACCGGTTATTTTTTAGTGGGTATTGTTTTTTGATGGCTCAAAACACCTTCGGGAGGGTTATTTTGTTTGGTTTTGATTTAATTAATTATTTTGTTTTAAGGATGCTAGCCTTTACCTTAGGGTTGTTAATTTGCCCCTTTTTAACTATAGATGCGTGTTGATTTTTTTTGGTGATTTTGAGGTTTTTTAGGGTTGGGTTTTTTTGGTTTTTCTTTTTTTGGCCATTTAGCTTTAATAATGGCCTTTACATTTTTTTTTAATGCATACATTTTTTATTTACACAGTTTTTTGCAGAGATCTTTAAAAGGTAACAAATTGCAGTGTTTTATGTTGAACAAGAAAGGCATTGTAAATTAGACCTTACTAAATTTTGTAATTATTTTTTCCACACTGGGGCCTCAGCCTCTGAAATTCCTCTAATTTAATTAACAGACACAGACAAGATTCTGTCTGTTACTTGCAAGGCATAAATAAAAAGAAAATGGCTAATACTAGCATTTATTTATTTTATTACCTTAATTCTTACTATAAAACATACACTGTATATAGCCAAAACATAACCAATTATATAGCACAGTACCCATGGTACAACATAATCCCCCTTTTGACCCCTTGAGAACAATTTTTGAGTGGGTCATATTTTATATACCATATATACTCGTTCATTAGCCCATTCGTTTATAAGCCGACTCCCCCAAGATGCTTAGGTAAAAATAGCAAAAACTGTATGACCCTTTCATAAGCTGACCCTATATTCAGGGGTTGGCAAACTTTGGCTCCCGGGTGTCAGGATAAACTGCTGGCGGGTCTGGATGTTTTGTTTACTTGGAGCGTCTGCAGGCATGGAGCCCCTCCGCTCCCTATGGCCGCAGTTTGCTGTTCCCAGCCAATGGGAGCTGCAGGAAGTGGGGCTTCCCGCAGCTCCCAGTGGCTGGGAACGGCGAACTGTGGACACAGGGAGCTGAGGGGCTCCATGCCTGCAGATGCTACAAGTAAAACAAAACAATAATGTATTAGATATTCAATTAAATGATTCCATAGAGTTTAGAATCATCAGATTTTGGTGTAGACCCATTTATAAGTTGACCCCCGCTCTTTGATTTATCACTTTTTACCAAAAATATTCAGCTTATGAACGAGTATATATGGTAATTGTTTTATAGCAACGTATTGGAAGGGAATTTGAGCATGTGGTTGTAATTTGACAAACATTTTTATTTAGCAACACATACAAAACATTTTAATTAGGCAAATACAGAATAGTACCAATACAATTAACAATGGATGAAGCATGATTGATAATATACCTTTGGAAGTGGGAGACCAGTTTGTAAAAACATTATACCAATGATATGCAGTAAGGTTGGTTTTTTTTAGAATCAGCTATTTTAATTATATATTTATTTGCATGTGTTTTTTGGAAAATTTGCTTTATATTTTTTTGAGTTTATTGTAAAAACTGAGTGACTTTTGCTTTTAGAAACAAATGATTAGGTAATTTTTGCTAATTCAAACCAAGGGAAATGGAGAAGTTAACTAAGGGGGCGATTACGGTACTTTGGGCTTTTTTTAGCTTAGGAAGGTAATAAGTGTGATTATTAATGTATAAAATGTTTGCATTGCATTTACACTTATTTATTGGTGACTAGGTAATGCTGTTATTTTTTTTTTAATATTGTTTTTTAGGATACAATACACACACATTGTTTATTATATACAACACGGGTTATATTTTATAGTTTATTTTAGATGCATGTGCCTAGCGATATATTTTTACTGCATGGTTTTGTGGTGGCAGGCAGGGCGAGGCATACCTATTTGCAAGGGTTTTATTTTGACTGACTTATAATGCGAGGTAACCAGAAAGATTTTATGGTCAATTTTGGTAGTGGTCTGGTTTTGATTTAATGAATTATTTTCTGTTTTAAGGATGCTAGTCTTCACCTCAGGGTCGTTAATCCGCCCCTTCTCAACTATGGATGCGAGCTGATGGTTCTCTGGCGTCTTTGAATTTTTTCAGTTTTTTTAATTCTCCTCCCTTGGCCATCTGGCTTCAACCATGGCCTTCACACCTTATCTTTCCCTGATGCATACATTCCTCATTCACACAAACCGTTCTTTGCAGAGATCTTCAAAAAATAACAAACAGTGTTTTATGTTGAACGAGAAAGACATTGTAAATTAGACCTTACTAAATTTTGTAACTATTTTTTTCTGCATTGGGGCCTGGGCCTCCAAAATGCCTCTAATTTAATTAACATAAACACAGACAAAATTCTATTACTTGCAAAAGATAAATTTTTAAAAAATGGCTAACACTAGTATTCACTATTCTATTTATTTATTTTATTACCTTAATTCTTACTATAAAACATACACTATATATAGCCAAAACATAACCAATTATATAGCACAGTACCCCATAGTACAACAAGGTGACATATCCCTAATGTGTCTTTTGGCATCACCATTGTCCCCCATAAGAAGGCAGGAGGGCAGAGGCAAAGGGCAAATTTCCAAGATAGAGGATTTCATCTGCAAGGCACCAGAGGAGGACAAGCAATTGAGGGAGCTTTTGGCTGCCAGGTTTGGTTACTTGGTGCCAGGCCTGTGGAAGAACAGAGTTCTATGTGCATGCTTAAGACTAAAGGCACTGCTGAACAAGGGTTTTCAAAAGAGATACTGCAGACAGATAAAGTATTAAACTGGATGAGGAATCCCATTAACTTCAATGGGGTTATGGGGTCTCCCTTGGACATTATCCTTGTGTGTCTTTTTGCACAGACCTTCACACTCTAACATCACCAAATGTTCTGCTTTGATGCCTTAATTGTAGATACATTTATAGCCAGACTGCAGAAAAAACCCTTGCTCTTCAGAAAGGGAATTATATCCAATTTAAATGTATCAGATCTGATTTTTATACACACAGCTGTTGATGTGAACTGAGGACTAAAGTCATGTTTTAAAAAATACTGTGACATTCTGTAAGATCCTGAGGTAGGTTATAAGTAATGAATCTTACCACCCGAAATACTGTCCCAGTATGGTGAAAGGAATTCATAGTGACCCAGCTCTATGATTTTAAACAGTTCTTCCTGATCTCGCTCCTGACTTCGGAAAGGAGGGAAGCCACATAGCAGAATATAGAGTATCACACCAGTAGCCCACATGTCTACTTCCAGTCCATAGCCTAGGGAAAAGAAAAGAAAATACCATTTTTCATACCACAGGTTAAATGCCTCTTACCAAAAATACCTTTTAGAGATGAAACTCAGACTTGCAATGAACTGCCGGCTTCATATTACATTCTTTAAGAAACACCATTGATCCACAGCTTTGCCTGCTGCTCAGAAACTCAGTTTTCTGACCAAGAGTGGTGAATGGAATAAGTAGTGACCAAGGCAGCTCTTGACAAACTGTGTACTACACTATACTATCATTTTATAATAACAGTCCTTCCATAGCATCTTTCCTCTTCAAATATTGTCAGTGTTACAACACCAGTGTCTATTATAGCTTAATTGAAAAATGCAGCATACATTTAAAAAATACCCTTGTAAACCAGTTATTTTCAGGTTCACATTCCCTTCCACAAGCAGTAAACAGATCCCGAGTTTCCTTTGTAATTCTGAATGATTACAGATGGGTGAGTCTGCTCTAAAAACAAGAACCACAACCAGCACACTCATGCCCTGAGCCAAATTGAACCCCAAACCTTTTCCAGGTTTGAATATATTTGGATAAGAAACTCCTCAACTCTTCCTTCTCTCTCTTTATCTTCCAAAAATGTTGGGTTGTTGCTTAGTGAGACCATTCAGGGTCACTGCCTCCTCTTGCACTGATGGGACTTTAAGGTTGTAGGGGCTTCGACCATGAGGTAGAAGAAAACAGGAATCTTCAGTGAGTAACACCAAAACAATTCTTCTTTCTTTACACAATTTTAACAAACATAATCTATGCTAGTTTGATTCTTGTCAATTGAGAAGAATATACATTTTAGTATTTATACATTAATAATAGGAAGGTTAGTTAGGTTTCTTTAGTGACAAGCAATGCACAGAAATATTTTATGAATAGAAAAGGCAGAGTAATTGATTTTTTAAAAACTGATATTATATTCACCCTTCTCAGCAAGTATTTCAGGGGAAACGTATGTTGGTGTTCCACACACAGTAAATATGGGTTTCGTAACCTTCTTTGCAAGGCCAAAATCTGCTAGTTTCAACGTAGTAGATTTATCTGCATTATGCTGAACCTGTACCAAAACAAAAACAAAACAACACAAAACAGATCTTTAATCCAATGGCGTTTGAGAAGCAAATGAACAGATGAAATTCAAGATGGGGATAAACAGAGAGGATAAAATCTTTAGCCCAACAGTAACAAATTCAAGTTAGCCAAAATGAAGTAAAAAATCAACATACCAATAAGCAAGAGCAGTCTGTACATTCAGAAAGTCAAAAAGACAAACATTTTCAGAAGGAAAGGATATAAATGAAAAAGAAAACTTACTCTTCTATAAACTGTGTTACTCAGCAATTTCCAAGGAAAAAACAGGTGGTGTGGCGGGTATGAATAAAGAAGAAATTGTTCTTGTTTCAGACAGAGATTTCAATGTTAATTTACCCACCATCACCGCCTTTGGAAACTAAATGCTTCACAAAGAAAAAAGCGGTGGGGTTCTTTCACACTACTAGTAACATTTCTGGTCACATTAATTTCAGATAAGATATCAATTTTGTAGTAGCACTGCAAACTGATTCCCCTCAACTTGATTCATTTATATGGCACTATTAAGGGTTTTCAAAACCTGGAAATTTACGCATTATTCTGCCCAAATCTGTACTCTGCATCCTTTTATGGAAATGGATATGGTGGAGTTGAACACAGGAATAATATAGAAAGGACAGGAGGGAGGGACCCTGACTCTGGAGCATTCTTCTCATCACTATACATCATTGGCAGATTACATCTTGATATCCCTCTGGAAAATATTCAAAATCTACCTTTCATCCTAGTTTTGTTAGTACAGATATTTAATTTTTTTTAAAACCATAATTAATGAAACATTATATTTGAGAAACCAAAGTACTAGAAAGTCCAGCAATGCAGAAATGCTACTGAGTATATTAATATTCTTAATACTAGTACAATACTTAGTATTCATACTAAAATTTTAAAAAGAAAACTAATCACGTCTTTGCTTTGAAAGAGAAAGTGTTAACCTCTATCAAAATAGGAAACAAAGAAATGTGGCTAACTTTTCTGCAAGAAATCCAGCAAAATCCAGAGAAATCTGGACTTCTCAGGTTTTGAAGGGATAAGTTAGAATGTGAGATGCCAAGCACACCCCACATTCCGTAATTACAGCTTGAGATGGCAACAAATTCAAAATGGTCCTTGTAACAAAACAACTGAGGGCACAGATGGGATGAGGTTTGCTATCCCATATGCACTACCCAGTCAAAGTACATTTGTATTCATTGCAAAAATTATAAACATAGCAATGTTCCCAAATCCACTAAGCAAATTTAAAAAAAAAGACATTTTCAATTCAAAAAAGAAAATAAGATATGTATTAATATAGTTAATAAAAAAAATCCATACCACTTTTTAGTAATGCACACCCAAACCTGCTGAATTTTTTTTAAGAATTAGTCAACTCCCCGATGACATTTTGTATTCTAATTTCTCAGCAGCACAGCTGACAAAATGCAAAAAACATTATTATTTATACAAAGGTAACCAACCACAGTTTTCTAGAGCACTGTCTATACATAGAGCAGTGGTGAGCAACCTGTGGCCTGCATCCACAGGCGGGCTGCCAGACCGTTCGTTTACATTTGCGCGGCTGCCCACAGCTCCTAGTGGCCATAGTTCGCCGTCCCCAGACAATGGGAGCTGCAGGAAGTGGCGCGAGCCTGGCTGTCACTTCCCGCAGCTCCCATTGGCCGGGAACAGCAAACCACAGCCACTGGGAGCTGCGGGCAGCTGCACAGATGTAAACAGTCTGGCAGCGGATTACCCTGACGGGCCGCATGCAGCCCACGAGCCGCAGAGGGAAACTCAGTCCAGGTTACCTAGTAGAGCTCACACTCTAAGAATACAAGCACCAAATCAAGAAGGATACACGGATACAATCGAAATACATAAAGTCTTTATGTACACTGCGTATGTATGTGCTTCCTGTTTGTAGATGTCTATGTATACCTACATACATATACACAGAACTTTTTTCAAATATTTAATAAATGCATATCAAATATACCCAACTGCCACTCAAACCCTGCAAATTATCTTATTAAGAGATAAATGAAAGTGAAATTCTCACATCCTCATTTTCAAACTTGGGGACATTGGCCCCAGTCCTGCAACGAGTTCCATGCAGGCAGACTGCTGCTTCTGTGCAGAACCCCATTCAACTGAATGCGATATTGTATTTTCTCTTTTATCAACCAATCTTCAACTCTACTCTCTCATTCCAACACAAGGTGGCGATGGTGCACCACCTGTTATTTCAGAACACCACCAATTTGTTTTCCTTTCACATAGCAGCGAAATAGGTAGGAATACTAAACATCTTTGATATATTTTATGGCTGTGTAAAAAACACATCTTTCAAAGAAAGTGCTGTAAATTGTTGGGATGCTTGGAGGCCCCAACCACATAGTGATCTGCTAGCTCATTATGCCTGGAAACAATTTAAAAGCCAGCCCAGGTGGGGTGGCTATCATTGCTCCACACAGTTCTTTTATCCCTGTCCTCTCTCTCTCTCTCTCTCTCTCTCTCTGCTATAGAGCCTTTCATCAGGCAGCAGAAAAGCAAGTAGACTTCCCCTACACAAATGTTTATACACTCTGGTAGAATAAATTACTTGTCAATCTCTTTTTCCTTCTGAGATCAAAGTATATAATCTCAGTGATGTGACCGAGATCCAAGGCTCCACAGCCTACTGAGCTGAAAACCGACTGCCTCTCCCAAGCCTACAGTGTGTGTTCCATGGGACAGAGTACAATCTTGTCAACCAAACATGGCAGTTAGTGCTGCCATCATCATACTTAGGGGTTTCTAATGCATCCATCACTGTGCACCCATATGATTTCTATTACCAAGCTACTATTTGACTTGGAAGGAAGGGCCATTGCAGCAGTGAATCCTCTTTTCCCTTCTCCATTAACCTGACCACAGCTACTCCTGCTCCTTTTCTCTGGCCATGTCTACACTATGAAGCTGAGCCATGTTTAACAGGAGGTGTCAAATCCTCCTATACCCCTTCAACTGGCATTAAACAGGTGTCTTGTTTTTGTGGGACAGAGTCAACACTTGAGGTATCAAAGTTTGCTTGCTCGAAAGCGCAGTTTAGCTCAGCTGACGGAGTTAGTTGCTCGGAGGGAGACAGAGCAGCTGCATTCACCTGTTGTTGAGCATATTTTGTTTCTGTAGTGCAGCCACAGCCCTTATGCCTCCCAGTTCTGCTGCACTGAGTTTGGAAGGAGGTGGCAGACAGAGGAGTAAAAAACAAAAACAATGAGAGCAAATGACTCCTGCAAAAGTTGCCACTGATAGGTGGAGGGCAACACTACATGGAGAAAAACAAATGAGTTTTCCTCTCACCATAAAATCATAGAATATCAGGGTTGGAAGAGACCTCAGGAGGTCATCTAGTCCAACCCCCTGCTCAACTAAATCATCCCAGCCAGGGCTTTGTAAAGACGGGCCTTAAAAACCTCTAAGGAAGGAGATTCCACCAACTCCCTTGGTAACCCATTCCAGTGCTTCACCACCCTCCTAGTGAAATACTTTTTCTTAATAGCCAACCTAGACCTCCCCCACTGCAACTTGAGACCATTGCTCCTTGTTCTGTCATCTGCCACCACTGAGAACAGCAGAGCTCCATCCTCTTTGGAACCTCCCCTTCAGGTAGCTGAAGGCTGCTATCAAATCTCTCTTCACTCTTCTCTTCTGCAGACTAAATAAGCCCAGTTCCCTCAGCCTCTCCTCCTAAGTCATGTGCCCCAGCCCCCTAATCATTTTCATTGCCCTCCGCTGGATTCTCTCCAATTTGTGTACATCCTTTCTGTAGTGAGGGGCCCAAAGCTAGACACAATACTCCAGATGTGGCCTCACCAGTGCCGAATAGAGGGGAATAATCACTTCCCTCCATCTGTTGGCAATGCTCCTACTAATGTAGCCCAATATGCCGTTAGCCTTCTTGGCAATAAGGGCACACTGTTGACTCATATTCAGCTTCTCGTCTACTATAATCCCCAGGTCCTTTTCTGCAGAACTGCCGCTTAGCCAGTCGGTCCCCAGCCTGTAGCTGGGCATGGGATCCTTCCATCCTAAGTGCAGGACTCTGCACTGGTCCTTTTTGAACCTCATTAGATTTCTTTTGGCCCAATCCTCCAATTTGTCTGCGTCACTCTGGACCATAGCCCTACCCTCCAGCGTATCTACTTCTCCCCCAAGCTTAGTGTCATCCGCAAACTTGCTGATGGTGCAATCCATTCCATCATCCAGATCATTAATGAAGATGTTGAACAAAACTGGCCCCAGGACTGACCCCTGGGGCACTCCACTTGATACCGGCTGCCAACTAGACATCGAGCCGTTGATCACTACCCACTGAGCCCGACAATCTAGCCAGCTTTCTATCCACCTTATAGTCCATTCATCCAATCCATACTTCTTTAACTTGATTGCAAGAATACTGTGGGAGACCATATCAAAAGCTTTGCTAAAGTATATCATGCCCACCGCTTTCCCCATATCCACAGAGCAGGGTATTATAGAAGGCAATCAGGTTGGTCAGGCATGACTTGCCCTTGGTGAATCCATGTTGACTCTTCCTGATCACCTTCCTCTCCTCCAAGTGCTTCAAAATGGATTAGTTGAGGACCTGCTCCATGATTTTTCCGGGGACTGAGGTGAAGCTGATAGGTCTGTAGTTCCCTAGATTCTCCTTCTTCCCTTTTTTAAAGATAGGCACAAGTTTTCAAAGATAATGGCCAATGGCTCTGCAATCAGCCAAGTCCCTCAGCACCCACAGATGCACTGTATCTGGCCCCGCGGACTTGTAAAGGACTATTTAGAAAAGCTGGACTTGCACCTGTTCTTTCACCACTGAGGGCTGCTCACCTCCTCCCCGTACTGTGTTGCCCAGGACAGCAGTGTGGGAGCTGACCTTGTCTGTGAAGACTGAGGCAAAAAAAAGCATTGAGTACTTCTGCTTTTTCCATATCATCTGTCACTAGGTTGCCTCCCCCATTCAGTAAGGGTCCCACACTTTCCCTGACCTTCTTCTTCTTGCTAATGTATCTGCAGAAACCATTCCTTTTAACCTTCACGTCCCCTGCTAGCTGCAACTCCAATTGTGCTTTGGCCTTCCTGATTACATCCCTGCATGCTCAAACAATATTTTTATACTCCTCCCTAGTCATCTGTCCAAGTTTCAACTTCTTGTAAGCTTCCTTTTTGTGTTTAAGCTCACCAAAGATTCCCCTGTTAAGCCAAGCTGGTCACCTGCCATATTTCCTATTCTTTCTGTACATCAGGATGGGTTGTTCCTGCACCCTCAATAAGGCTTCTTTAAAATACAGCCAAGTCTCCTGGACTCCTTTCCCCCTCATATGAGCCTCCCAGGCTAATCCTGATCCTGCCCATCAGTTCCCTAAGGGAATCAAAGTCTGCTTTTCTGAAGTTCAGGGTCCGTATTCTGCTGCTCTCCTTTCTTCCTTTTGTCAGGATCCTGAACTCGACCATCTCATGGTGACTGCTGCCCAGGTTGCCACCCACTTCTACTTCCCCTACCAATTCTTCCCTGTTTGTGAGCAGCAGGTCAAGAGGAGTACGGTCCCTAGGTGGTTCCTCCAGTACTTGCACCAGGAAGTTGTTTCCAACACTCTCCAAAAACTTCCTGGATTGTCTGTGCACTGTTGTATTGCTCTCCCAGCAGATGTCAAGGTGATTGAAGTCCCCCATGAGAACCAGGGCCTGTGATCTAGAAACTTCTATTAGTGGTCCAAAGAAAGCCTCGTCTAGAAAGAAGAAAGCTTCCTGGTCTGGTGGTCTAGCAGACGCCCACCATAGCATCACCCTTGTTGCTCTCACCTCTAAACTTAACCCAAAGACTCTCAACAGGCTTTTCTCCAGCTTCAGACTGATGCTCTGAGCAGTCATACTGCTCTCTTACATACATTGCAACACCTCCACCTTTTCTCCCCCACCTGTCCTTCCTGAATAGTTTATACCCATCCATGACAGTGCTACAGTCATGTGAGTTACCACACCAAGTCTCTGTTATTCCAATCACATCATAGTTCTTTGACTGTACCAGGACTTCCAATTCTTCCTGCTTGTTTCCCAGGCTTCTTGCATTCGTGTACAGGTACTTAAGATAACTAGCTGATTGCCCTACTTTCTCAGTTTGTATCAGGAGGCCTCCCCTGTTGCACCCTCCTCCTTGAGTTTCCTCCCGGTATCCCACTTCTCCACTTATCTCAGGGCTTAGGTCTCCATCCCCCAGTGAACCTAGTTTAAAGCCCTCCTCACTAGGTTAGCAAGCCTGCCTGCGAAGATGCTCTTCCCTCTCTTTGTTAGCCGGATCCCATCTTTTCCTAGCAATCCTTCTTCCTGGAACAACATCCCATGGTCAAAGAATCCGAAGACCTCTCTCTGACACCACCTGTGCAATCATGTGTTTGCTTCCACAATTCGATGGTCCCTACCTGGGCCTTTTCCTTCAACAGAGAGGATGGACGAGAACATGACTTGCGCCTCAAACTCCTTTATCCTTCTTCTCAGAGCCACATACTCTGCAGTGACCTGCTCAAGGTCATTCTTGGCAGTATCATTCATGCCCACACGGAGAAGTAGGAAGGGTAGCGGTTTGAGGGCGTGATCAGTCTCGGCAGACACACCATCACATCCTGAATTCTAACTCCAGGCAAGCAGCACGCTTCTCAAGTTTCCTGGTCTGGACGGCAGATGGATGACTCCATCCCTCCTCTTGGGAGTGGTGGTCATGGAACCCCCATCCCTAGGACAATGCATCCCATGCCTTCTGGTTGATGGGGTCTCCTTCTGATCCCTTCCCTCAGATGACTCTTCCAAACCATTCTCCGCCATAGTACATGTGCAGAGAGTCTGAAGACGTTTTCTTACCTGTATCTGCACTGGGGGTACATGGGTTCTCCTCTTTCTTCTTCTGGAGGTCACATGCTGCTAATTTTCTTCCCCGTTCTGCACTGCCTTCTCTGATCTTCAGCATGCTGTGCCTGCAGTAGCAAACGCTGACTTCTATCCAGAAAGTCTTCATTTTCTCTGATGCAACGCAGGGTTGATACTTGGGTCTCTAGTCCTTTAACCTTCTCTTCCAATATTGAGACCAGCTTGCACTCCATACAGATGAAGTCACTTCTATCCTCTGGGAGAAAAAGTCAAATGTGACACATCTTGTAAGGTCACAACTGCTGATCGCTCGCTATCCATATTGTCTTCCTTCTAAGAGTCTCTTCAGATGTTCTATTTACTGCTCACAGAAGCCTTAAAAGCAAAAACTCTGTGGGAACTCCCCACAGGCAAACTCCCTCTGTTTGCTTCGCCTCGGTTCGCAGCTCACTCACTTCGTAGCTGGCTGCTTTTTTATAAAGCTGCTGGCTCGAAGCAGTTGCCCCTGCTCAAAGCCTTCCCTCCAATCAATGACTCAAGGCCCACCTGGAAAAAATTCATACTTTTCAAACAACCACACCTCCCATTCCTCAAGTCCTGGAAGTTGTCAGGGAATCCAGTATGAGGACAGGCTCTGATAGTCAAGGAGAAAACGGAAACACGGTAGCACTCTTTGTTTAAACTGATGACACTCCCCTCCCCAGGGCCCATTCCACACCCCATTACCTGCCAAATGCATACGACAACGGGATGAGACTATTAGCTTGTGTTTCACATTTGTCATTGCTAGTCTTCAACTGACAGCACTTTAAGATTACTGGGAGCAGTTCCTCCTAGTCCTATGCCATGTTTCCAGTCTGTCTGAAGACTCAGGGAAACAGTATTACAATGGGTCACATTAAAAGGTCAGAAAGTTAAAAGCTATTTCTTGAATGTATTGTGTTTATAAAGGTGCTTATTGGACAGCACATAAGTGCCTTACAAAAACCAACAACAACCATTATAATTAGAAATAAAGATCAATCAGCTCAAATAGAATATCGATCAAGACCTAAGATTCTATAGGACAAATGCAAGACCCCAGTGACAAGCAACCCACCAAAGAAACGAACACAGTTCCTGGTTCACATGAAGAATGGGGAAAGAAAGGGGCTTGACAACTAAAGAAAAAGGAAAACAAAAACAACAAAAATGACAGCTGACATTCCGCAGAACCTGACAGGTTGATAAAGTTTAAACTCCCTGGCTAAGCTCAGCAATAGCACAGTTCCAGATGTTTATGCATGAAAGGACAGGTCAGCCCCATGCTCATTCAGACTTTGTCCTCTCTGCCAAGACTGACAACAAGGGGCCTAATTAGTGCCAGTTGTGCTTGCAGTTTTTGAGATGTGGAGCATAAATTCGTTTCCCACAGACTGACAAGCAGCCATCGCTATAACTGTAAAAGAATAAGAATTATACATTTAAAAAATAGCGTTGACCTCAATTTCAGCTCCTTCCATAATACCCCTATGTGTAATACTTCTTTTAACACTGAGTTTTAAAATATTGTGGGCATTGTGGATTTGTTCGTTTGTTTGTTTAAAAGGATTTTTTCCTTGCAAGGCTTTCATAAATATGAGAATTTCAAACAGCGTTTCATAGCAGTATCTACAAATACACAAAACAATATTGGAGGTTTCTAAACTCGTTTGTATTAATAGCCCATTCAACCTCTTAAATATGATATGATTGATATACCCAATTACAACCAGTTGAGGTGTTTTTCTATAAAAAGTATCTATTATAGGAAGTCAGCCAAGTAACAGTAGGAGGCCTCTAAAACACAAATTTGTAAACAGCTATTTCTCATTAGCTTTAAATATCCATGCTCTAATATGAACAAATATCTGCTGAACATTAGGTACGTTTCTCTTCATAAAATCTTCTGTATCCCATTGTACCTTATCTGTATGCAACAGAGTGGCCAATATGAACATATTAATCCTGTAAATGTTCACTAGGAGACAGATTCTCCATTACTTTGCACCTTGTGTAGTCATTTATACCAGTACAAAGTGAGTGTAAAGTGCCAGAAGATCTTTGCACTGGGATAAGTACCTACACACATGCAGGGAAATGGAGAATCAAGCCCCAAGTATTTTTACCAGCATTGATTTAATTTTGGTAAAGTTTGGAAAAAGAGGCCTGGGTTCATAATGGAAAACTAGCTTCAGAAAGAGTGCACTTGAATTCTGAGCCTTTCATGCCAAAATAATAGGGTGTGCAGGCCCTGCTCAAGGCATAGCATAGAAATACACTTCTCCCCATACCCAACTGCTTCAATACACACCAGCACTCACCAGGAGCCAGTCCCCACATTGTCAGCAAGGCAGACACATCCATCTGGGTTCCAAAGCAAGTCCTCCATATCTATCCCTGTTCATTCTCTATCTGCCCACAGGCTACTTCCTCCTTTGTCACACTGGACTTACTCCATATTCATGAGAAGCATATGTTCCTTTAGGGATTTGGTTTGCAAAGCGTCCAGTTTTTTTCCTATGTCCCTTTGCTAGCAGAAGAATTAGAGTTGTTCAAGACATGCAAATACAGCCATCTGTGTTTTTCCATCTGGTCAGAATTTTGGAATACTGGTGAAGAGTACAAAATGCATAACCAGCAAGACAGAATAACTCACTTTTACACCTTGAACAGGGCATAATCCAAAGCCCCAATCATGGCAACACTTATGCACACGCTTACACATAATCACGAGTCGTCCCATCGACTTCAGTGGGACTGCTCATATGCTTGAAGTTAAGAATGTGTGTAAACGTTTTTGGCATTGGAAGCCAAGTTAGAATTTTGCTCTTTGGGAGAAGCTTAATACTTCAGCTGACTTCAGTACCATACTTCACTGGGACATGTATGTTTTCATTTCAGGAGACTTATCAATCAGTGAGTAAATTCCAGGTTCATGAAGTAAACAATTGCATCATGCTCTTATCATCAGTAACAGACATATCCTTACAATGTTAGAAATCACCATACAATCTCCAGTAGACGACTAGCATGCTGGACTGAGTGATATAGCTGCAATGGAAAAAGTGACCTTCAAATTAACAGGCTGAATGGGCATTATTTAATAATTTTTGGTTCACGTGTGATATGTTTTATGATTCAGAGTACGCGTTAGACAAAACATTTGCGCTTCTGAACCTAAAAATAGGTCCCTAAATAAGAGGCCTGATTTTCAGAAGAACTGCAAACACTCAGCATCTCTGAAAGTCAGGCCACTTACTTAAGTGCACAATTGCAGACATCTATACTATATGGTAGGCCTCTCTGTATTTATGCTAAGGAAACTGTAAGACTGATTTCTCTTCACCTTTGTACATTTATTTATTTGAAAACGCTAACAGTACAGTGTGTATCTTTTCCCTACTACTGGATATTTTCTGTACTGTATTTGTTTAAAAGCAAAAAAAAGAAAAAAAAATTACATATCCACAACTCTCCACCCACCCCAAAAAACCTCCAATAATTTCTAGACAGATGCAACTTAACTAAACTTCAGTACTTACCAGAAGATTTTCTGGTTTCAGATCTCGGTGGACAATGTTCTTGCCATGAATATAAACTAGAGCCTCACACAGATCAGTTATCATGAGAGCAGCATCGTGCTCAGTGAACTTTACGCTCTCTATGATTGCATCAAATAGGTCTCCTCCTGGGACATACTCCAGGATTAGGTAGATCTCAGCCTCAGTTTCATACACCTCAATCAAGCTCACTATGTTGGGATGAGAAAGGCTCTTAATGATCAAAATTTCATTTTCCATCATGTCCTCCTTCCCCTTCAGCTTGGACTTATCAACAATTTTCATGGCATAGTTCTGATTGGTGTTGCAGCGCCGGCACTCCTTCACAATAGCAAAGTTTCCATCCCCAATGGTTCTGCCTATTTCATAATAGCTCTCCACATCAGCTCTAGTACGGATATTTTGCCTCAGCCTCATGCTTTCAAATTCTTGTGGCTTGTTTTCATCTTTGTTGGCTTTATGTTCTCCCATCTTTTTCATCCTTGTCGATTCATTCTCTCCACACACTACATTCTCTTCCCCTACAGCACTTTCTTCTTTTCCCTTCCACACCTCTTTGCTCTCTCCCTTTGCTTTTATGGGCTTCCCTGCATCTCCTTGACAGTCTTTCATTAACCAACAACTTTGATTAATTCTGGAACTGCTTCTATTCTCTTTCTTTGCTTCAGGAGCCCCCTGCAGAGCTTCCACCGTATTTTTCTTTATCTTTACTAACTCTTTGTCATGATTCTCATGCCTTTCCGGATCCCTTTCCTTCTCAAAACTCCTTTTTTGGTTTTCTAGCTCTTCATTAACATTCCTTTGTAGAGGTTTCCAGCTCCTTCTACAGCCAGTATCCTTCCATTCAACTTCCTCACCTTCTATAGAGTTTTCTGAAGACTTCCTGCAATTCCTCATTTTTACATTCCTTTCTAAATTATATCTC
The DNA here is from genome assembly GCF_016161935.1 of Mauremys reevesii. NCBI lineage: Eukaryota > Metazoa > Chordata > Testudines > Geoemydidae > Mauremys > Mauremys reevesii. The sequence goes on from NC_052624.1 coordinate 86,127,189, forward strand.
TGACACATTCCCACATTCAGGCCTCTGCTCTCAAACGAGACATCAGCCTGTCTTTCCCTTTGTAGTTTTTGCCTGAGCTGTCTCTCCCTTTGACACTTCTCACATCTCATTATCTCATCTGAACTCTTTTCTGTTTCATTCTCAAGACTTTTCTCTTGATTAAAGTACCTTTCTGCTTCTCTGGCTTTTCTAGGTGGCTTCGTATCTTGCTCTCTGCCCCAACTGTCTCTGCCCCATTTTTTTTTGGCCTTCACCTTTTCTTCTTGCCTGGTCTTAGGTTGAATTTTTCCTTCATGCCTGGCTCCGAGTTGGGAAGACATGGCATCATTGCAGTTCTTGGCAATCTCTGTCTCATCAAAGCCACTATCCACAGCTTTGTCACACAGCCTGCTCTTAAGTTTTTGGGACTGTTCCAAGTTTTGTTGAATTATACCAACAGCATATGGGTTACTAGGAAAAAGTTCTTGCATTACCACTTCAAGGTTCTTCAGTGTCAACTGCTCCCTTCCCATAGCAATGAATGCATCACCGTCTCTGAAGAAATCAGAAACACTTCTTATTTCTCTGCCTTTCAGGTTGTAAAGTTTTCTCACACGATCATTTTTCCAACGTGGAAATCCCAGAGCTTCTGATATATCAGCCATCAGCTGTTCAAAAGTCTGTACAGATCGCCTGTTCAGAAGCAATGTGATCTTCCTGAGTGTGTGTCCACTTGGTTTCACCACTGTAACAATCCTCGGCTTTACAGGGCTATTCTCTGAATGGATAGTGTGAAAACCATTCCTGGGGTTTAAAAATGGGGAACTATAACTGTTTGCACCCAAGAAAGGTTTTCCAAAATTTCCACGGCCAACAGGTGGACAAGTCCCTTGTAGCCTCCTTTGTGTTATCCTTGAGCTTATGCTGTTTAAAGTGTGGTCAAACAAGCCTCGGTGTCCTGTAACAAATAAAGAGACTGCAGATTATTCATTTTCCATCAGAGGAAATTTCCAATTAACAATTTGCTACACATCAATATATATAACTTCTGGAAGTAAAGCTAAATTCATTAAATATTGTTGAAGTGCTTTGAAATCCTTTGATAGAAGGCAGTATGTACTTGCATCTCCAACAATATTTTTATTTGCGTGGTAAGGGTTTGACCACACACACACTCACACGTAATTCTAACAAGAATGGCAAACTGGAATTTTCCTATGTAATATATTGAAACAAACTGGAATTTTCATTCTACTCTTCTATAAACAGAGTTTTGCATGAATTGCTTGTAAAACTACAGTAATATAAAATTATTATTTTGTGGTTCTAAATAACATCAAATGCTAATAAAAATAGTTACATTTAAATGCAACATGCCATTTAACATTTATACTCCATCATGATGTATCTCTGAGAAATATATAGTCAAAATTCATAAAAATATATCTTTAAGAATTCAGAATAATCACTTACAACCTATCATCTTCTGAAATGTTTGCCTGTGTTTTATATTTGTCTGTCTCAACTGGAATGTAAACTTTTCAGTGCAAATATCTTATTTTTATGTGGTTGTAAAGTGCTACATACACTCATTCAGATACCTTAGTAATGGAGACTCTATAAATACCCACATAGATTTGATGTAGGGGACTCCATAAAAAATAAAATCAACAGTGATTTTTTTTTAAGACAAGCAACCATAACTCACTATTTCCTTGGTTTCTAATATTTGGTTACTGAATATTTACTGGTTTCAGAGTAGCGGCCGTGTTAGTCTGTATCCGCAAGAAGAACAGGAGTACTTGTGGCACCTTAGTGCCATTCTGTGCATCCGAAGAAGTGAGCTGTAGCCCACGAAAGCTTATGCTGAAATAAATTTGTTAGTCTCTAAGGTGCCACAAGTACTCCTGTTCTTTTTGTGAATATTTACTGAAAACACTGTGACCATACTTGAAAGTTTTCCACGTAGGATTTCAGCATAGAACGAGTATACCCTTGCCTGGAAGAGGCCTTCAGAACCATACCAGATGTCAACCAACAGAGGAAACATTCCACTCATGTTAAAAAAATTGTTATCTTTTCATATGATTTCCTAAAGACAGGAATGAATAAACACTATGTTTATATGTAGTGATGGCTGACCCATGTTAAAATATGATTTATTCTTATGTATGTAGATGGCAAAATAATATAATCATTTTAGAGAACCATGTTTTAGTTTCCATATCTATCAGGATTCAAATATGGTTCCCCTACATTATTATAATGCAGTTCTTTCTATTCATACAGACACGAACCAAATTTTTAAAATATGGTTATATCATGTTACCAACTCTGTTTAAATAGGTCTGGTTTTAAAAGTGTACTTGTATCCTATGATGGGGTATATAAACCCCACACTGGGCCCTAAGGGGTTAAAAAGCAATACTGGGCTTAGGTAGCCCCGCCCCTCTGGGCCCACCAAGCATGTTCCGACTGGAGGAGCAGGTTAAAAGGAGCTCAGAAGCCGAGACAAAGGATGGTGGACAGGCTGCAGGAGAGAGGAATCCTTCTTCAGGAAGCCAGACAGAAGGTTGATCCTGAGAAGGGACCAGAGAGCGGGTAAGGCCCCGGTAAGGCCTTCTCCAGCCACCACCTCCTTTGAGAACCTCCTGCAGGGCCCTGTTCCTTTGGACAGTTTTTTGTTAAGCGATTAACAGACTGGACCATAAGGACCAGGTCCCTAATTGAAGGGATACATAGGAAGGAAGAAGCCCAGAGCAGCAGACTTAGACTCTCTGCCAGGAGGACCCTGCTGGTGTTGTTTCCCACAAGGTCCTGGCTTGGAAAGGGAGGGCTTGGATCCCCATACCAAGCCCCGGTAAGGGCTGAGACCTAGATGCAGATAGAGAACAGAAGATTCTCGGCTTAGGGTCAGAAACAGGCACCTCTATCACCCTGACAGAGAGGGGCCGGAAGTTGGGTGCACCACCCAGCCCTCTGAGCACCCTATCACATGGCCAAACATTCAATATATTTGTAGCCAAAAGGATAAGACATGAAATGGGAGCTATAACAATTACTGGACAGTGAAGATGGAAAGTCCAGTATCCAATTTTTCAGTCATCCAGATGGTTCCATCCCTTTTGACAAAATGTTTCAAATATCCTTCTCAGTCTTTCACATCTCCATTTTCTTCTGCAGCATTCAGGGCTCCAGTCTTCAAAGTGCTGAGCATTCTGACCCCAGCCAGCAAGGCACTTCAAGCTTTGTCTAACTGCACAGGAATAGTCCCAGTGACTTCAACAGGTCAAGGCCAGAGTGCTTAGCACCTTGCAGGTTTCAAGCCTATAGTGCAGGGGTGGCCAAACTGTGGCTGGTGAGCCACATGCGACTCTTTTACCATTAAAGTGCGGCTCCCCACCCCCCACCCCCAATTCTCCACCTATCGGACTGCAAGGGGAGCTCAAAACCTCTGTCTTGCAGTGGGATGGACAATAGGGGCTTCTGCCCAGCAGGGTGGGGGGGCCTCGGGGCTTCAGTCCTGCAGGGTGCACTGGCCAGGGCTTGGGACTTCAGCAGGAGCGTGGCTGAAGCACCAAACCCCGGCTCCCAGCAGATGTGCCCTGGCCCTTGAACTTCTAAAGATTGTTGTATGTGGCTCAGAGGCCCAGTAAGTTTGGCCACCCCTGCTATAGTGATTTGCTTTTTATCTTTGGGAACATCATCTTCAATATGTTAAACTATGTATCTTTGTTTGTTCCTTTCATTAACTCAGAGTAAGTGAAGGAGACCATGACTCCTTTCCTAAACCTTAGGTAAAAGGGAAAGCCATTCTTAAATGGAAAGTATTTCAGCATCCTCCGTTTTCCCTAAAACAGCCCATCCGAGAGGCACTGTGAAAAAAGGAAAGAAAAGAAAAGAAAAAAAAGAAAAAAAGAAAAAAGTTCCTCAGCTGTAATTGTGGCTCAGCAATGATGGCTGTGTATCCTTCAGCAAGTCACTTAGCTTCCTGTCCCATCTGTAAAATGAGAGGATATTTCTCCTCGGCAGGAGTGTTGTGAAGTAGTATTAGTGTCTCTTCAGGTTGCTGTAAAGCGTTATGTAAGTGCTATGCATTACTAATGCCCAGTGGTGTACTGGAGAGAGTTATTTTTGTCTTTATTTTATAAGCATGATGTCCTGGTTTTCTTGAAAGGTCAATGTGCTCTACAAATTCTTCAGCCGTATGATTTATATTTTACCCAGAACGGAAGCCTACTGTGAATGTATGTAACTCAGATAATATATTTATTCTCAGAAAATAAAAGACTATAAATGAAGTCTAAACCATGCTGGTTTCTAGGAAATGATAAAGTTCTTAATTTCATGCACATCTGTATGTCCACACTTCCTACGTGCACAGGCATCCGCCACTGTCAAAAAGTTACTTCACTGTATTGAAACAGTGTGAGACAAAGTGATACAGCGCATTATCCTCTTGCAGTATGAACACAATGCTGCTGTGAGAATTAACTTCTCTACAGATCATCATTCTCTGGCTTCCCACCTGTACTGCTATGAGTGTTTGCAAAAATACCCATTTATTAAAAAACCCTTGGTTAGGTTGTTGACTGATTGTTATTTTAACAAAAATGTTCCAGTATAAACGCCCACCAAGCTGAAGCCAGGCATTTAGGGGATAATTTAAAGATATGATATTTTTAAATGGAAGTTTCCAAGTTATGCCAAACATATTTGCTAACATTAATGTTACATGTCAACATCAGCACAACTCCACAGCATAGACGGCCCTTATCCTCTTCCTCCCTCTCTGTTGGTAATTCCACCATCCTTACTTGTCCCTCAGACTACAACTTCAGTGCTGCTTTTTACTCCTCTCTTCCTCTTCAATTGATATTATTCCTAAATCCTGCTGTTTTTTCCCCTTTGCAACATCCAGCCATTCCTTATGGCTAAACTCTTGTGCAGACCTGGTTCCACCTCCCTTGACTACTGTCAACTCCCCTTTTTTGGCCTCCCTGACTCTCTTCTTACTCCCCCACATTCCAACCAGAACGCAGCTGTGAAACTTTTCTAGCATCCCCATCAACTCCTTGTTCTCACTTTCAAGGCCCTGCACAAATTAGCTCTCCTACCTCTCTGCTCTTGAATTTTTTTCCCCCCACTGCCTCCCTCACCACCCTTCATTCCTTCCCAGCAGCTTGCCTGACCACCACCACCGCTCTTATCTTTTCCCACGCTCTAGACCTTCTTCAAGGCAATCACCCATATCCGTAACCCTCTTCTTGACTCCACCTAGCATGCTTCCACCCTCTCCTCCATCATGCTTCTCACCCTAATCTTCCCTCAAAGTCAATGTATTTTAAATAATAACTATAAAACCTTCAAGAGGCATGCATCACTAACCTAAAACACCCATAAGGTGTGTTCCCTCATCCCTCTACCCTCCCTCCATATATTCTTGGAAGTTCCTCAAGTCAAGGACACTGGATTTTTGTCTGTAGAGTGCTATGCACATTTATGGCACCATATAAATAATACTAATGATAGGGCTGGAATGAATGGTTCATCTGGGCTGGGAACTCTGTCAAACAAACCCATCAAAACCTTAGGAGTCTACATGTGCTATTCCAGTTTGTGATGAAAACAACATAAAAGCATGTAACTGGGTAAATGCAAAATGTAAGCAGCTTTCAGCATGGAAGTACCTGAAACTGGCAGCACTAAAAGAAATGTTCTGAGCAACATCACAGCATAGCATGTATGCACTCTAGTGTGAGTGCGAACAGAGAGCCGAACAATATTCAAAGTGCAAAAATCACGAAATCCAGAATTTAAACTCATTCTTGTCCCTATTCTTGAACAAGATGCAAAGAAATAAAGTATGGATTAAGCACCCACACTGCTTTTGTGGGAAATATGTTGAAGTCATGGAAAGCCAATGGAGAGGAAATGCATTTCTTCTTTCCATACTTCTTGTGACCTATAATTGGTTTGAGGGGGAGGGGAGTTACAAGGTCCTTGTAAAGGCTGATATGAATCTATCTTTATATGCATCACCATGGACATATACAAATGTCAATACATACCCACATGTAAAATCCGAATGTGACAGGGATTATGAGGATTTGGTAGGTGACAGGAGGATGTTGAGGATTGATGCTGTTGGTAAACATGGCAAGAGAGCAAAGCTGGGGAGAGTCAGTATTGGGGTAAACCAAGCTGAGTACAGAGGGCCATGAAGTTCTGCAAAAAGACATGTAGAAGGTATGCAGTTCGGGGTTGGTGGGGAGATGTAGACACATATAGGAAGAAAAATATATATAAACAGTGGTGACTATCCAAATAAATAACTAACAACATAAATAACTATCTACAAGGAGACAGTCAGGATGCATTGATTACAATCAAAAGTGATTTAAATCACCAATTTTAATCATGATTTAAATTAGCAAACAGGAAACCTTAATTTATATTTTGGTTTCCATTTGTACTTTTTAGTTATTTTCTTAAAGAAAAGTTTATTCTTGGTAATCATTAAACCACGCTGATTTGCAACTAAATATAGGCTTTACACTACATTTGGTACTACTTTTTGATAACCAGGAGGACACTATATCTGTTCACGTGTATTTAAGCAATTATATAGCTTAACATACAGATTTTTAATTTTTACATTTTTATGTTAGAAAATGGTGAATGATGTGTTTTTCTTGTTTACAAGCTGATTACTTTTTTACTTAAGATTTGTGTTGAATTCTATTTGGATGGAAACTGACATTCAAGAGAAAAAGCACAAAAATATTGTTTCAGTATTCCCCCCCTCAGCCAACTGATTCCCAATCTCCTCACCAGTTTTCCTCACCAGCTCCTTGACTCAGTCACCTCCTTGGTTCCCAGTCTCCATCCCCAACTATTTCCAGCCTCTCTCCCTGCCCCCTAGCTGTCAGTGTCAGCCTCCCCACCGAATCCACTCCTAGCTTCCACCCAGCTCCTGGGCCCAGCTTCCCCTCTCTTCCAGTCCCAACCTGTAATCAATATCTGGCTTTTAAGAATAATCTTTGCACCTGACATGCTATACATTTGAATAAAATTTTTCCAAGACTAATAGGCTAGTGTTTCCAGTTGTAGCGACTGTGTAAACAATACCTCTGTAAAATTTACTTACTGTAAAAGGATGCCTGTGATCACATTTTATTTCCATCTGACTAATTTAATACGTTCAGGAGACTTGTTATATTGTGCCTTCCCTCTTTGCTCCCCTTTCCTACTCTCTCGTACACAGTATATATTAGCCTTGCAAGTTGCAAGAGTTAATAATTTACAATAAGGAACAGGAGATCAAGGCAGTATAGTTCTGCAAGATTCAGATTACATCCTACAGATAACAGCTGATGCACGCTGGTAACCTGTGTGAATTACTTAAGGAAACCATGATATTTAAAGGACTGCTCTGAATTGAGTGCGGCTCAAGTATGCATACTTGAGAGAATCTCTGCCATCAATTGCTTTCAGATAACCATATATGCAATGATCTGTGTCATCCCTGGAACAATGCAGCCCTTCAAATACTGTTGTTCTAGTACTGTTGACTACTGATCTTCTATCTTTAGAAATAAAAATTGAAGTTATTTATTTTTAGAGTCTTCTTCGGATATATAAACTGACCATACAGCTCTCACCTGACAGTGTAGCAGGGCCATTGATCATTTGCATTCAGATATCAATTTGGTAGCTCTGCTTTAAATAAGAGTTGAATAACAACAAAATCTTTCTCCTTGTTGAGATTCAGTCAGTAAAGGCAGTGGATACTCAAATTCCTAGCTCCTTAATTTGATCCGGCAGGGAAAAAACATATACTCTGATGCCACAGTCCCCATCACCAGAAACTGAAAGGACAAAAAATGTTGAGAACCAGTGGATTTCACTCTTTTTAAAACTTATTTGATTAAATGTTTTGGATTCAAGTTAAGATTATTTTTACTCTCATGTTCTCCATTGTTTCACCTGCTTTGAAATAGGAACTGGGGATGCTCTGATAAATGGAGCAAAAGATTGTCTAGTTTTAGATTGCCTCCATAGGTCCCTCTCTATCCTTTGCTGAAGTGATATTTTATTATCTAACAGGAATGCTCTTTGTATGAGGTACTTCTTCTACAATAAAACTGTTGTTTGTGCTGTGATGAAAGCAAATCAATATCTCATAGGGTGCCAGTTCCACAAAGGCTTGAGCATGTGTGTAACTTTACTTGTGCGAGTAGTTCGACTGACTTTAAGGAGACTTCTTGTATGCATGCGTGTGTAGGATCAGGGCCTTAGATTGTAATATGTTATGATTATTCTTCTTTATAATTATTCCAAGGGGCTCTGTACTTGAAGTGTAGACCTAATAAAAATGATATTGACAAACAGTGAAGTCATGGCTAACTATTATATTGCTTCTTACTATTTAAAGTCACTTTGTAATACTGTCTTTAAAATATTCATCCCAGTGAAACCTGTGACATGATACTTCATCTGGCTGCAGGGAAAAGCACTGCAAAGGCATAAATACTGAAACCATGATCTTGCGAGGAAGAGCCAAGAAGGAATGCAAGACACTGAGTGGAAACATTTTTCCATTGTTTTTGACAACCCGCTCTGCACTTGCTCAGCCAAGGTGGCCCTGTGAAAACTCTGACAGGTCGCCTCCTATGTCATCCACAGGAGGCCATACTCATTGATAACAGACAGCGTGAGCAATGCGAAGAAATGAAGGAGTCAGTGCAACGCCCCAGGCAATACTCGGTCCCACGCCCGGTCCCAGAGCCTATGCAACTCAATGTAGCCCGCTGCCATTTGACTCCCTAGGAAAGAGAATGCCGTCACTGCCACGATTTTTGTTCCCACTGTGGGGAACTGGTCACACAGTTGCCAGTTACCCGTCAAGGGCCACAGTCAGGCAAAATTCAGGAAACAACCAAAGGGGGCTGGTCTGCATGGGCCCCGAGCCATTCATCCCCTTACTGAAACATGCCCAAGGCACGTCAAGCCCTCATTACACCTCCAAGTTCAGGTCTGCTTCTTCATCCTAAGCAGGTCTCGATAAGTTCCCCTGCAAATGGGTACTCATAGACTCCAGGACTGTGGACAACTTTATAGATACCGATGCTGCACGTGCCAGTGCAGCCAAAGGCAATACCCAGCCTTGTAGACAGAACAGATGGCTCACTCCTGTCCTTGGGCCCTGTGACATAGGATACTATGCCACTGGAAGTTGTTATCCAGAACCACTGAGAAACCATAAAGTCTGCTTACCACACTTTCCCATAATCCTCGGCGTCTCATGGTTGTTGATCCATGACCAACATATCCTGTGGCAGGAATGGAAAATCAGCTTCCACTCTGAATTCTGCCAGCAAGGCTGCCTGAATGCACTGCCTGATGGAGCTCAGCCAGAAACCAGGTCACTGCTTAGGAATTCCCCAGACCGGGATCGGCAACCTCTAGCACGCAGCCCACCAGGGTAAGCCCCTTAGCAGGCCAGGCAGGTTTGTTTACCGGCCGCACCCGCAGGTTCGGATGATCACAGCTCCCACTGGCTGCAGTTCGCCATTCCAGGCCAATGTGGGCTGCAGGAAGCGGCGGCCAGCACATTGGCCTGGAGCGGCGAACCGCGGCCAGTGAGAGCTGCAATCAGCCAAACCTGCAGATGCAGCAGGTAAACAAACCAGCCCAGCCCACCAGAGGGCTTACCCTGGCAGGCCGTGGGCCAAAGGTTGCCGCTTCCTGCCCCAGACCCTGGCTGTGGGCCAGATGAGACCATCTCTAGAATCAACCCCAGCTCTTCCTGCTAAGAATCACTAATACACAGAAGTCTTTGAAGAAAAACTGTGGATGTCCTACCACCACACTGGGACTATGACTGTCTGACTGAGCTACAGCCTGGGGCCAAAATACCCTTTGGCCATCTCTTTGCAATGTCAGAACCAGAACTGGTCATCCTGTGCTCCTACCTCCAGGAGAATCTGGCCAAATGCCTCCACCACTTTCCAGCATTTAGTGAATGAAATATTCCATGACCTCTTAGACCAGTACGTTGTAGTTTACCTTGATGATGTACTTGTCTTCTCCAAAAGTTCAGAGCAACATATCCATCATATCTGATTGATCCTGGATCCGCTCTGCCAACATGTTTTGTATGTGAAACTCCAAGTACAGCTTCAGCCAATGTTCTATGGAGTTCTTGAGCTATATCTTGTCAGCTGAGGACCTCCAAACGTACCTCAAGAAAGTGGACATTGTTTGGACCTGGGTAGACCCTCAAAGCACCATGGAGCTGCAATGCTTCCTGGGGTTTGCTAACTTTTATAGACATTTCATTTCTGTTTTTTCAGGCCAAATAATCCTATTGACAGCACTTCTACACAAGAAAACCTCCTTCACCTAGTTCCTGGTGGTACAACAGGTTTTCCACCTGCTCAACATGGCCTTCACCCATGAACCACCCCGACACACCCCAATCCAATGCAGTTCTTTGTCATTGAGAAGAACAAGTTAAGACCAAAGCAGATTGTGAAGAACTTCAAAAAGATCTCACAAAACTAAGTGATTGGGCAACAAAATGTCAAATGAAATTTAATGTGGATAAATGTAAAGTAATGCACATTGGAAAAAATAACCCCAACTATACATACAACATGATGGGGGCTAATTTAGCTACAACGAGTCAGGAAAAAGATCTTGGAGTTATCGTGGATAGTTCTCTGAAGATGTCCACGCAGTGTGCAGAGGCGGTCAAAAAAGCAAACAGGATGTTAGGAATCATTAAAAAGGGGCTAGAGAATAAGACTGAGAATATATTATTGCCCTTATATAAATCCATGGTACGCCCACATCTCGAATACTGTGTACAGATGTGGTCTCCTCACCTCAAAAAAGATATTCTAGCACTAGAAAAGGTTCAGAAAAGAGCAACTAAAATGATTAGGGGTTTGGAGAGGGTCCCATATGAGGAAAGATTAAAGAGGCTAGGACTCTTCAGCTTGGAAAAGAGAAGACTAAGGGGGGACATGATAGAGGTATATAAAATCATGAGTGATGTTGAGAAAGTGGATAAGGAAAAGTTATTTACTTATTCCCATAATACAAGAACTAGGGGTCACCAAATGAAATTAATAGGCAGCAGGTTTAAAACAAATAAAAGGAAGTTCTTCTTCACGCAGCGCACAGTCAACTTGTGGAAATCCTTACCTGAGGAGGTTGTGAAGGCTAGGACTATAACAATGTTTAAAAGGGGACTGGATAAATTCATGGTGGCTAAGTCCATAAATGGCTATTAGCCAGGATGGGTAAGAATGGTGTCCCTAGCCTCTGTTCGTCAGAGGATGGAGATGGATGGCAGGAGAGAGATCACTTGATCATTGCCTGTTAGGTTCACTCCCTCAGGGGCACCTGGCATTGGCCACTGTCGGTAGACAGATACTGGGCTAGATGGACCTTTGGTCTGACCCGGTACGGCCTTTCTTATGTTCTTATGTAATACTTTCAGAAGGGTAAGGTGCTAAACCAAAGTCAGCTGTATTGGGCCTTGTTCTTCACACATTTTAATTTCACCATTACCTACCTCCCTAGAGCCCAGAACAAGGCCACTGACACCTTCTTCCAAAAAGGGGAGTAGTTCACCAGCCAGGACCCATCTTGCATGGAGCGACCCTGCATCCTCAGTCGCTGTGATTTCTTGGACACCGCCATTTCCCAAGACCTCATGTCTTTGATCCACTCAGCAAAGAGGGTGGAGTCCCTTCCCAAGGAACTCAGGGTAGGAAGCAAGGGGCAACATCAGATACGGGATGGCTTATTCTACATCAAGGGTTGTCCGTATGTCCGATTGGGACAGTCCCAAGTGGAAGTACTGAAACTCAGCCAAGACTCCCCACCAGCAGGTTACTTCTGCCTTTGCCTGATTCCCTGCTCTTTCTAATGGCCTCAAATGCTCTCCTCTGTAGATTTTTGTGAGGTTTGTGTTTGCATTAAGAGGCCACGCTAGAGACCCCTGGACACTCCAATACCTACAGAAACCCCGGCTAGACTTTGAGCAGCCATCAACCCCGATTTCATAGTGGAGCTTCCCATGTCTGATAGATATACCATCACCCTCACTGTGGTTGATCAGTTTGTGAGGTTTGTGTTTGCATTAAGAGGCCATGTTTCCACTGGGAAAAGTCCATTCTACACAAACTTCAGGTTTCATCCCTGTCTCCATCCGGATGTACCTGCTGTCTCCACAAACTCCACTGCCACCAACTGGTACAGCAAATTCATAAAGCCCACAAGGAGCTTAAGACGCATTTTGAAAACACGCAGAGGGACTATAAATGATACGCTGAATGCCGGCACCAGAAAGGCCCAACATTTGCAGTTGGACAAAAGATCTAGCTCTCAGCACAACCTCAGCTGGAGTATTGTGTCCAGTTCTGGGCACCGCATTTCAAGAAAGATGTGGAGAAATTGGAGAGGGGAGGGTCCAGAGAAGAGCAACAAGAATGATTAAAGGTCTAGAGAACATGACCTATGAAGGAAGGCTGAAAGAACTGGGTTTGTTTAGTTTGGAAAAGAGAAGACTGAGAGGGGACATGATTGCAGTTTTCAGGTATCTAAAAGGGTGTCATAAGGAGGTGGGAGAAAACTTGTTCACCTTAGCCTCTAAGGATAGAACAAGAAGCAATGGGCTTAAACTGCAGCAAGGGTGGTTTAGGTTGGACATTAGGAAAAAGTTCCTAACTGTCAGGGTGGTTAAACACTGGAATAAATTGCCTAGGGAGGTTGTGGAATCTCCATCTCTGGAGATATTTAACAGTAGGTTAGATAAATGTCTATCAGGGATGGTCTAGACAGTATTTGGTCCTGCCATGAGAGCAGGGGACTGGACTCGATGACCTCTCAAGGTCCCTTCCAGTCCTAGAATCTATGAATCTCCACACAGAATGGCCTTGTCGAAAATCGGGCTACCAATACCTTGCCCATACACGATCAGCCAGGTGATCAATCCAGTGATGGTCAGGCTCTGACTCCCCAAATCTGTCAGGGTATACCCACTGTTCCATGCATTGCTGCTGAAGCCACAAGGCGATAACTCCTTTGCTCATTGACAGCAACCGCTACCCCTTCCAGTACAGGACCAGGGTCATGATGAATGTGAGGTCCATGAGGTTTCACATTCTAAAATCAAATGTTGTTGCCTCATTAACTGGGAAGGTTATGGCCCCGAGGTGCACTCCTGGGAACAGATCCATGTGCCTGACCTTGAAGCAGCCTCCCGGGCAGCCCACCCAGACAAACCTTGAACTAGGGGGATGATGTAAGGATTGGCAGGACTCAAACCTGGGCTGGCAGAGCCACCAGGCAACAGACACCTCCACACCACCACCAACAGCTGTAATCCAGCCCCTCCCTGCAATCTACAAACCACAGCAGATGTACACTACTCGGACATCCCATCCAAGAGTCCCGATTGCCAGCCACCTCTAAGGCTCCTCATTGGCCCCTTAGCCCCATATAACTCCATGGGACATACCAGGAATCGTCCAGACAACAACATGGACCCCAGTGAGCTGCCATGACCAACTATGCTTCTCTGCTCCCCAATTCCCAGCATTGACTTTGGCTCTGACTTGGATTCTGACCCTCGCTCCAGACCCAGAACCCTGACACAAGTTCTGACCTCTGGAACTTACCTCAGCCCAGAAATTTGATCTTGAGCGCCGACCCCCATCCCAGAACTCTCACACTGTGACTCAGTGTCCCTATCTGTAAAATAACCTCCCTGCCTCCCTCAATTAAAAAAAATTAGTTAAAAAACAGTTAAGATTGCTTAGTTGAACATTCCATAATACAACAATTAAAAAGAGTCAGAAAATTCCTAATTAAATCCTCAGTCATTTCTTGCAGCCTACAGCCATGACTTTACTATCTTCTCATTATCTCATCTTCAAATATCACCCATGTACAGACATTCTTCCATCTACCTCCTCACAAAAGATGCAACTTTTGACTCTAATTGTGTGGATGTTTCCTAGTTGTTTGGAAAATTAAATGTGTTTCATGTTGAAGTAGTGTGTGTTGTGTAGATTTTTAGTTTATGGTTATATTTAAATTTGTTGTATTGATTGGCAGTTTGTTTTTTAAAGTGGAGATAATTTGTAATAGTGTTATTTTGGGGAAGATAATCATAGAATGTTTCTATCACTTATTTAGGTGAGGTACTGGAGTTAATGTTCTGTGGTTCGCGTGGAGGTGGAAGGAAGAGATGTGTGCAATGTCTGAAATAATGTGGAGAAAGTGACTTAATGGTTACAGGTTGCAAGAGATGACAGAGGTCTTAGCTAGGGATTTCCTGGCATTTTAATAATTATGTTGGTAGAATATTCACTTAACCAGTTGTTACTAAAGTATTTTGTTTAGGAAAATTTCCCAGATTTTTAAAGAAAACTGTATCCAGGGGGATAAAAATCAGATTTTTTAAAAATTAAGTTAAATACATTTTGTTGTTAAAAATAAGCCTATTTAAAATTAAGTTTGAAATCAAAGCAATGTATGTTAAGGGCTAAACTTAATAAAACCAATTATCATTATTTAAATTAAATGCAAATATTAAGCAGTATATGTTCACTGCCAAAGTGTTAAGGCACTGAACTGGTGGAAGTCACTGGCTAAGCACCTGGAACCAACTTTTGTTGACATGTTAAACCAACTTTTGACAGCAATAGCCTCTTTTGCAGGTGCTGAGAAAATATTTTCTTCATTTCAGTTTATTCAACTAGTTTCAGTTCAATGACTAGGTCATTCAAAGTTAAGAAATTGATTGGGATTTGAAAAAGCGGGAAAGGTTTTTTTGTTTTTCTTTTCCAATCTGCAAATAAAAAGTAGGTGTGAGAGGAAGGGAAGGGGCCACAGAAGGGGACAGGCTCCTGCATGTGTGCCGCTTTTGCCTTTTGAAAAGGTGGTCACCTTACTCTCACTGGAGGAGCTGAGGACAGAGAGGGCACTGATTAACTGGACAGGGCCAGGGGTGCATGAATTTTCAGCCACCCTGCCAAACGCCTAAGATCAGCAGTAGAGGGACAGAAAGCTGGAGGTTAGGCAGGTCTGCTTCCTGACCTCTCTCTACTCCCTACGCAGGCCACTATTCACTGGTAGGCATCCTCCTGGCTGCTCCTCTGTTCCCATACAGGCCCAAGTTTGGCATAATAATTACTCAATCTATAAATTCCTAAATTAAACCATTATTTTACATTAAAAGAACTACTCACAGCAAACAATTGCTGCAATGTTATGCTTCTTTGCACAGCTGGGGGAATAAATGAGTTCCTCCCACCCCTCAATGCAGAGTATGAGGATAGGATGTCATGGCAGTTTGTACACAAAGCCCTGAGAAACCCACAAAGTAAACAAACTGAAAAAGGGAAAATATTTTTTTCTCTAATCTCTTTCCGTTTTTGTAATATTAAGTGCCTGAGGACGGGCTACAGGATGTTCATGGTGGAAGGCCTATGAACTCATACTCCCAGTAGGTCAAGCAGAGCCCAAGTCTGTCAAATCTACAGGGAACAGTGTTGGTGTTGCATGACCTCACAGTGTCTTAACTGTAGCATTTATTGGTGGGTTAACACAAGCAGGTATACTCCCCAAAATGACGACACAGGCGAGAGCTCAAACAAAAGAATATCTATTTATTGCTGGAAGCGGTTACAGAGAAAACTCCTCTCCTGCTGCTGGCGTTGCTGACTCAAAAACATGTTCGCCTTCTACTTCCCAAAACATGGGTCCTTTCCATCTGGGAGGGGCACACCCTCAAGGGGCTGTCTGTGATGTGCCACACATGTTGGAGGCCCAGCCAGCACAGTAACTGCTATCATAACCCTGTTTATTTATTCAGGCTTTTGCCCAAATTAGGGTGACCAGATGTCCTGATTTTATAGGGACAGTCCCGATATCTGGGGCTTTTTCTTAGATAGGTGCCAATTAACCCCAACCCCCTGTCCCAATTTTTCACACTTGCTATCTGGTCACCCTAGCTCCAATGGTGGTGAGACAATTGGTGGGAGGGAGTCTGTTTAGTTTCACAGTGTTTGGTTTCCTGTTTTGTTTTTTGAACTCAACATTTTTACTGAGTTTAGGTAAGTAGAGAATTATGCAAACAATCCACAGTCCATTAGGCAATTCCACTCCCCAGTTATTTAAAAAACAATGAACAATGCCAGACTGTAGATGCACTTAGAGCTTGCCAGGCAAGTGCATCATAAAATATACAAGCTACCATTTAAAATAAAAACAAGTGAGCAGTTGCAGAATTTTCTTTTTAATCTTTTATGCAAAGTCATAACTTAATAGCTTTGAACTACACTACAAATGACTGTTTTATTTATGTGCACAGTGCATCACATCTTTACAAAAGGTAAGTCAGTACAATTTTTAGAGAGATTTCCTAATGCCTCTTTTTTAAGCTATACCACCTCAAAATGTCAAAAATTAAAGTTCTGCACTAAAACAAGGTTTAAAAAATGGCACTTCTGAGTCATCAGCTCCCTAAATGTATTTCAAAATCAGATCATCACTCTTCATAAGTTTTTTTTATACTCCTGGTAGTCAACACAGCTACGAAAGGAGCTGGATTCCACCTAGAGAACGATTCAGTTACTCTTGAGCAAATTCAATGAAAACAAAGAACATGCACAGGTGCCAACTGAGGGCATAATTAGGCCTGCAGAACCTTTAACAACTCGTGATGATATTGCATAAGGAAATAAAGGCCCCACTTGATTGTCACATCCCATGTTTAGTTTGCAGAATTGGCAATTAGATAAACGATCGTTTTACTTGTAAACTGAGAAAACCTGATATAGAGTCACTCAGAGCTAATGTATAGTACACAGGCTTTGCTGATACAGCTATACCAGTATATTAATATCAGCAGAGCCACCTAGTGTAGATGCAACGTATGCCAGCAAAAGGAGATTTTTTGCCGACATTAGCTAAATGAATAAAAGCACTCTTCTGACAGCAGAGTTGCACCTACACAGAATAGCTATCTTGGTGAGGATGGGTGTTTTTTTCAAACCCTGACCAATATAGCTATGCCAACAAAGTTCTGTAGTGGATACCTGGCCTCAGACACAAACATGGAATGTCCTCAAAGTCAGTATTATACAATCTCTTTTTAAGAGTAGAACCACATCAATAATGACATGACCATTTAAACAAAGACAGTTGCGTTGGAACAGTTGTGAAAGAACGTGTCTTCTGCAAGGTGAACTGTCAGCCAGCGCTAATTATATTTAAAAGTATAATGACAGCTTAAAAATCAAGATGTTCAATCCATTAATTGCTAAACATTTCTATTAACTTCATTGTTTAGGATGGCACAAAAATGATAAATTTCAATTTTTTTTCAAGCAGGCAAATACTAATTGAGTGGAAGATCGTATTTTCAAAATGATTACTGAAAGCTTCCTCTAGGACTACTTAACACAGTTAATTGTTTTGCATTCTTGTAATAATTAGGCTGCATAAATTACACTAGAAACAGAGAGAAGCTGGAATATGTACCTGATTTTCATTTCCAATGAAAGCAAATTACCTCTAGGTAAGTTAACAACTTCCAAGTGTTATGGAAACCTCAAGAGCATACTAGAAGCAATTAAATAAGTAATTTTCCTTTTTTATATTTTCTTAAGTGTGTATAGGATATTTTCCCACCTATCTATTTTTCTGGGAGCAATACACTTTGAAGAGCAGCAGTGGCAGACATGCATCTTGCCCTCATTAAATCTTCAGATCTTCAATAGGCTGATTCAACTCAGAAGGAGCACAATAATATCCTAAATGAGATGCTAAATTCACAGTAGTGCCCAGACGCCAAATACATTTTTGAGAATATATAAACGGACTTCAAAAGTTGTCAAATAGTTTAGTAACAATCAAGGTGAAGACTGGGTGTGATAACAGTAGCAGAATCCTATCCAATTAGACCTAAAACTGTTGGAAGATAAGGAAAGGGAGCCACAGAAGTATCATTATTCATCTTTTTCCATATGTATGCTTGTCCCTGTGGAAAGCCAGACAGCGAGGACTCACAGTGTTGGACTAATCAGAATGAGGACAGAACAAGGGAATTTGCCCATCGGCCTCCCCTAGCAATCAAATGTGGGAATTCCCATGGATTCCCTGGAGCAAGTGAAGAAGCAGTGGTAGAACACAGATAAAGGAAGCAATACTGAAGAAAAGGAACAGTCCACTGATGACACAAGGAGACTTCAAGAATATCCTAACCCTCTATACCGTTTTTCCCCCCTCAGGAAACCTATGCCACTTATCCCATCAGCAGATCCAAACACTGCCCCACCCAGTCTACTAGAAGGGACATCAGCCAGGAATTTGTCAGAGTTTCCTGACAAGAAAAGGAAGACAGCTTCAACTGACAGCTTCAACTGATAAGAAATGCAGCGGTTGAAGGATGGAACAGCTGGTGAGCAGATGACAGATGCATCTTACAAGTTAGACCAGGAAGATTTTTTGTGCATTTTACATCACTTGAAGGCTATTTTTATACATTCTCATAAATGTATTGCTCCCAATATTTCAAGGAATTAAACTGCATTCGGAGTGGGAGAGAAGGGAAATAATTGAAAAACGGAAAGGATGGCTAGAGAAAAAGTAGAGGAGTTGGGAGGGCGGGGACATTGTGCTTTGATGTCCACGTCATTGACATCAGAAAGGGAATATTACCCGAATATTTTTAATTTGTTCTAGGAAATTCACTATTCATGCTTAATTTTTTCCAACTGAGACTTCCTTTTCTTTTTTTCCCCCTCACCCCCTTCCTTTGCTGCCAGGAAGTATTTCCTTGGAAACCATCAGAGCAAAGGAATTTTTTAATTTGTAAATGCTTCTCCCTGGTTCCCACTTTTCCAGCTCCAGAAATATTTTAAGTTTTTCTCTGACTTACCTGCTTCTCAATTCCTTTGTTTATATTTATTTTATGAATAATTTAATTCCTTTGAATTTTTTTCCCAGACCAGTCTCCAAAGAAAAAGAATGCATCAAACATACAATCAAAAATTGCAGCCAGGCAGACAGAAAAGCAAGTCAGAGCAGAAGCTGCAGTATAGCAAAACAATCATGTATTGGACTAACATCTAAGTAGGTTTTTAAAATATTTTATATGTTAATAGCAAAAATACTCTGAAAAAACAATTAGTTTTTGGTTGTAAATGATACTGCAAACTCTGAGATAACCCACAATATAGTTTACAAATTAGAAAGAAAAGATTTTTTCCCTAAGAGAAGGTTTTATTGTTGTTTTTTTTTTAAGAAACCTTTTAGTATATTATGTGGCAAAAAATATCATTAGCATCTGGGGAGTTTTCTATGTGTTGTGACCAGAGAAGCAGAAAATTGCCCTACCAGAACAGACCAATGATCCATCTTTTCTCTCTCTGTGGTTATTGCCACATTTTCTTGAGGAAATCTCAAGAAACCCCATAACAGAAAAGTATGGAATACCTTATCCATAAATATCTATTCCATTTGTTTATAATGTACAAATTTAACTCTGTTTTTTAAAGCTGAAATAATCGCCGAAGTCAGAGGGGTTCAATGCTAGAGTAGAATCTTGAACTCTGTCCACGTGTTTATTCATGTAGCTCCACTCCCTATGTCCAAGAATCTGTTTTTGATATGCAAGGCACGTGACAATCTTCCCCACCCTTTGAAATGCATGTACATTATGCATGTATGCATGTACAACCACAAGTTGCGGTTCTAGTTACTTCCAAGACAACTTAAAACTGAAGGCTAATACACAATCCTTAAACTTGTTTTAACACACAGTTGTGCAATACCTAAATCTCCGTACAGCAAGAGCTATTAATTTCACAAAGCTTGTTTGCTCTTTATCGGTCCAATGGATTGCATTCATTTTATGTATATAGTGCAAATACTACAAGAGGTTGAATGTTTCCAGAACCCCAAGTAACTTCTACTCTTTGGCTCTTATTGTAATATAAAGGAACCCTGCCCATGTCTGTCTGAACAATAAACCATGAATTTTATCTTGTGAATTTAAAACCATCATTTATTGCTGTTTTTAAATGGTCTTACAGCCTGGGAAAAGATAAGTTTACTCGCCCTCTAATACTTCTGCAAGAAACAGCAAAAAAATTATTCAAGTTTTAGTAGTCTTTTTCATCATTTTCCCAAAGGCCTTGCACTTAAACAATAAAAAGCCAGTGAGGGGTTTATCACATCACATAAGGGCACTTCTCTTTCCTCAAAAAAATGAATTAAAAATTCCATATTCAAGATACTTCAGTGATGAGCACAGTATAAATGGGAAGATGAAAAAGAGATACCAACTTCAGACAATCTGTAAATACATTTAAAAAAAATAAAACTATAATCTTAGTTTGATCAGCTGGATATTCATAAATTTACTCCAATGTGAGAAATCATTTATCTTTAATACAATTTGCTATTACATAGTCCCAAGTTTAAAATGTAACAAAGATTTCTCTTCTTTCCCCCTTTACACACCAAAAGTGAATACCATACCCCAAGTTTGTACTAGGAGAACAATACTGTGACTGTTCTTGTAAAACATGATTTATTGAGCTGCTTATCCCGCCATACATGGTACAACTGCTACCTTAATAATATATAACAAAACTTTCATGAGCAACAATACTGGCTTTACAGCTACTTTGAGACATTATCCAGTTATAAATCTGAAAAGCACTGTTTTATCCCAACCCTCACAACCAGAAGAGAGTATCAGAGGGGTAGCCGTTTTAGCCTGGATCTGTAAAAAGCGACAAAGAGTCCTGTGGTACCTTACAGACCAACAGACCTATTGGAGCATAAGCTTTCATGGGTGAGTACCCACTTCGTGCGTATTCACCCACGAAAGCTTAAACTTATGCTCCAATACATCTGTTAGTCTATAAGGTGCCACAGGACTCTGTCGCTTTTAACCAGAAGAGAGACTCAAAGTACTGTATGATTAAGGGGGATCATCCATAAAATATTCTTCAAGACTTGGGGAGAGAGAGAAGCAGCTACAGAAATAACCAGGAGAATAGTCATAGAGGGTGGAGAGGGGAAGAACATTAGAATGGCCTTAATGGGCCAGACCAACCATTCATCTAGCCTAGTAACCAATGCAAGGTGCTTCAGAGGAAATGGATCACTTGATAATCATCCTGTTCTGTTCATCCCCTGCAGCCCATTCCCAGGTTCTGACAGTCAGAGGCTTAGGGACATCTAGAGCCTGGGTTGTGTCCCTGACCAAACAATTACATCCTCTCCAAGACAGATGCTCCCCTGAAACTGCCCTGCAGGGCGTGGCTCCCCTGTCATAGCAGGGCAGGCATCAGGCACAACATGGATTTTCACAAAGCAACATAGGAACTGATGCACACGAACTGCATTTTGGTTCATCCAGTCCAGTAGCCTCTCTCTGAAGGTGGATAGTCCCAACTGCTTCAGCAGAGAAAACTCTGAAACAGGCAGCGATGGCCAGGGAAAGTTTCCTCCTAAAGCCCCAATAATCAGGGCTTCGCTTCTGCCCCAAAGCTTGGGGGAGGGGGTATTTACATCCCTTCCAAAGCTCTTATTTAACTGTAATATTTACTTTTATATAGATAAGAATATCCAGTTATCAAGGTCCAATCTCTTTTGAAACCTGGCCAACTAAGCCCTGGCCTCAATGCCATAACCTGCCACCACCACACCCACTCACCCCCTTGCCCCAGTGCAGTCACACCGATAAACATCAGAACTGCCCCCCATGGGCTGGGGAAGCTGCAAATGGCTCGACAGCCTGGTGGTCTGAGCCCTCGGCCAGGATGGGGGTTATCCAGGACCCAGCCCCCCCCTGCTCCAATGGGCGGGGGAGGTCCAGTACCTGACACCTTGTTCCGCTTTGCAGAACAGACGCCCACAGCTCCCTGTGGGACCTGCTGGGAACTGCTGCACCAGAGCGGCGGCGGAGGGGGCAGGACCCGGCGCCCCAGAGCAGGCGGGCGGAGGTCACTGCCCGGGCGCTGGAAGGGGAATGGCGCTGGCGGGGTCACTTACCCGGGTGGTGGGCGTAGGGGCAGCAGGAGCCCGCGGGCCCCGCCGGGGGGTGCAGCGGGGGAGGCGCCGCGGCGGGCATCGTCCCGGGGGTCGCTCCGGCAGCTGCTGCGGTCGCGGCTGCTCTGGCTGGCCGGGCTCACGGCAGCAGCAGCGGCGGCGGCGCCGCCTCCCGCTCGGGGAGGGGCCGGGGCTGGCCCCGGGGAGGCGGCGCGAGAGACACAGCCCAGCCGGGCGGGGCGCGGCCCCCGCCGCTCTTTCCCCACCATCCTCCGCCCCCTACGCTGCTGCCTCTCCCTCAGCTTCGCATCTCCTAGTCACCCGCCACGTCCCGCCTTCGCCCCTCCCCAGTCCGGCCAGTTTATTTAGTGTAGCAGAGAGTGTGGGGCCTCTGGTTCTTACCAGCGCCCAGCACATGAACCTGGCAGGGGCTCAGCAAATCCTTTTACTCCCTGACTTCCCCCAGTCAGCCAAGTCCTCCCCCCCACTCACAGACACACCCCCTCATCCTGGAACACACTAGCAAGAGAAATGGGAGCTACTCCATCACTTGATGTCTTCAAATCAAACCTCCACAGCCTCTGTGTGTTAGCCAAACTCAAGTTATTTGGGCTCAGTACAGGGGTAATGTGTGTGATATACAGGAGGTCAGACTAGATGATTTAATAGTTCCTTCTGGTGTTAAAAAGTCTTTAAATCTCTGGCTCGAGGCAAGAGTTTAAAATGTGCTAGATTGATGCTCCACCGGCCTAACATAAATAGCAAAAACTTTCAACTATATAAATTGTGTTCTTCAAACACCTTCTTACCCACCTATGGCTGACATAGGAGTTAAAAATGGGGGAAGAATTTAGAAAAAATTATTAGGCTGATTGAGCCCCTTAAATTAAAACCCATTCTTTTTCATAACCTCACCCCAAATCTTCTAATCCTGTTTCCCCTCACTCTTCAAACCCTTCTATGTCCACTCCTCAAAACATTATCTTCTTTTTTTTATCCTTTGCACCTAATCTGTTTCACCAGGGCTGGCATTACCTACCACGCAGCCATTTGAATTTAAGGACCCACTGATTCTTCTCGTAAAGCATTCTATTTAGAAATCACTGTGTGTGATACTGCATTTTCTTAATTTCTCTTCTCACATTGTTATTGCTTAGGGACAGCTGCATGAAAATAAAATCTACATTTTAAATTTTAATCATTCCTGATCCACTCCTGTTGCTATAATGCTTTGTTTGTGATATTACAATTGATTGCTGGGGAAATTATTTCAGAACAGGTTTATTACTGCAGACCAGGAATAAGTAACAGGAGCAGATGAACTCCTAAATCAAATATAGCTACCCCATTTGTCTTTATGTACTTTGCTTAAAATATACTACAACTGTCCGTGGATACACAATGCTGCTTTAAAGTTAATCTATTTATTTCCAGCATCTGCTGGGAATTGCCATCTGTCTTCCTGGTGCCCAGAAATCTGGCCTATAGCACTGTACAAATAAAGCTAGGAATGGGGATTCCATAACATGACAATGTTAAAATTAAACTCATCTGCGAAAATACTGGTTACTTGATTTGTATACATGTAGTAGCAGTATTCATTCAAGGCTATTTCACAACTTGCTAGGAGCCCTTGTTATGTCACATTAGGTTTCATGTTTTAACACTAGCACTATAATACAGTCTAAGGCTTGCAGGGAAAATTTGCCAATATTTTTATTACTCTTAGTTCATCATCAACAGTGGGAGTCCTAGTGCAAATACACCACTGGTTGCCACAGACATTTTAAGAATAGTGTCATGTAAGCCTGTTCAGAGCAGATATAACCAATGTGATCCTTAAAACACAAAAACGAGTGCCACCAGACTCCTCGTTGTTTTTTGGACACAGACTAATACGGCTACACCCTGATCCTTAAAACATAGGCAACTATATTAGGGATGCTAATACTGCTACCACTGGATCTGTGGTAACAACTGTGGGAAATGTTTCCAAACTATCCCTCTTGTAGATAGAACTGCAATTAATATAGCATGGCTCAAAAGAAGCATCTCAAACCATTTTACATAAAATAACCAACAGCCAGAAAATTAACCTTTACTGAAGGCTAAAAAAAAAAAAGACTAAAATAACAAATCTTAACTGAATCCCCCAAATGCACATATTTAAAGTTCAATGAAAGTAAACTCTACAGCTTGATTGCAATTGCTATAAAGCTGAAGAAATGTAAACTGAATGTAGCTGTTTAGTACTCAAGAGGCAAAATCTTAAAACCTGTTCAGTAAGATACCAACAACCTGTATTAAAGTCTCCAAGATTATACATATTGCTCAGATCTGACTTATAGAGGAAGCCATATTAATGTATTGAGTAGATTACATTAAATTTGAAGTTTCTGAATAGATTTTAACACAAATAATGAAAGGAGGAGCATTTAATAATATCATAGACCCAAATAAACACATCTTGCAACAGATTAGCTTAACATTAGAAAATTCATTGTCATCCCGTTATTTATGTCAGAGAAGGATTTCAGTTGAAAATCACAGGTGCTGAGTCCACAGGTGCTGAATGAAAAGACAAAACAGATGTGGTTATCTTATGCAGAACAGGGGTAACACAAATTGTAACAAACGCATCAAACCAAATGGAAGCAATAGAAATTGTCAAAATCAAGGTACCAACAAATTCAGGTTATAAATGCTAATACAATGAATGGAACAATTTCCAAAGGGAAGGAAGTGGGCATGCTGCGGGTACTCTGACCTGAACTAAGAAAGAGTAGTATTGTCCCAGAATAATCCTAATACAATCCTGTAGGTAATAATATTGAGTAAATTAAAAAGATCAAAGAAAAACCAGTAAAGGAAACTACCGCTACCATAGCCAGCAATATGACTCGAATTGAGAGGCAAGCTTTTGAAGAATCATTACCACCCAGGGAGTAATAATCATATCATTCTGTACCTCTTGCCAGCATGAACTTGTATTTCAAGTATGCGTTTGAAAAAACCTATACATTCTTTCCTTTTTAAATAGATTTTTAAAATCTAAAATTTTCGATACCAGGTTAAAAAGAGTTTATATTACAGAGGGCCAAGGAGGCGATGTTCAGATCTGGATCCAGATACCTGCAGTTGTAGTGTTGGGTTGGACTTCTGTTTTATACTGAACCAGAACTATAGCTTCTGTCTCAACAGTGCCAAAAGCTCATGAGCTCATAGTCTCCTCAGATTTCAGAACCCACTGGCAGAAATCTTGAGCGATCATCTGTTCTGCATCCTCCTCACCTCAAATCCTGTCTGCTTGGAGGATGGGAGTTGTTTTTATTCATTCTTCCTAGAGCTAGATTAGCCCCCATGAAACTTGTGGACTCCTAGGAAATCAGAAAAAAAAGCCAAAGAAGTCCTAATGTAGACAGGGCTCCAGCAGCTTCCTGAATCGTTAACTCTATATTTATAAACCTAATAGGGTTGCTACTAGCACTAACACCAATTCAGCTGAACAAGTGGGAATATTTTCGTAATATTCCCCAGTGATGACAATGCTTACAGCTGCCACACCTAGGATCCTGCAAAGCTGCACGAGGCTCCAGAATCGCAGGTTGAATTTCAGTTTAGAGTAATTGTTGCATTTCAACTATTATTATAAGGTGCAGAGAAACTTGTAGTGCTTCTTGCATTCAGCAATGGTGTGTAGCTATACTGTAAAGTTTCTGAACCCACAACTATGACTCTGTCTGCTTCCCTTTTTGTTCTGGAATGGCAAGTCGTTGCATTAGCAATGACATTCACCTGGAATTTTACTTATGGGGAGGAAATACAGAGCACGGTAGTTTGGACAAATTAAGTAATGTTAGCTTCAAGTATCGTCCTCTTAACAAATTGCCTTGTTTCAGTTTTTCAGTCGCTGAGATAATTAATCAATGTCAAATCAGGATAATTAAAAGTTAAAATGTAGTGATGCTCTTGATCGTAGAAATATTATAAATGGCAACATTTTGATGAGGCTGGAGAATTCTCTCTAATTAAGCTTTTGGAAATGACTAATACATTATTTTAATGAAGCCTCGTCAGAATAAAATGAACAGAAATTGTGACCACTTGACATTCTCTGCTCTTCCAGATTGTGCCTCACATCATGTGGCTTGTGTGTTGTACTGAAACATACTGGTTTAGGACTGCTGTCTCCCTGGGAAACTCACAGAATGAGACGTCTCCCTCAGGACAGATATCTCAGTGAGCAACATTTTATAATAAAATAATAATAAATTGCATACAATAATACCTTCCATTCAAGGATGTCAATGCTCATTATAAACATTCATTATTTAAGCCACACAACAACCCTGAGGTGCTCGGATACCTCGGTGATGGGTGACTTTAAAAGAAAACTCTAGATAGATAGATATTATCTCGGTTTTACAAACAATAAACTGAAGCATGAAGAGATTAAGTAACTCAGTCAAGGTCACACAGCAAGTCACTGGCAGAATTGAGAATAGAACTCAGGATTTTGACTCTCAATCCCTTTGAGCTATGAGACTCTATTTTGTTCCCAAGAGAAAGATGTAGTCCAATAAACGATTCACAGGCTTGCCACTCAGGAAGCCTTGAGTTCTAATCCTAGCTCTGAGAGAGGCTTCCACAATGATTTGGAACAAGTAGCCCAATTGCTCTGTCTCTGTTTCCCCAGCTTTAAGAAGGGGGAGGGGGAATAATGATACCTACCATCACAGTGCTCTTGGGAGACATCTTCTTAGCATATGCACAACGTGCCTCAGTGTCACGTGACCAGGATTCATTACCAAATGTGGTCCTCTGGTTGGCTCATGAGCTTCCTTGGCTTGGGCCGGGGAGTGCGACATGAACACTGATCCATGCCCCTGTGTTGGGATACTTAATGTTGTCAAAGCATTTGAAGATGAAAAGTGCTACATAAGTGCTTTTATTATATAAATCAAGAAAAACTCTCAGCAGCATTTATTGCCTTTCTTTATAGGGCAAGAGTGCACAGGTCCAGGACTCTGGGCAATCATATATGAAAACGTGGTCAGTGGTCCCAGGGAATTTACAACACAACAGTGTTTTCTGATATCAGAGACACTGATTTTGGATAACATTTTCAAAAGCATTGGGCTAGATTTGTAAAGGTGTGTGAAAATTTTACCTGCTGTGCATTCATCTAATTGCTTTGTTTACTTCATGTTCTGATGTAAATTATAAAGGCACCTTCGGGGAATTCCTTATGGGAGACAATGCTTTTCACTGGTACTAATGGCCATGGCAGTAGAGAATTTACTTGCGACGAGCACAAAAGTGATGTTGGCAGGATCACAGTTTAAAAAATGACCATTTGTAGTGTGTGCAGGACCCCAGTCTGGAGTTACTGATCGCATGTAGGTTTTCCTGTTATGGATCCAGAGTATGATTAAAAATAAAAATAAAAACAAGAGAAAGAGAGATAGACGGGAAAACATAAATCACCAGACCAGAAATTGTAACAGAGCCTTTCATCTCTACGTCATTTAATCTATTGCAGTTCAATACTGATGAAGGGTTCTGACTCCTGCCAGCTGGTGCCTGATGAGGTAGTTAGGTACCAGCAACAGGCCAGAGGGGGAAACACTTTCCTTGTTTCCTGGGCATCTCCTCAGCAGCAGCAGCTTCTTTCTATTACCTCAGCTCTGCCTTGTAGCTGCCATTGTCCTTCCCATCCCCCTGTTACATAATGCGTTCTCACTCACCTCATGCACAGAAGTCAGACATTGTGGGAAATCCAATTCCCTGTCTCCCCCAGAGTAGGCTCCCTAAGGGAAGGAGATGGGGCAGGGAGTTCATTTTTATTTACACAGGCAAGTGGGCTGCGATCCTGCTTGCCAACCCTCTGAGGTTGCTCTGATGACTTCTGCCACAGATTGTCATGAGACCAGTGCCTCCAGCCACATCTCCAACCAGGAAGTAGAAAAAGGGCTACAAAGTTGCAGATTCAATTTGAGAAACACTCCAACTATTAAAAAAAAATTTATTGTAACAAATACGCCCTGGTTGGGGATTTTCTGTACCTTCTTTAGCAACATTTGAATTTTGTGTTTTGGGGCAAGATCTACTCTCATTAATACTACTTATGTCATATATAGTGTCTTTTATCTGTAGATCTCAAAGCACTTTATAAAAGATGGGTAAGCAACGCTATCCTCATTTTCCTCCCCTCTCCTAACTGACCTCTCCTCTCACCGTCGTCCACTCCCTCCCCCCCAAATCATTTATCACCATCACATTGTTCATTCTCTGTGTTATATGCCTTTCCCCTATCCTTTGTCTTGTCTGTTTATATCACAAGCTGTTTAGGGAAGAGATTATTATTCTGTTTGTATAATGCCTGGCACAAGTAGGGCCCCATTTTTTGTTGGCCCCCTAAGTACTAACATAATAAACATGACTAATACTACTAACAATTTTACACATGGGGAAGCTGAGGAACACCGAGATTGTGGGTCTAATTGCCCCTCCCACAGGAAAATCTATGGGCTATGACAAAGGGGGTAGAATTTTCCTGGATGCAAGCCTTGCAGAGTTTTCTCCCAATCATAATAAAAGGCAAGTGCAACACAAAGAGCGAGATTTGCCCCTATAAACATTTAGAGTTTGTTTAGGTTAGAAAAAGAGGTTGAGGTTAGGCCAGGGTTACCTCATACGTGTTAGCTAACCTGGACCTTTACCTTAATGTAGACCCAGATTACTGCTTAGATTCCATAAGGACCAGCTAAACCAAGGTAACCTGCACATACACTACAGAAAAGACTGGTTAAGTCAGTGTTTGGTAACCTGGTTTAGTTAACCCCAGCCAAACATGGACCTCTTTTCCTAATTTAGACAAACCTTTAGGAACCCCTTTGATAAATGTATATTATATTATTTTGTTCTATGTGCTATACGGTGTTATCTAAAAAAATATACTGTAGGCTTTTGCCTTTGTTTCAGCCTCAGGCATGTGAATGGGAAATATGTGGGCTGTTTCTGTTTGAATCCATTACAGTATGGAACATTAGGTTTCATGTCATTCCAGTCTGGAGGAGAAAAGGCTGCTTTTAAAAACAGATCTTCTCTAACAAATTACAATTAGCACAAAGAGATTTTTTTTTATTTTGTCATTGACATCATCATTCCACAGCCAAAGTAACTTGTATTCAGCTATGTACTTAGGAAGAAATTGGATGTGGAGGGGGCAGGTATTAATTTGCAAATTACATCATATGACAAAGAGAGACAAATCCTCCAATAAAATTACATTGTAGTGAAGAATGTGACAGAACCAAAGATATTTGTATTATACTGACCAGGGCCAGAAACCCAGAATTTGCATAAGTGTTATAATATATATTTTTTAAAAGATAACTGGAGTATAATTCTTTTGAGAGGTCATATTAGCAAGAGAGCTTAAGAAGAATCATGTGATGACACAGAATCCTTGAGATGTAACTACATTTTTCATGTTTGCCTTGGCAAAGATTTAAACACACACATGTGAAATTGGACAAATGCTGCCCTCAGTTATACCCTGTGGTACACTATATTTAGAATGTGTCAGATATTTTTATATCTTTTGACCTCTGTAATGCTACATCAATAACATCTGATTCATTAAAGAAACCAAATCATTCCAGTATATGGTGAGAGGCAGCACAGCCTGGGGGAAGGTGTTCTGGATTCAGAAGGTATGTCTACACTTATGGCAGGATGTGGAGTACATACTTTGCATGTCCTCCTAGGATGGGTATAAATAGCAGTGTAACTGGTGAGGCACTGCTTAGGCAGGTATAGTACATACACGCCAGAACCCTGGGATGTACACTCTCCTTGGCTCTCTTCATGCCCAAGCAGTGTAATGGCCTGCTGCCAGAGTCTTTCCCAGCTGCCTTCCCCCAATCAGAGCCTTTCACTGATGCATGTAGCTACACACCACAGTATGGACACAGTCTGCTTTTCACTGTGGTGTGTAGCTAAATATACCCTACACGCCTCCACAAGTGTAGACAAGGCCCCAATCAGGAACGGAGTCTATGTTCTATTCCTGGCTCAGGCACTGATCTGTTACATAACCATATGGCAGTCACTTCTTCGCTCTGTAGCCTCTGGACAGCAATCTGAACTCATATGCAGTGGCCAGGTAGACAGGAAAGTGCGAGCCCTGCGAACTTTTGAATATTTCTGTTTGCCCAGCGTGGAGCTCCGATCAGCACGTGTGGTGATGCAGTTAAAAATCAAAATAAAGAAAGAGCTCGACACTGTTGTGTCCATTTATTCTGTTCTTTCAGCCAAAATCATTTTAAAAATCTCCAGACAGACGCCATAGCAGGCATGGACTGGAGGACCAAGCTATCCCACAGTTCTTGCAGTCTGCATTCTTGGCTGAGCTCCAAATGCTTCTAGGGTCAAACACAGTGTAAAACAATCCTCTCTTGACTCTTTTACATGTCACCCTATCTTTACTGAATGCTGCAGATAGACCCGATGCTGCAGCACTCCATCAGCGTATTGGCACATGGGGCAGTGCAAAAGGACTGGTAACCATGCTGACTAGCATCGGTGAGGTCTATCAAGGTGCCTGGCCCTAATTTTTCCTGGTAGATGGTACAGTATGGCTGATAACCATAACAGGGGCTGAGCTCTGTCAGCCCACACCCTTCATGTGATTCAATTGCCCTGGACTAGCAGAGGGATGCTGGGCCTCTCCTACACACTCCTTACTGTCCTGTCTGGACTATCATAGCAGCTGGAGGCTGCCTTCCACTCATTTCTCACTAACAAGTCAGTGTGTCTTATTCCTGCATTCTTTATTACTTCATCACACAAGTGGGGACAAAGGCTGGGAAGAACGGAATCAACAGGTGGGGTTGTTGCAGGAGCACCCTGTGAATAGCATACAGCTCATAATTTCTGCAGGATCTGACACAGAGCAGCTGCACTCTCTGATACAGTGGTTCTCTAGTACACTTGCCCATATTCTAGCCAGGACTGATTCTATTTTTAGATAGGAGGGATTGACTCTGGGAGTCATTATGCTCATCTTTTACCAATTTATGGATTGGTAGATGGTACAGTATGGCTGATAACCATCTCTGCTGTCATGCAAAGCATGCTGCTGTGCTGTGCTGCTGCTCTGAATCTCCTCTGTGAGGCATCTAGTACACATACGGTGACAGTCACAAAAGGCAAAACAGGCTCCATGATTGCCATGCTATGGCATCTGCCAATGATTTTTGCCCCATCAGGCACTGGGATCTCAACCGGAAAGATTTAATGTGTTTAGTGTGGCCGCGCGCACTCGATTTTATACAATCTGTTTTACAAAACTGGTTTATGCAAATTCAGAATAGTCCCGTAGTGTAGACGTACCCTGTGTCTCCGCATCACCTTCCACACTTTGTCTTGTCTCATTCGACAGTAAGATCTTGGAGGGAAGGACTGTTTCCTGTCATGCGTATCTACAAAGCCTAGCACAATAGGGCCTCACTCTCCATGGGGATTTCTAATAATTATATTATATTACAAAGTTCCCCCAAGTGTTACAAGGAAGATGGAGCCTCACATCCACCAGCAGTTGTTTTTCTACAGGATTCAGATGGCGCTGCCATTCCATAACTGTTAAAGAACACTGCTACAGTGGACTATTAAGGTTGACTATTTATACTATACTGTGATGAATACTGTCGTGGGTTGGGTTAAACCTCATTTGTACTCTTGGGTGTGATGCCAACCCTCATTTCAGGTAGCTGTAGGAGACAGTTAAGCAGCTCCTATCTAAAACAAAGGCATATGTGAGTCCACCTAGGAATTTGGACCAAGTGGGCAAAGTGCTTTTGCTGGGCATTTTTTGGGTAGCAGTGTGTGTGTGAGTGAGAAGCAGGAGAGAAAGAGAAGCAGACAGAAAGCCAAGTAGACAGTAATAATGTCAGATAACATCCTGGAGAGATGCCTTCTTTTGTTTTGAGGGGAACAGCTCCTTTTTCACCTGACCAGGGACTTGAACCCTGGACCCTCAGATTAAAAGTCTGATGCTCTACCAACTGAGCTAGCCAGTAATAGCAGGGCAGGTAACACAGCTTTGAGAAAGTTAAGGGTCTTTTTGGCATTGAGTGCTAACTTGTAAGTCAGGTTTGGAACAGCAAGCAAAGATGCTGTTTCCTACTATTTAATTCCTACTGTGTTCAGGGAAACAGGACTTTAAGTATAATCTTTGTAAATAAACAAGCAAATACCTCACTGTATAATTAATTTCTCCTCCTAACTGGAACAACCCACAACACTCCAAACTTTGCTAAATGCTCATGTCCAAATACTTAATAAGGGACCAGCCATACTATCAGTGTGTTTTTTTCAAAATGAGATGACCCAGTTTTATCAATTCTCACACATCTATCACAAGTCTTGTGATATTTGGTGCTTTTCTTGACGTCTCAGCCCCTGGAGTCCTGTGATTACATGAGAATCTCAGGTTTCAGAGTAGCAGCCGTGTTAGTCTGCATCCGCAAAAAGAACAGGCGTACTTGTGGCACCTTAGAGACTAACAAATTTATTTGAGCATAAGTTTTCGTGGGCTAAAACCCACTTCATCAGATGCATGCAGTGGAAAATACAGTAGGAAGATATATATATATACACAGAGAACATGAAACAATGGGTGTTACCATACACACTCTAACGAGAGTGATCAGTTAAGGTGAGCTATTACCAGCAGGAGAGAAAAAAAACTTTTGGTAGTGGTAATCAAAATGGCTCATTTCCAGCAGTTGACAAGAAGGTGTGAGGAACAGTAGGGGGGGAAATAAACATGGGGAAATAGTCAAATCGGACAGTCTCTGTGTAAAAGAATAAATGGACACAAATCAGACATCAAGAATTAAAACATTCAAAAACCAGTTGGAGAACACTTCAATCTCCCTGGCCACTCGATTACAGACCTAAAAGTCACAATGTTACAACAAAAAAACTTCAAAAACAGGCTCCAATGAGAGACTGCTGAATTGGAATTAATTTGCAAACTGGACACCATTAAATTAGGCTTGAATAAAGACTGGGAGTGGATGGGTCATTACACAAAGTAAAACTATTTCCCCATGTTTATTTTACAAATATCTTACCAATTCCTTTTTCTTGATAGTACTAACGCTTTCTTTTGCTTCTGTCGCTGATCTAGTGTGTTTACAATTTTATATTATTTATAGGCAGGTTTTTTTAAACTCTGTGTGTTAACCTCTCTACTCACCAATCTTTTCACTCTTGATCTTGCACAGCACGAGTACTGGGTTGCACACAACAGCACAAGGTGAAAAGTGGTGAGGAAATAGGGCCTGATGCAAAGCCCATGGAAATCAGTGGGAATCTTTCCATTGACTCCAGTGAGTCTGGATCAGGTCCACAGAGCAGAGCGGGCCCTGGAGTAATGAAAGCACTGCTGTATGGCTGCCAAGTTACTCCCATCAAGCTGAAGGAGGAAAGCCTAAGAGGACAGCATGTAGCTAAGTGCTTTATTAGTTTGCTTTAACAGGTGGCTCCTCAAATATTCCTATTTATCTGTTCATGCTAGGCCCCATTTTTACCCCATGTGATTGCAAGTAAAAGAACTTGTACACTTAGGCAGGGTTGGGTGGGAAGGAGTCTGGGGACTGTGACAAATATGACTTTCAATGGGAAGAAGTATGCTTTGAATGTAACCATGCTTGTGCCTCCTTGTGTCCTCCACAAACATCACAGTGGAGCATGCAAGGTCAAACGCTTGTTATTTTGTTTCCTCCTCCTCCTCCTCCTGCATCTCACCAGTGCAGGTTTGTTCTCCGAAGTATATTCTCCAGAGCTCTGTCTAGTCTAATTTTAAGGGCCTAATTTTCAAGTTTAGGCACAAACTCACATGCCTAATTTATGTGAACACTTTCAAGGGTGAATTAACTATTCTCCTGCAGTGGATGTGCAATTTCCCTGCACATGATCTTTATTCATGCTTCTTTCCTACACTGTCAGCCTTTTAATCTGCTTTTGGGCATTCCAGAGGCCCATAGGCACTAGACCCAGGATTTGGTCAAGAACTGTGCTCAGTTACCCCTCTGTGAAATGGGGATAATAATACTTACTGTCTTCATATGTTAAACGGTGAGCCTTGACATGTATAAAGTTCTTCAATATCCTTAGATGCCAATACTTGATACTTCGTCACGCCTTGCATTACAAACCTGTGCTTTTATTGCTATGGTTTCACTGGCCTCCAGAGGGCTACAACCTTTTGCTTCTGATATTTGTCCCACTTTCCTGTACCCCTCTGTTTCCTCCATCAATAGAACCAGTCAACCAGCCAAGACTAGACTTGACACTCCTACAGTTTAAAAAACTTCATCCCTTATAAAAGTTCAGATCTTCTCTTTAAATCATAGAGGAGCAGTAAAAGGGCACAATTCAAGGTGTTTCTTTTAAATCCACTGTAGGTCACCTTAAATAATTCCATTGACCTCTACCTTATGCAAAGGAACCAAAAGACACTGCACCAGATCTTTGGCTAGAGTTGATTGGCCTTGCTCCACTGATATTTGCTTAGGAAAATGTACTCACTTTTCAGGGCAACTCTCACCAAAGTTTCAGATCACTTCATATTTTTCCTGCGTAACAAAGCAACGATTTCCACTCTCTGACAGGGAGAGGAGGGACCGACAAAACCCTCTTGAATAAGGAAGGACACATTAGTGAAACTGTGAAAAAAAATATTTCGCCAAACTGATTAAGCAAACAGCATCTAATCCCTCTTCACTTGTTAGGAATAGGCCCACCGCAGTGTATTTGCCTTTAGACTGAGAGCCTGGGGACTATGTTTTGCTACCCAGGCAACTTATCTGCATCATCAGAAAAGAAGTAAGGATAGCCCCGGAGACCTAATCTGAATGAAAAATACTGAGTCAGTTCCTTCAAGTCATGTCATGTGGTATTTATCTTACTATAACAGAATGTGAATGTGAATACAGTCTGTATTTGACATTTAAATAAAAGGGGAGGGGGGAGGTTTAAAATGAAAGAAGAGTGACTGAACACATTACTGCCTGTAACTAACTTCATAGAAATCAGAGTTGGAAAAAACATGATTATATCAGTCAGTGCTGGGTTGTCTCCTACAGAATATTTTGGAAAACTCCAAGGCAAGGGGTTCCCATCATTTTCCCTGGAAACTTTAAAGACAGCTGCTTCACCTATTTCACTCTCCACAGCACTCTCACCATGGGGTGAATGTGAGCTTTACTTGAAAATCATGTTTGGAGCTAAAATTGGCTTTTCTGATAACTTGCCATTCGTGAGAGCAGCCCTATGGGAATCAGAGCTCACACATCAATTTCCAGCCTGCTGTTTGAAGAGTCAACAAAAACAAATGGTTTAAAATATCTTGAAGTCAAATTTCTCTGTAGCAACATGCAGAACACCCTAACTGTAAGGACTTTCTCAATATTTAGAGAGAAACTTCCAGCCTCTGTAGTTCCCTTATACCGTATGTCTAAGTCTGTGTACACTCCATTAGGCATAAGGCTTTGAAATTATTACTACTCTGAGTTCCTTTCAGTTTTCAATAAGTGTTTTTATGGAGGACAATATAGAGAGATTTTGCTGCTGCAAATTACTAAAGGCTTCCAGTAAGAAAAGAGCTTTATCCTGATTGGACTGCCATCTGAGCTTGGGCATTCCTAGCCCCAGTTTTAGGGCAAGAATTAGAAAAAAAAATCATAATGGCTTATTTAAAAGACAGTGAGTGGCTGCATATATAGTCAGTCTTTTTATGGCATCAGGATTAAATACAATAATCCAGGTATGTTGTGGATGAGTGCACTCTAATTGTAACCCTCTTTAAACTACCCTCTACACACTTTCAAAGTGACACTGCATAAATCCAAAAGGAAATAAGTAGCGTAAATGCTTTGACAAACAAAGTAGTAACACAGCTCTTTCAGCTCTAGGTTCCATCGGAGTGGCTGAATCCCTACCATGTGTCTTCTTTGAATGGAAAAAATGAGAAAAGCTGGCTCAAGGCTACAAGGATTCACTTATTCGCTTTTAATCATCAGACTGATATCAGGAAATCAACCCAGGCAGCTAAATTCAACAATGCTGACATCAGACAATGCACACAGAGACTAAATGAGCCCAGCTAGGGAGTAAACCATGACCAATGAGCAATTTAGCAAGACCAAGCAATCCTACCACAATGGCATCACTACCTAGGTCATGACTTGTAACCCCACCTTGCAGGAAATATTAATAAGCCAAAAAGCGGTCCAGGCTCTGACCTACTAAAGGCAACAATGTTTTATTTACTTTCCTCCACTGAGATTTGGGGAGGGTGGGCTAAATAGCATGAAACTTAAGCCAACAATTTACTTAATGTATTAATCTGCTCCTTCACTCTGGCAGTGAAGTGGGTCAGACTCTGACTATCACTTTTCTGCAGCTTGGTTTGATGTAGCAGAGCACATGTCTTTCCACCCTTTAAAAAGAGCCCGAGACCTTCTGTCTTTGCTTAGAAAACTGTTTTCACTCGAGGCTCTTCAGCCTGTCAATCAGTTAAGACTCAAATGTGGGATAGAAAGTAGGTCAGAGATCCCCAAAGAGGAATTAAAAAAAAAAATTTACATCGGAAGCCTAAGAGTATATAGGGTCATTTTCCTTTTAGCATAAATGCTTTTGGCATAAGAACTCTGTTTTATGAGTCAGCATTCAGGACACAAATAATTTACAATAATAAAAAGCGAGATAAAGCCCAGCGCTTTATAGAACATGTTTTAGTTACAGCTACCTCTTTTCACAGTGAAGAGAAATGGGCATAGAGAGGTGAGATGATTTGCCCTTGGTCACAAAACCAATCAATGATAGAACAAGGAATAGAACCCAAGTTTCCTGACTCCTGATCAGAGTCCTAGCTAGTGGATCACACTACCTTTCTGTAGCATCATGTTTGTGTGCTGAAGATACATGTGGATCCAAACTGAACAATGCTCCCCATGAAGAGAGACAGCTAAAAGGTATATAATTCCAGTAACACATACAACTACGAGAGACCCCGCACCCCACCCCACTCTTTCCACCTAAAGAAATAAGCACTTCTTAGAATGTCCCAAAGGAAGAAACAGGCTCGTTGGCCCAAATTTCTCAACAGCATAAGCATGCGCATTTTCACTAAAGTCAACAGAGTTGAGGTTTGCAGTATCCAGGGAACCTCTTTCAGATCCCTGACCAAGACTTTGGGACAACCAAAGAAAAGAATGCTTCCAGAAAATCCATCTCAGGGTTTATACAACAACCAGTACGTGCTGGGCCGGGACTTAAGAGCCAAATTCTGTTCTTCTTTGCCCTGCTTTTATGCTATATAACTCCATCAATTTCCTTTGCTTTTACACTAGTGAGAGCTCAGAACCTAAGCTAGGAATATTATATGGTGTGTGTGTTTGTGTGGCTCATAGCATCTGAGTCTCAGTGTTTTAATTTAAGGATTTCCCAAAAGACTGGAACATGAACAACTGTGTTATATCAGTAGTGAATTCGGCCCCAAGTCTTTAAAATAGTAGCTCGTTGTGAAGGAAGTGTGGAAAATTATTTAATCTGCACTGCAATAAATTATCAGAGACATTTTTTCTCCCTGAAGGCAAGTGCTGAGGGAGAGAATCATCATTTTAGACATGCACCCACTCAGTTTCATTTTAGATTGAAAAGTTAAATAATAGCCTGATCTGAACTGTGCTCTGTGCAGATGTGAATAGTATGTGTATTTTCCATCTGTTGGTGAATCTCCCACTGAAAACTAGGCCCCAGTCTCCCCCTATTCTGATGAAGGAATTTCTATACTTTCATTTTCAGGATTACTTTAAAGTAGGGCTATCGATTAATCACAGTTAACTTGCATGATTAACTCAAAAAAATTAATAGCAATTAATTTCAGTTTTAATTGCACAGTTAATATAATATCAGTTGAAATATATTAAATATTTTGGATGTTTTTCTACATTTTCATACATATTGCATTCTGTGTTGTAACTGAAATCAAAGTGTCTATAATTTTTATTACAAATATATACATTGTAAAAATTATAAACAAAAGAAATAGTATTTTTCAATTCACCTCATACAAGTACTGTAGTGCAATCTCTGTTGCGAAAGTGCAACTTACAGATGTAGATTTTGTTACATAACTGCACTCAAAAACAAAACAATGTAAAACTTCAGAGCCTACAAGTCCACTCAGTCCTACTTCTTGTTCAGCCAATCGCTAAGACAAACAAGTTTGTTTACATTTACAGGCGATAATGCTGCCCTTTTCTTGTTTACAGTGTCACCTGAAAATGAGAACAGGTATTTGCATGGCACTTTTGTAGCCAGCATTACGAGGTATTTTTATGCCAGATATGTTAAACATTTGTATGCCCCTTCATGCTTTGGCCCCCATTCCAGAGGACATGCTTTCATGTTGATGATGCTCATTAAAAAAAAATGCATTAATTAAATTTGTTACTGAACTCCTTGGAGGAGAATTGTATGCCCCCTTCTCTGTTTTGCCCGCGTTCTGCCATATATTTCATGTTATAGCAGTCTCGGATGATGACCCAGCACATGATCATTTTAAGAACACTTTCACTGCAGATTTGACAAAACACAAAGAAGGTATCAATGCGAGATTTCTAAAGATAGCTACAGCACTCGACCCAAGGTTTAAGAATCTGAAGTGCCTTTCAAAATCTGAGAGGGACAAGATGTAGAGCATGCTTTCAGAAGTCTTAAAAGAGCAACACTACAGAATCTGAACCACCAAAAAGAAAACGAACCTTCTGCTGGTGGCATTTGACGCAGATAATAAAAATGAACATGTGTCAATCCACACTGCTTTGGATCGTTATCGAGCAGAACCCATCATCAGCATGATGTATGACCCCAGGAATGGTGGTTGAAGCAGGAAGGGACATATGACTCTTTAGCGCATCTGGCACATATGTATCTTGTGATGCCAGCTACAACAGTGCCATGCGAACGCCTGTTCTCACTTTCTGGTGACATTGTAAACAAGACGTGGGCAACCATTATCTCCTGCAAAAGTAAACAAACTTGTTTGTCTGAGCAATTAGCTGAACAAGAAGTGGGACTGAGTGGACTTGCAGGCTCTAAAATTTTACATTGTTTTATATTTGAGTGCAGTTTTTTTTACATAATCATACATTTGTAAGTTCAACTTTCATGATAAAGAGATTGCACTACAGTACTTGTGTTAAGGGATTTGAAAAATACTATTTTGTTTTTTTACAGTGCAAATACTTGTAATATAAAGTAAATATAAAGTGAGCACTGTATACTTTGTATTCTGCGTTGTAATTGAAATCAATATTTGAAAATGTAGAAAACATCCAAAAATATTTATATAAATGGTATTCTATTATAACAGCGCGCTTAATCGTGCAAGTAATTTTTTTAATAGCATGACTAATTGCAATATTTTTTAATTGCACAACTAATCACAATTAATAGTTTGACAATCCTACTTTAAAGCCTTCATTTGTAATAAAATGGGCAAGTGATCTACTCACAAACTGGAAATGAAACTGCTTCTGCCAGAAAAGTCTAACTAAGGAGTATAAAGATTAATTGAAGTTAAGAATAGGGAGCCAATTTGAGTGTGAGCAATTGCACATGTGGAATGTAATCTAGTAGTTAAAGCACATACAATAGGGCCTTGGGCACTATTCCTTGGTTTGCCATTGAGTAGCCCTGTGTGATCCTAAAGCATATCACAATCTTTCTGTTCCGGAGTTTCTCCATCTGTAAATTGGGGATAATCAACACCTTCCACTTTTAGTTGGCTTATGTTTGCAGAACACTTTGAGACCCATGGAGAAAAGCCTCATGTAAGTATGGAGTGTTACATTTCCCTTCTAGATGTGGTTAGACTTAAACTCACTGTTTTATTGACTAATATATCATAAACCCTCCCTTGCAGCCGAAGCCATGAACGACGAGAAGTTATGAGCTATACATTCCAACTCATCCACCCACCCACCCCCACCTCTCCTCCATCTGTTGTAGACAGAGGTTTTATTTCCTGCAAAAATGTTGTCTGGCTAAAAATGAGAGTGCTCTTTACAGGAGGATCCCACACCCTCCTCCTCACACACCCACTTTCCAAGCGCCTAATTTTAATCATGACATCGCATTTGCTTCTTGCTTAATACACGTGTCAGAAAAAGGGGCCTACCGTAGATTCTATTGGATGACAAGTAAGGTCTGCTGGAAAATCCAGATGGCATTCATTATCATTCATCCTCCTTCCTTAGAGAGATGGAGAAGAACAGGGGACAGCCCATAGCTCAGAATTTTTTTCCTCCTCTTTTCCCCACCTCTTACAAGTAGTCCAGAATAGACAGAGGCTCAATGTTGCCAAATTTCGAGGTTTAATCACAAGTGACCTAAGTGTAACCCTAAAGACTCAAACAAGAAGGCAAACAAAAAGAACCTAACACTTGTTTGTTTTTTTTTTAAACTCATGATTTTGAATCCAAGGTCATAATTTTGGGGGCCCTCGCTCAGCTCATGATTTTTGAACCCTTAGGTTGAAATGACTAGGCCTGGGGAAACTTGCAGTCATTGAGGCAGTTTGCCCACCAGAAATAACTAAAACAGAATCCCAAGAGTCTGACTCCAAACACTGTTCAGATCCCAATATGAAGCTTATGTTTCAGAATCATCTTCAAAGGGAAAGGGAAGGCACAAAGCTAGTCAGAATAAAAGGAGAGACAAGATGAAGGAGCAACTACTGCTGAAAAAACGTCTAACTTCTCCCTCCCATCTTGAATGGAGAGACCTTCCAAAACACTGGAGTTTTGTAAAATTTGGAGTTGTATCAATTTGACTAGTCCCTCAGTCACTAGTCCTTCTTAGCTCCCACAGTGGCTGTATTTATAATGCAGCCAAGACTCATGTTAGAAGAAACATTAATTAATAACAGGTCTTTACCTAGAGAATTGCATTTTATTGGTCTATGTAGGAAGAAAAAAGTGGGAAACAAAACTCTAGCTCTGATTAATGGACAAGGGAAGTGGTGTTTTTCCCCCCAGGAAAACTGTTTGTTATTGTTAACTCGTATTTAATTCAAACTCTTTGACAAACAACTGGGAGAATGTACTCCCCGCACTGACCTC
This sequence comes from Mauremys reevesii, assembly GCF_016161935.1. Taxonomy (NCBI): domain Eukaryota; kingdom Metazoa; phylum Chordata; order Testudines; family Geoemydidae; genus Mauremys; species Mauremys reevesii. The sequence continues at coordinate 86,168,465 of NC_052624.1, forward strand.
TCTTCAACCTAGATTAAATGGGCTCTGCTTGTCTCTCTGCTGTCGTGCCAGGACTGTGGGGATTGGCATTCCTTTTCCTCCACCAGTCAGAAGGTACAACTTATGTTATATACCGGGGTCAGCAACCTTTCAGAAGTGGGGTGCCGAGTCTTCATTTATTCACCCTAATTTAAGGTTTCATGTGCCAGTCATACATTTTAACATTTTTAGAAGGTCTCTTTCTATAAGTCTATAATATATAACTAAACTATTGTTGTATGTAAAGTAAATAAGGTTTTAAAAATGTTTAAGAAGCTTCGTTTAAAATTAAATTAAAATGCAGAGCCCCCCGGACCAGTGGCCAGCACCCGGGCAGTGTGAGTGCCATTGAAAATCAGCTTGCGTGCCACCTTCGGCATACATGCCTACCCCTGTTATATATCAAAGCTTACTACTAGTAGTAAGCTTACTTACTACCATGCTCTACAGCTTTGGAAGTATTTTCTCTTGGGTGAGTGGAAGGACAACTCTGGAGCTAGGGTCACATCTGAGCTGGCTCTGATATTTGTACAGCGAGAGGCACAATCCAAATAGTCTGTATGGGGGGGCAAATGTCAGGATGCAGAAAAGCCCTTTTTGTTAAAGAATAAACTTCCACTCTTTCAAACTGAGGGCTAAGAATTCCCAACCCATGTCTCTGGGTTCTCCAAGGGGGCACCCCTGAAAAACAGGAAAGAGTTATTATCTCTAAGCTAAAACACACACAACACCTCTCCTCATCCCCAAAAAAGAACTTACAAAAAATAAAAAGCAACTTTTGACAAAAGCAGCCAAGGGGGGTGGGCACAAAAAAATCTTTTTTTAATCCTCTTCATATCACCTTCAAGAACATTTAACTGTTTTTAGTTCCCAAAGCTAAGAATATCTCACATAAAGAACATACAATATCTTCTTCCCCATTACAGCAAGACTCCTACAGAACACATCTTATGAATTGCTGCTACAGATTCCCTGGGTTTGTGGGGATGATGCCTGTTATGTAACCTTGTCACCCACTCCACACTTTTATTCTGGTTTTTAAATGTAAAAAACTTACTGTATGCAAGCTAGCAACAAGGTGCCAGCAATGTGGGGACCCAGAATATTGGGAAATTCCTTCCTATTATCCTGTATTTAATCTTGTGGCTATCATCTTGAACAGCAGAGACAGATCCAGAGTGACAGGGTCAAAATAAACTAATAAGATTTGCCCAGGAAAGTTATTTACAGAAACAGGCCGAGTGGCTGAAAGGTTAAGTCTTTTTCTTCACTTATGAATTCACTTCTGCTTTGTTCCCTCAGTTCCTTATGCAGGCTTCCAGCCAAGGGATTCTGGAAATTACTCAGAGTGGATCTTTCTGAAACGTCGCTATGTTTTATCCTGGAACCGTGGAAAACAGATTCTGTCCTGAATGAATCACAACACCAGCAGTTAAATGTTTTGTCTTTGCATGGTAAACACAATACAAGTCAATACAACCTTGCAGCTAACATACCATGTTGATTTGTGCACAAATGCTTTAGTTTTCACTTGCATGGCACCAACCATCCTGGAATTTCAACGTCTTCATAAAAATTGAGTTTCACCCTCTCCTCTGAAGTCAGTATTCATATCTTCCTTTTATGGAAAGGAAGAGAAAGCTACAGGCAGGAGAGGTAGCAAGGCCGAGTAGCTAGAGCACTGGACTGGGAGTTAGTAGAGTTGGGTTCTATTCTGGCTCTACCAGTAACTTGTGGGCAAATAGCTTCCCCTCCTCCATGGCTCTTGCACTGACTTTCTTGTCTATTTAGATTGTAAACTCTTTGGGACAATATGTGTTTGGGCAGGTACCTGACACAATGGGGGATCTGACACTGGCTGGGCCTTCTAGGCACTATTATTAATATGTTACCTAAACTGACAAAGTGAATGAGGAACAAAACTCCCCCTCTTCCTCTGAAGTCCTGCTGCCTAGACCCTAGCTCTAATCACATGACCACAATCCCACCCACTTAAAAGCATTGAGATGTGTTAGAGTCTAACAATATTTAAACAGGGCTGCCCAGAGGATTCAGGGGTCCTGGAGTCTTCAGCGGCAGGGGTCCAGCCGCTCTGGGTCTTCGGGGCATTTCGGCGGCAAGTCCTGGAGCGAGCGAAGGACCCGCCGCCGAAGACCCGGAGCGGAAGAAGCTCCGGGTCTTTGGCAGTGGGTCCTTCACTCACTCTGGGTGCGTTCGGCAGCACTGAAGGACCTGCTGCCGAAGACCCGCCGAAAACTCTCATACGGGCCCCTGCAGGGCCCGGGCCTGGGGCAAATTACCCCACTTGCCCCCCCGCTCCAGGCAGCCCTGTATTTAGAACTACATTTCTCAAATGCAACCACCAGGGGCTTTTCGTGCAGCCATGACAGGGTCCTGGGAAGTCATGGGGGGTGTGGCTCTTAGATGCACCACCCTGCATTGCCTCTGGAGAGAGGTGGGGCACAACGCTGCAGGAGCAAGGTGAGTTCTTGACCCATCTTAGGGGTTTGGGTGGCAGGCTGTCAGGAGGGATCATGTGCCCCGCCCCAGCTCCAACTAGGGTTGCCAACTTTCTAATCGCACAAAACCGAACACCCTAACTCCACCCCCTCGCTGAGGCCCCACCCCCCACTCACTACATTCCCCCTCCCTTGGTGGCTCGCTCTCCCACCCTCACTCACTTTCACTGGGCTGTGGCAGGGGTTTGGGGTGCAGGAGGGGGTGAAGGCTCTAACTGGGGGTGCAGGCTCTGGGGTGGGGCCAGAAATGAGGGGGGGTCCAGGTTTGGGGAGGGGGGCTTGGGGCTGGCGCAGGGGGTTGGGGCACGGGCTTATCTTGGGCAGCTCCCGGTCAGTGACACAGCAGGACTAAGGCAGGCTGCCTGCCTGTCTCGGCATCGCACTGTGCCCCAGAAGCAGTCAGCAGCTCCGGCACCTAGGTGGGGGGCCAGGAGGCTCTGCAAGCTGCTCTCACCTGAAGGCACAGGGCCCCCCCCAGCTCCCATTGGCCAGTTCCTGGCCAATGGGAGTGCGGAGCCAGTGCTCAGGGCAGCACACGGAACCTCCTGGCCCCCTGCCTAGGTGCCGGAGCTGCTGGCCTCTTCTGGGGTGCAGCACCATACCAGGCCAGGTAGGGACTAGCCTGCCTTAGCCCTGCAACACTTCCGACCGGACTTTTAATGGCCCCAGCCCCATCACCACTGACCCCCCGCTGCCTCCCCCAACCCTGCATCCCTCCCCCACGCACCTGCTGTCTCCCCTTTTACCCACCTCCCCTCCCTGCCCCAACTAGAGCTTAATGGGTCTTGGGGCTTGCTGAGAAAAGTGATATTAAACATGCAAGTATCACTTTTCACAGCAGACTTACTAGCTATCTGCAAAAAGTGATATTTGTATGTTTGTTAATATCACTTATCACTTTTCAGAGCCTCTCAGCTAGCTACTAAGTGTGCTGTGTTATTAACAAATATGCAAATATCACTCCCAAAGGAGGAGGCAGCATTATTTTTTATTATTGAGTCTGCCAAAAAACCCTACAAATATAAAAGTTACAATGAGTTGGGTGTGTATCTGTGCATATTTAATTGTTTTTCCTAAAGTAAATTAAGTACTTTAGGAAAGAGTGTCAGTGCGACCACGAGTAAGAAAGGCCCTCTGAGGCTACCAAAAAATTAGCTGTGAGAATCCCTGATTTAAAAGGCAATTTCAAAGACATCTTAATATGGTTTCTTTGAGTACCACAGACTCACTATCTGAAGTAGAAGAAAAAAAGGATTTTGATTAATGACTTTTGAATTGCCTACAGAATAGAACAGAATCTTGTTGAGCAGAAGAAATGTTACCCTGTTACATTATAGGTGTGCATTTCAGAGGGATTTTCTTTCATAGTTCTCTTCCTCTCTATTTTTAGGAAAGTAGACAAATTTTAAATGGCTTGATATTTTGTATGCATGTTCACATTCCATCTCAATCTGACTTTCTTTGACGGTGAAAAATATACCTAGCATTGACTTTCAGAAAAAGATCACCAACACAGGACAAGTGAAGGTTACTATTACCAATTCGTGAAGATGCCAAGATGAGCATCCATGTCACAACCTCAGGAGAGACCTATTTATCAATGATATAAAGGGAATTATATGAATTTACTTTTTGAAGGTTTAATAAAAGCTAGTCATTGATACTAATTAACCTTTTATTTTCTTGTGTCATAGTCTTGGGGCTAATCCAGTTCCTTTTAAGGGTTTGGTTTAGAAATTGTCTGTAGACAGTCAGGTACATTAGTGCACAAATAGACTGAGGCCTGGTATATACTTAAAAAGTTAGATCAACCCAGCTGTGTAGCACAGGCACATGAAAAATCCACACAGGGCTGGCCCACAATATTTTGGCACCTGAGGCGGGGAGCTCAAATGATGCCCCCATGTCCCCTCGCTTGGGTCAAAACTTTGAAAAGTCTCAATTCTGCCTTCTTCCTGTTCTACTCCTTTTATGGTACTGCTCTGCTACCTACCCCAATAAAGGAGAACTAACAACTTAAAATGCCTTGTTCAAAAATTTTAAGTAACACTTTACTATGCAGATAAGAACAGTTAAATTTGCTGTTCAGGCATTTGAAAGTAAACACTGGCATTTTTATCTGTTTGAATGATCAAGGTCGTGCTTTCTGTGCCTTCTTGGCTGCAAAGATTTGAACTGCTTCCTGAAGGGCCACAGTCTGAGCCAGTACACGCTCTACTGAGATGGCTGTAAGGCCAACCAGCCTCTCCTGTGTCATTGTGGAGCGTAGATGTGTTTTTATTAACTTTATCTTGAGGAAGCTGCGTTCTCCACTGGCAACTGTTACAGGAAGTGTTAGAAGTATGCGCAGAGCAACAAAAGCATTTGGAAAGAGGGTGGTCATCTTATTTGTGCACATATATTCCAGAACCGCCTTTGGAGTTGATCCAGCTGAAATGTATCTTGAAAGGGCTCTCAGTTCATCACTTAAATCACTCGCATCAGTTTCACGCATGTCATCATGTGTCAACACTGTCTCTAGTGCCCTGCATTGCTGGTGTAGGTCTTCATCAGGTATAGTGAGGAGTTTTGGAATATCATACAACATCCCAAATATACTGTTGTGTTCTCTGAGCTACATGAAATGTTCGACTGACTGTATTGCACAATCTAGCACATGGTTACAGAATATAACTTTGAATGGCTGTTTGGGGGTCTCTTATGGGATTATCCCATGCCTCGTAATCAAAATGTCGTCTTCTTCGGTGACTCTTGTATTCTTGAATGGGTGGGAAAATAGCTTCAGTGTGAAGTTCCTCTGCCAACTTCTGTGCACTCTTCAGAATGTTTTGAAATCCCTCATCTGACCGGTAAGACTGTAGGTATGACTTTGCTTTGTCCAGTTGTTCCATTCTTCCAGATATATCAAGGTCAACACCTTGGAGTCTCTTGCTTACAACATTTATTTCAAACAGTATGTCATGCCACAACACTAAGCCACACAGAAATTTGAAGTTATGTATGTTTCTGGTGATTCCATTTCCCTCTGCCACTGTTCTCCCACAAACAGTTCCTGTCATAGCATTATCCTCCATAATGGCAACTATGGCATCATCTATCTTCCCAATTTGGTGTTTGATAGGCTTTATTGCCTCCACTTGACTTTCCCATCGTGTGGCACTCAGTGTTTTCAGTGTCAGAGGGGACGTTCCCAGATGTTGCTTCAAAATTTGCCATCCATGAGTTGATGCAGAGAAAAATACATAGATGCTTTAAATTGCATTAAAAAAATTCATCAGCCTCACTAAAAGCTGATGCTGCATCACTGACCATTAAGTTCAACAAATGAGAACTGCATGGGACAATAAAGCTCTAGGGTTTAACTCTCGGATCTGTGTCTGCACTCCTCTGTTCTTTCCTCTCTTGTTGCCACCATTATCATAGCCCTGATCTCTCATGTCAGCTATCGCAATTTCCCTATCTTCCAGCTTTTTAAGAAGCATATTTGTCATACCAGCTTCTGTAGTATCATCGTCAATAAATTCTAGAAAATGCTCTCTGACAGTCACCATTGCAGGGACATTTTCACTAGGTTCTATTGTTGTTACAAAACGCAACATTAAAGTCATTTGTTCTGTATGGCTGATGTCAGGTGTGCAGTCCAGAATAACAGAGTAATATCTTGCTGATTTCAGATCTGCCACAATCTTCTGTTTGACTTTTGTTGCCAGTAACTGTATGATCTCATTTTGAATTGTTTTTCCAAGGTAATGGTCTGTGTACATTTCTTGGGTGGTGACTCTTCTTAGATGCTCCTGGAGTACAGCATCAAACTCAGCCATCAGCTCCACAATTTTAAGGAAGTTTCCATTGTTTGGCACATACAGCTGATCTGAAGTGCCACGCAGTGCTAGGTTTTGGGTAGTTTCTCACAATGGCAATGAGTCTTTTCAGAACATTTTGCCAGTGAAGAGACTGATGCAATCGTCTCTTGATGCTGATCATCTATGGTGGCCTTTAACCTTAGTCTCATTTCAAGCTCTTTCCACCTATGGAATGCTCTCTGGTGATTGGCTGTCTTCTCATGGCATGCCAGATTTCTAGCCAGATTTTTCCAGTCCTTTGTTCCTGTAGAACCCAACGTGGCTGGAACATTAGACTGGAAGAGTTTGCAACAAAAACATTATGCAGCATTCTGGGTTTTTGAGTACATAAGCCATGGCCCCTCCACTTTGTCATCATTGGGGATTTCACGCCAGTAATGTGTTGGATGGAAACTTCTATTTTCATTGTCTTTGGGGAACATGAAGTTTTTCACTTGCTGTGGCCCAGTACAAGGAAGTCCCTCAGGCTACTGCTCAAGTGGGTCCACAGTCCTGGATCATCTAGACTTAAGGAACTAAACTCAGTAGCAGCTGTTTCTTGCGCCTCCACCACACTCTTTTCTGATCTACACTTTTCTTCAGGAATGTGCATGGTTACATCCATTTGAGATGGAGATATGAATGCTGCAGTAGTTGCCAGGTCACCTGCACTCTGACTAACTGGAAGATCAGGCATCTCCTCACCACTCACATCCTCACTGGGGCCGGAAGGCTCACCGTGAACATTTGTGTTTATGTATCTCAGGAGAGCTCTTCCTGCTTAGATAGAAAGAAAGCAAAGGAAGCTTTTCTTTTTTTGAATGCTGCCCCAGATGGGCGTTTTCTTCTTTCACTCATGACTGCTGTTCTGTGCCAGCAATAGTGGCTCTCAACACTCAACTGAAGGGGACAAATAAGCAGGCTGGTAGCAGAGCCTGAGTGAGGGAAGATATCAGCGTCTTAAGAGCCTAACTGGCTCCTACTACTTCAGTTGACTGCCTGTTCTCCTCAAGTGGGTTCAGGGAAGCAGCAGGAAACAGGAAGCTCCCTGAGAAGCTGGTGTTAATCAATCCAGGCTCCTGAGGGTGCTAGAGAGGTAAATAAGAGGCTCCTCCTCTATCTCCCTGCAGCTCTTGCTGCTTTCTGTTATTCCCCCTCAGCTTTCCTCCTGCCTGCCTGTTATGTCTGTGGTGCCCTCCTTCCTCCAGCACAGCACTCCACCATCTCTGTGCATCTAGAGCAGAGAGAATATATGTGCACCAGCAGCAGACAATTTTCTACACTTTGGGTCCTAGTGGCCGCCTCAGTTCACCTCATGGTAAGGCCAGCCCTAAATCCACACTCCTGAATGATGTCATTAAGCAGACCTAAGCCCCAGTGTAGACAACACTAGGACGATGGAAGAATTTGTCCATTGACCTAGCTACCACCTCTTGTGGAGGTGGATTACCGGCACTGACAGGTGAACCTCTCCTATGGGCGTAAAGAGTGTCTACACTGCCATGCTACAGCGATGCAGCTGTAGTGTTCTGAGATAAACTAGCCCTTAGTTAACTCAGTGCAACTGTGTGGATATTCTTAAATCAGTTTCAGGGGATCTTAAATTGGTTTAGCTTAAGTTGACTACAAACCAAATTAAGGGGAACGATGGATCGGCACTGATGATGTGTCCCCATAAGTACCCAGCTGGAGCTTGTCTGTGGCCTAGAGAAACAGGCAATCCAACTAGCAGATCAAATTCAAGGATTACCATGAATTTCAGCCAACCAACCAAACAGGTCCCGGAAGATGACTTTTTAGTTATAGGTCCAGCTCTTAAGGTCCTTTAGCTAAGGGGTTCTCAAACTGGGAGTCATGACCCCTTAAGAGGTCATGGGGTTATTATGGGAGGGTGACGAACTGTCAACCTCCATCCCAAACTGCACTTCTCCTCCAGCATTTATGATAGCGTTAAATATTTTAAAAAGTTTATTTTGAATTTATAAGGGGGGGAATGGTGGCACTCAGAGACTTGCTGTGTGAAAGGGGTCACCAATACAAAAGTTTGAGAAAAAACAGTTACCTTTTCCGTAACTGATGTTCTTCGAGATGTGTTACTTATGTCTATTCCACAGTAGGTGTGTGTGCTCGCCCAGTGCACCAGTACCAGAAGTTTTTACTCTAGCAGTACCCTGGGAGGGGGAGGGGGGGCGGGAGTACCCCCTGCAACCCCTGGAGTGGCGCCTGCCTGGCGCAGTATAAGGGGAGCTGTGTGTTCCCCCCACCCTCAGTTCCTTCTTGCCAGACAACTCCGACCGAGGGGAGGAGGGTGGGATGTGGAATAGACGTGAGCAACATCTCGAAGAACACCAGTTATGGAAAAGGTAACTGTCTTTTCTTCTTTGAGTGACTGCTCATGTGCATTCCACAGTAAGTGATTCCAAGCTATATCTGTTGGAGGTGGGTAAGAGTTCACAAGTTCCCAGGATGGAGCACAGCCCTGCCGAACCCGGCGTCATCCCTGGTTTGGGAGATGATCGCATAATGCGAGGTGAACGTGTGAACCAAAGACCACATGGCAGCCCTACGAGTGTCCTGGATGGGGACGTGGGCCACGAAGGCAGCCAACGAGGCCTGCGCCCGGGTCGAGCGTGTCCTCACAACGGAAGGCGGGGGAACACCCACCAGATCATAACAGGACTGGATGCACGAAGTGATCCAATTGGAAAGCCTCTGGGTGGAGATCGGCTGGCCCTTCGCACACTCAACTGAGGCGACAAACAGTTGCGAGGACTTTCTGAATGGCTTAGTCTGCTCGAGATAGAAAGCCAAAGCCCATCTCACATCCAGGGTGCGGAAGCGGCGTTCCTCACTGGATGCGTGAGGCTTGGGGCAGAGGACCGGTAGAAAAATGTCCTGACTCATGTGGTATGCAGAGACCACCTTTGGGAGGAACGTGAAGTGTGGGCGGAGCTGGACCTTGTCATTGTGAAAAACCGTGTACTGGGGTTCAGCAGTCAGGGCTCTGAGTTCCGAGACTCATCTAGCCGACATGATAGCAACCAGAAACGCCACCTTCCACGAAAGGTGAGACCAGGAGCATGTGGCCAACGGCTCAAACGGGGGCTCCATGAGATAAGTTAAGACCAGGTTTAAGTCCTACTGTGGAACCAGGGGTTTAGAGTACAGGAAGAGGTGTTCCAGACCTTTAAGGAACCGGCCAGTCATAGCCTGAGAGAACACCGTGTGTCCTTGGATTGGCAGATGGAAGGCTGATATGGCCGCCAGGTGCACCTTGACCAATGAGGGCGCCAGGCCCTGGGCCCTCAGGTGGAGGAGGTAATCAAGGACAAGCTGGATAGGGGTGGACACTGGGGAGACACCCTGGTCCGTCGCCCACTTAGAGAATCGTGACCACTTATTTGGCTAAGCGCAGCGAGTGGAGGGCCATCTAACTTTCAGAGGATGCACTGAACCTGTTCTGAGCACACCCTCTCTTCTCCCCCTAACCATTGAGCAGCCATGCCGTGAGATGGAGTGCTGCCAGGTTGGGGTGGAGGAGGCGGCCCTGATCCTGTGAGAGCAGGTCTGGGCGGAGCGGTAACCACCACGGAAGAGCTACCGCCAGGCTCGTGAGGGTCTCGTGCCAGTACTGCCTGGGCTATGCCGGGGCAATTAGGAGGACCCGGGCCATGTCCAATTTATCTTTTCCAGGACCCTGCTGATTAGAGGGAATGGGGGAAAGGCGTAGAGGAGCCTGCCTGACCAGGACACGAGAAGGCATCGGAGATAGCGCCCGTCCCCACGCCACCCCTGTGCAGAACCAGGGGCATTGCCAGTTCTGTTGAGACGTGAACAGATCCACCTGGCAGGGTGGATCCAAATCCCCCTACCCCTGGCTCCGCACTCAGGGCTGGATGAGTGCTAACCCTTAGGCCAGAAGACCTGAACCACTGACTGTTGATTTGCTCAGCTACACCTGAGCTACAGATGGTTAATCTGCTCAGTTGCACAGCCGCAAGCCAGAACTGCTGAGAGACTAACCAGCCATAAGCACTGATTCTCCACCGCCGAAGAGGACACACTGGGCCCTGAGAGGCAAGAACATTACATTAAATCATCAAATAAACCGGGAGAGATTTGGATGAACTGTAACTTCATTGCATTAATCACACATTAGGATAGGGTTCATGAACAGAAGGCTTTTTATTCAAAGAGAATGGCCCGGGGGAGGGCAAGAATTTATGTACGCCAAAAAGAGGCTCAAGCCAAGCACCGAGATTTGATCTTCAGACCCAGATTTCCTGTCTCTATTTGAGTAGAGCCAAACTCTGGATCCAGACACTCCTGAATTTGAAGGGGTGGGAGTTGGAAATCTGAATGTGAACTTCAGAGACTTTAGGGAGCTGTTTGAATTCAGCTCACTGCTGAGACAGGTTCCATCCAGCAACTCTGATCCAAAACTGGAGTCAGACTTTTTGTATGGATTCATTTGCACTTTCCTTTGCATAGATGGATCCACACAAGGAATCTAAAGTCCCTGTACAAGTGTACTATGATTTGGCTTTTAAGCTTAAGTTTTTGCTTTTGTTATATCTGTTTCAACTTTTTGGTCTGTTACAGTAATTTCATTTGTTTTTTAAATGCTTTTTATGGGAAAACACACCTAAATGTCTGACTTTTTCACTAAAGTGAAGGCCAGTATATATATAATAACTTAAATATAAATGTGAAGGGCTTTTCAAATATGAAATGTAATTAAAATACAAAAACTGTTTCGCTAACAATAAAGTCCAGAATTTAAACACTCAAGTCAGAAAACTCAACAGTTAAGTTCTTGGAGTAATGTTTGCATGACCCTCCTGTATATTTATAGCTTACAATTAACAACAAAACCCAAAATCTTAAGATACACATTTTTTAAAAATTAACTGACTGAAATTTCAACATGCAATATGTGCAAGATAGCCAAGAAAGTTAGAGAATCTTACCTTTTTTATTCTTTGACTCAAGATTATTTAAACACTTGACTTTAATATTACAGGAATATAGGCTTTAAAATGTTAATCCCCTGTTTGTTTGGCAGGGATGGGGGAGCTAAGAAGAAAACAACACACACCTTTTAAGGTTACTAGCTGTGAACGTGCCCTAGATATACAGCCCTGGAAGCTAAAGAAAGAGCACACAGAGTATGGGCAACGACAGATAGGTTTTCTCCCAACTCCACCACTATGGCACCTTCACCCCAGCCTGGATGTACCACGCTTAGAACAGAGCGAGTAGATCAGTTTTCATGACCATTCCCAAGTTGCCAACTGTGATCGTGTCTGATGGGATGTGGACACCACCTCGGGAAAAATCAAATTGAGACCGATCCACTCATTTCATAGAGCACATTGAAAATGGGATTGCATAATACATTTTTCTTCTTGTGATGGTTGGGTGGTTGGTACTTGATAGATGGCTATTATTGCTGCCCATATTGCACAGGTCCACGCTGATGTTTTGCTTTTATCAGTGCAATGCATCCAATTTCCAAAGCAATGGGCCCAGGGGCCCAGAGGAAAATGCTTAGGTAGCTACCAGGGTGGGTGATGGGAAAAATAGAGGGACAACTGTACCAGAGCCCCTGAGGTCAGTACCCACCCCCCAAAAAAGTCTAATGTCTATGTAAACAAAGTGAAATGGGAGACGGTTCACGAACACTATGTATCAGGGCCCCAAATTTCTCTTGATGTGTCTGGTAACTACTAAAACAATTTGATATGTGAAAACAAAATAGCGACCTTTTGAAAACTAAATATCCCAGCCACACAGGAACACATCATCATTAAAAATACAAAAAACATCCGAAGAATAGATAATAAGAGATGTGAACTGCCAGAAATCGCAGTGCTGGTGAGCATCATTCCACATCCTATACTTTGTCCCAAATCCCGCAGCTCTTTTGCATGTGAGCAGTCCTATATGGCCCCCACAGCAATTAAAAAAAATGACATCAGGCTACAATATCAATCTTGTTGGCTTTATAAAATGTACTACATGTAAAGATTTTTTTTGGCAAGTCAAATCTATAAAATAAGTAAAATGTATAAACAATCTTTAACTTTAAAGAATCATCAGATTTTTTGATAATGTACAGAGCATAATCAAATCAAGAACAAATAGAAAAAAAGACTTCTTATCCATATCTAACTAGAGCTGTATTCAATGGTGATAGAACACACATATGAATGTGTTTAGAACTCTCTGTACTCACCATTCCTGACTCTGGAATTAATAGAAGAGATATTGCAAGTTCCCCCAAGGAGATTTAAGTTCCTCCAAACATGGGAGCGCTCAGTAGCTGGCTAGCTCACTATGGCTATTTGAAACTCTGTCCTCCAGGGACAAGCTGTCTTTGACAGTCCAAAAAAGATATTAAAATCCTCCAAGGAAAAAAAAAAAAATCAGAAATCATCTTCCTCCCCATGAGTGTTCCAGCTCAGCAGGATGGCAAAGATGCAAATTAAAAGCAGGAAAAGGAATAGGTGGGGAAACACCCCTGAGTAGAGGCAGAAAAGTGCTATTCTTTCCACTGGCTCATTTCAAATTAGTAAGGCTATGTCTACACTAGCACTTTTGCTGGTATAACTTATGTCACTCAGAAATGTGGAAAACAAAACAGAACACCCCTCTAAGCAACGTAAGTTACACTGACAGAAACGCCAGTGTGGACAGCTGTACATCGATGGGAGACGCTCTCCCACCCACATAGCTACTGCCGCTCTTTGGAGGTGGTTTAATTATGCTGACAGGAGAGCTCTCACCCTCGGCACAGAGCGGCTACATGAGCGATTTTACAGCTGCATTGGTGCCACTGTGAGCTTGCTAGTGTAGACATGACCTAAGTTACATGCTGGCATATGTCACTTCTGAGTTGCCCATTTGGTTCTGCCTGAAGTTTGTCCTGTCACAGTTTAATTTTTAAAATACATAAATTTATAAATAACTACAAGCAGGTAGGTCACTGTTCCCCGACAATAAATGATTAAAAACAATCAAAAGTAAAAAATCTTTGCTGGTATTTTTCACATTTTCCCCCTTGATGTCCCTATCCCCTTATATTTTTTCTCTTAAAGCCTTTAACAGTTTTATTCCTAAATTACAGAGGTACAGGGTGGGATAGCCATCTGCATATTTTTCAAATTATTATTTTCTACGTTTTCCTTTTTTTCTTGAAGACTTTTTAGGGATTAGTTCTTCAAAGGCTGCCATTTCATCCTCTTCTTCATTTTCAAAGTCTTTGTCATCTGCAAAATCTATTTAAAAAAAACAACAAATTGTTCAAAAAGGTACAAGATTGAAACTTTCTTTTCCTAGAGGCATGACCAAACACACACTATTTCCTATTCAGGCCCCAATTCAACAAGGCACTTAAGCACAAGGTGGTATAAAACTTGTGCGTAAGACCAACTGACTTCAAGAAGACTTAAGCTAAACTAAAGTGTGTTGCTGAATAAGGATGAATTGGTGAACCAATGAACCAATCTTATGTAATACAAAATTTTACAACCAAATAAATAAAATCAAGTTTAATAAAATACCACTATTAAAGCTAAATATTAGGGGAGAGGCAAAGATTCTCTGAAAGCTTTCCTAGCAGCAATAGTTTCTTAGCAGGTTCCTCTTGCATATTTACATTTTATGATAGCAAAATTAAGAACAAAGGCATCTTAACCTAAGTGTTAAAATAATTACCTTTCTTGAGTAGACTTATTAGCTTCAACCAATGAACAAGTCATTGGTTGAGAACAATGTAAGAACAATGTAAGAACAATCACTCCTATTAGAAACCACTGACCTAAGAACTTGGGGTTATATAGATACCAGTCCAAAAACATACTGATGCTGTACAGTTCTGAGAAACAAATTCCCTAGTGTTTGGTGAAGAAGGTTCTATTTCCCTCCCCTTTTAATAGTTATTTGTTCTATTCTCAACAGCGCACCTGACCCACCGCTACCTGCATACACAGCCTACTCGGTCCACTTTGGCTATGCAATAATGGTAGGGGCCTTGATAAAACCTAGAAGGCGAGTATCTCCAAATTAAAATATAACCACATCATTTCTGTGGATATGGAGACTTGCATAATTTGATGACGTACCTTCCTCCTTTACCATATGTGACTCGGTGTTCTTCAGCCACTTACGAGCATCACCAAGATAAATAGATAGACTGCCAACAGGCTTGGTCATTATTTCTTCAGCTGAAATAGATAAATTGTTAAACATACTAAGATCGTGCTTATTATTTGAGGGCTGGATAGTGACTTAGAGAGACAGCCCACACTAAAGGAAAGGTGTTATAGGGCCATGCTGCACTGAAAACTTTAGGAAGGATTTTGTCTGAATCAACAAGAATTCTTCCTGGGGGCTTCCAGAAATACATGCTGCGGGGGAGAGATACCACCATGGAACAGGATAGAGCATGCACTCCTCTCCGCATCAATCAATTCTGCCAGACAGAGGGGGAGGATCACAGCCACACCCTCACCCTGTCCCTTTAAGAAAGGCCATGCACAGCCTGAACTCCCCATCAACATTATGGCTAGCTCTGTGCAGGGCGCAAACGAGAAGATTCCTTGAATTCTCTCCTCAATCCCCTTAAACTCTACAGGTTCATGCACAATACACTACAAATGTATTGTTGCATTTGTTTAATGAACTGTAATATTACCGACTTAACAAAAACACTTTCAAAGAAAAAAACAAAACAACTTCAGAAGCAAAATATAAAAACTTGTAAGTAACGTTTCCTCCAGGATGGAAAAACAAAGATAACAGGTACTGAGATCTTGCAGCTAAATCTACCATTAACAAATTAGGTATGTGAATAATTAGAATTACAATAATAATCAGAATTTGTACTGAACAGAAGTACTCTAGCTGGCAAGATGACTTCTTAGACAAAGAATCGATAATAGCTTTGCTACAGTTCCCAAAGAAACAGCTGTGTTGACTTCAGTGGAGCTATGCTGACTTACGCTAGCTGACGATGTGGCCTACTACTTCATTATGTTAAACCAGAAGTCAAAACATGTCAGGGTCTGTTAACTAACCAAGATTTTTGTACCTGAAATAAAGGACTCTCAAATTAAAGTGAAATCTTCAGCTTTCCCGCGGTTCTGTATGATGCTCTCCCGCAGGGGGAAAACGCTTTGACATCTGTCAGCCAAAATCTGCAGCAGTGAGAGATGTTTGTATTTCCAGTGCACACAGCAATACATCTCTCTGCTACTGCTAAGACTGTGTATATTAATTTTATTTTATATTTATTTTAATATCTAGTAAGTGTAAAAAAAACTTAAACCGTGCAATCTGAATATGGTTTGTTCTAGATAAAAATCAGCAACTTTCACCAATATAAGGTCACAGATAGGCAAGCCTACAGCATGTGTAATAAACTGACTTTATGCACTTTACATCTTTGTCTGTATATAGAAATTTTCCAAATAGTGTAACATTCCCATGAGAGGAGTAACGTAAGACTTATGTAACACACTGGTGAACATAGGCTTATGAATGACAGTCTTGCAAAATTCTATTCATCACAAGTAGGTGAATGAAACATTGTTAGTTTTGTCATTATAAGTCACCTTAGACAAGTGGATGTTATGCCACAGTTGATGAACTGCCATGACACTTTTGAAGGCTGGTCTAGCGTTAATGGCAGGGTTTTTGTTTAAGGTGCTAGTGTTTTTCTAGGAGCAGTTGGTCCATTCTATTCTGTTCCTAGATCATCCACCCACTCATTACTATTTAATTTTTCCTTGCCAGAGACAGTGCAAAACATCAAATATATGGTAAACAAATATGAAATAATATTTGTATCCTCATATTTATTTCCTAAGATATAAAATTTAATACAACTCCTGTTCAGTCACTGTTAGCATTGCTTTTTTGCCTTGTCCGCACTGAGGATCTTTAGTAATGCTCCCACCATCGGTCTAGCATCAGTGTAGCTAGCACAGTGCTAGCAGTGTTGGGGGTACAAGTGTAGACTAACTGCAGGTGTTCTTACTCACTGCACAGTCTAATCTTGACCCTACCCTAACACCAGTGCTTCCATCTTGCTAGCACTAGTGGAGCTGCCATACCAAGAACTGAAAAATTCCTAAAACTTCTTAGTGTAGACATAACGTTAGAGGTGTTTCTAGAAGTACACTTCAGACAAGTTAGAAACTGCCACAGAAGCATGACAGCAGCACCTAATCATGCATCTAAAATACTAAAAAAACGACTTTAACAAAGAGCTGAATTTGAGACCCTATTAGAAATACTCATTCTATCTGCTGATTGTATTATTTAAATACTCTTCTGTGTGTTCATTAAATATAAAATTTATATAAATAAAA
The DNA here is from genome assembly GCF_016161935.1 of Mauremys reevesii. Lineage (NCBI taxonomy): Eukaryota > Metazoa > Chordata > Testudines > Geoemydidae > Mauremys > Mauremys reevesii. The sequence continues at coordinate 86,185,220 of NC_052624.1, forward strand.
TACGACTGTCAGTAGCATCCTTAATTTTAACTCGTTTCATTTGGCAAAAACTGAGAGGCAGTGTAGATCTTTCTTTACAAGCAGACTTTAACAATAGGGGCCTGATTCTCCATTCACTTGCACTAGGATAAATCAGGAGTACTTCCACTGAAAATCAGAATAAGTAAAAGGAGAAATCAGGGCCTATATTATTACCGCTGCACAAAAATATTTAGAGACTGTCCCATACTTATCTCATATCATTGAGAAACACATTTTCCTCAGTGATCTGTCACAACATTCAAGTGTTGGAGGAACCTAAAATACAAGGCCATACAAGCTATAAGCAATGATGAGATGGCAATACAACAAAAAAAAGTCTTACCATCAGCCCAAGCCTTTCTCTTATAGATGTCCTCTACTATATCAGAAATCTTCTTAATGTTCTCTTGAATTTTTTTTTGCACCACATTGGAATGTTCTTTAAATATCAAGTGTCTTGTGAGCCAGGTATTTTGTTCAATTGTGTCCACTAGATCTAACCCTTCACGTAATTTTGGATCCACATTTCTTTTGAAAAATTCAAAATAATTCTGGTAGGCAGTGTATTTATTTCTATGCTCATCCAGGTATATGTGCTTCACATAAGTCTCACTCGCCACAACAGTTTCACTTCTTTTCATGCTCTCCTTTTCTCCCTGATCAGTCTCTCTTGGTGTCACAGCTTCAGAAGTTTCTCTCTCAAAGTCTTCTGTCTGGTTAAAGTAGTTTTCAGGACCCTGGATAAATTTGACTCCACAAAGGTCACATTGCGTTCGGTCAGTATCTGCTTTTTTAAAGATTCCTGATACCAATTCTTTCATTTCCATCCCACTGGGATCTGCTTTTGAACACGAGTTCCTCTTCCATTTTATGCAATAATAGGCTAAAAGAAACAAACGCCACAATTTACGCTTAGCATGAGCTTTCTGCTGTTGTTTCTGCTGCTTTATGGATGCTATGGCTGTTAGGGGATCCTCTCTCTCTTCTACATAGAGATCCCTTTCAAGTTCTGTTTCTGGTTCCTCAAAATATTCCAAAGGATCCAAATATGACTCAAATCTGTCTAGGTTTACTTGCTCATAAAAGATGCCCCGTATACTTGCTCCTTTGGCATACATAGTGTCCCACTTCCAGTGGCAGTCCGCTAAGTACTCCTCATCTCGTTCAATCAGCAGCTCCTGCAGGCCTTCTGCTATTTTCCTCACATTTACGGCATCATTCACTCGTTCCACAATTTTAACCAATCTTTCTGGCACTTTGGATGGATAATCTTTTTTCATATTCATCAACTTTGCCTTGATTTCAGGAAAGTGTTCATATAAAAGGGATTTACATCTAGGACTAAGCACTTGATTTGCATTCACTAACATCACTAAGCATAGCACCATTGTACGCTCTGCTTCCCCTGACGTAATGCAATCGGTGTCCCCGAAAGCATCAAGAAGAACATTGAAATTACTGTTTTTAGCGCCGCACAAAACTTTTGCAACATAAAGGAGATGAAATTTGAACTCCTTCAGAGCCTCATTTGTGTCCTTTGGTTTGTACTCCTGTATAATGGAAAAGATGTCTCTAATCTCTTTCTTCTGGTCTTTTTTTCTGAACAAAAACTCCCAGTAATGAAAGAGAGCGATGTAACTTTTCGGAAGACACAGAGTAATGTTCTTGCAGAGGCGCATCAGAACGGCACAACAGAGAATATACTGGAATTCCAGCAACATCACTGTATTTCCTATGCTAGGAATCAGAGGTTCAATGCATTTCTTCACCAAGACATTCATAAAACGGAAAAACATCCACTTACAGTCTTCTGGGTTTCTGTAAACATAGAGCCGCTCTAGCGAATTTTCAAGAAGTCGAATGAAACACAAGTGTGTGTTTTCTGCATTTCCAGAATACTTATCAGGTATCAACATGCCATATCTGCCATCTATCCCTTTGGGTCTTCCTCCTCTGCCTCTATCCTCCTCTTCATATTTTTTAGCTTCTAATAACTTCAGTTCTTTGTTATAATCATCTTCCTCCTTAACAAGGAGCCTCTCAAATTCTTCGGGATAACTGGAAGACAAGATGAAAACTTGCATTGCCCTGAGCCACAAGTCAGTTGATTCTCTTCTATTTATGGCATTTTCACTTTTAAACTGAACTATGATGTACTCCTTCAGCACCATCCTACAGGGTTTAGAAAACTGACTGAGTCCCAAGATATCTTTGCATGCCTTTGGGTTTTCAGACACCACTCTCAGATGAAAATGTTTAGGGAAAACAAAATCTAATAGGGATTTGCATAATGCATACTTATCCGCAGTCAAAATTTCATCAATGTCATTAAATTCATGCAACAGCTCTTTTGGGAATACTCTCTTGGCCTGTAACAATAGTCCATTTATTGCTGCCAGATGTATTTTACACTGAAGTATAGATTTTGCCTCATGGCGCAACAAAGGTCTATGGAAATCTTTACAGGTTTTATCCTCACACTTCAAGCCAGCAATGAACTTCATGCAAATATCAGGGTAACTCTGCTCAAGTATACTGCATGTAATTGAACACAGCCTGCTTAAAAAGTGCTTATTCAGTGCAGACTTTACCTCTTCCATGCCTACAAAGAAGTGATCTTTAGCTTTCTTCTCTTTCAGACTAGGATTATCGGGCAAGAATTGGAGAATATGTCCAGCTTCATTTTGAGACACCTGGCAAACATTGCCATCTATTGGCAAAATCCCAAAATAATCAAAACATGACCTGACCATTTCTTTCTCAGCATTGGTGGTTGCTTTTTGGAGAGCTCTGACCAGATTTAGAAGGGCCTCTAAACCACAAGGTGCCAGAACAAAGATGTCCTGGCTTTTTGGTTCACAGTGGGTTAATTCAAAGAGCGCTTCCACCACACCAGCATAATGATTCAAAGGCGAGAATTTGTAGAAGGCCTCTTCGAGCTTTCTAAAATCTTTCTTTAGAACTCCCTGCAGAAAAGTTGCCTCAGCAATGCTGGATTTTTGATTTGTTTGCTTACAAAGCTCTAAGGCTTCTTCCAGGATGGTGTCTCTGTTTTCCAATTCTGAACAGCCAGTTACGCTAAAACGGATCGCAGCAAGCAGACATGATGCTCGAAATTCCTTTCTGGTAGTGAGCTTGGCTGCTTCCAACACAAACCCATGCTGTTTCATCAGCATAGCAGCCTCTTCCTCTCGACCCTCCCTCTTCAACAGGTCTGCTGCTTGGGCCAAGCATTTGCGTGATTTCAAGAATACAAGCTGGTCCTCGGTGTCAAGTCTGGAGAGGACTGCCATCATTTCCTTGGTTTTGTTTTCACGCAAGTATTTTGCAGCTGCTTCCAAATAAAACTGGTTTGCAGAGTATGAGAGTTTGGAAACTGGTTGTCTTTTCATCCTTAGTATCTCTTCATATCTGGAATAAAGATACATCAATGTCACGTTACTACCATACATGAATAAAACAGACACAATCTAGCATTTTTTTTTAAAAGATCACACAATCTCCAGCAAGGTAATAACTCTGTGCAACTCAGGTCTTCTCCCAACGCACTTCAAATTTGTGCATAATGATGAGAGGTCTCAGAGATATGAAAAATTATCCCAGTACTTTAAAAGATCTACAAATCATTTCATTACAATTTAAAGCTGTCTGAATTAAAACCACTAAAATTTCAATCAGGAATCAGATTAGAAGCTCAGAACATCAGTGGGTCTTGCTACAAACTGCTTTAAAATGATGATGAAAGCGAGATTAAAGTCATTAAAAACACAGCGGTATGAACTCCTATTAAGATACATGATACTTATGAATCTGCTACATGAACAGTCAGAATTTTGAGACTAAGACCCTCACATTATCAAATATCATTCTTCAGGGTCAAACTTGGTAAATCCAAACAAAAGCTTACAGCAATCACTGATCATTTTATGATTAACAGAATACATGTGCACCATAGTACTGTATATAATATAAATCCTTCTCCCATTGTTGCTTCTGAGTGGCAGATCAAGATACCTTTTTCAACATTAGTTCTGACATTCAGCTAACGGTTAATTACTGTTATATGATGTCAATAAATTAGTAAACTTGTTTCATAGCCAAACTTCAACCTTGCAATAGTCTTCTCGCCCACTCACCGAGGGCAAAGTAATGTTTTTTGACAGGTGAGTAAGTCATCATTAGCTTTTCATTATCATTTTTTTCATGGTAAGAGTGAAGGAGTAGATTTTGTGCCTGGGATGATAAATTTGCATAAATGATTTTGCAAGGTTGATTTAAAATAACACATTAGATGTTAAAAATAATTTTAAGACTTCCAATTTTGAATCAAACTATTTCTATACATTTGGTAAATGCTATTCTTTAAAAAAAAAAAACCCCAAAAACTTCCCAAGTACAGTGGTAATAAGTGTTATTTTCCAAATTGGGAAATGGTTTGATAGGATAACGTGATTTAGTCAATAGGTCAATAACGTGCGACCACTGGTAATTAGTACCAAGGGTCAATGTTGGGATATTGAAAGTCTTTTTCCTGAGTGTCTGGCTGGAGAGTCTTGCCCGCATGCTCGGGGTTCAGCTGATCGCCATATTTGGGGTCAGGAATGAATTTTCCTCCAGGGTAGATTGGCAGTGGCCCTGGAGGTTTTACGCCTTCCTCCGCAGCATGGGGCAGGTGTCACTTGCTGGAGGATTATCTGCTACTTGAAGTCTTTAAATCAGGATTTGGGGACTTCAACAGCTGAGTCAAGGGAGAGAATTATTTCAGGAGTGGGTGGGTCAGCTTTTGTGGCCTGCATCTTGCGGGAGGTCAGACTAGATGATCATAATGGTCCCTTCTGATCTTAAGTTCTATGATTCTATGATACATTATATACCATAAGATTTCATGCTATGTCATACAGAATATGAACATTAACTATGCTGTTTGAGGAACATACATACTTTACAGTGAAGTTTTAAATTGTTGAATTAAAACTGTGGAAGCTCCCTCACTGGAGGATTTCAAAAGGAGGCTGGATAGCAATCTATTTTGGATGATTTAGACACAACAAATTCTGCATATTGGTAGGGGGCTAAACTAGATGGCCCTTAAAGTCCCTTCTAACCCTATGGTTCTAGGTGGGGCAGGCAGCACTGCGTATTATTACGGTCCATCACTAGCACTTTTTAGATGGGATGTTTTTCTAGAAAAGATATGCTCTACTAACTATTTTGGAGGAATTCCATGGCCTGTGTTATACAGGAGATCAGACTAAGTAATCTCAATAGTACCTTCCGGCCTTGCTATCTATGTATCCATGAAGGTTGCTCAATACTTCCCATCGTAAGACTCTGTTTTCAGTTGCTCATAATTCTGCCAAACTTTAATCATTTGGGCCGAAACTTTTCACGCTGGGTATCTGATTCAGGTTGAATTTTATTTGAAAATTTCAGCCAAAAAGGTTCAATCATTTCCAAGAGCAAAGCAGGAGAAAAATAATATGTTTTGTCTATGTTAAAACATCCCGGAAAACTTTTTTTTTTTAAAAAAGGTCTAGTGTCCCCACCATCAGTATTCCCTCTAATTTTTTACATCCATGTGCAGAATGAATTTTGTTATGTGCTCCAATATGGAGGTGATGTGTGGCGGGGGTGGGGCCGAGGGGTTCGGAGTGTGGGAGGAGGCTCAGGGCTGGGGCAGAGAGTTAGGGTGTGGGGGCTCCAGCTGGGGTTGAAGGCTCTGAGGTGGGGCTGGGGATGGGTGCGGGTGGGGGTGAGGGCTCTGGGGTACAGGCTGCCGCGGGGCTGCAGCAGGGAGAGAGGACTCCCCCCAGTCCTCTTTCACCACAGCAACCTCGAGGCCAGGGCAGAGGCATCTCTCACAGGCCACAGCAGCTCCGGCAGGTCTGGGCTGGTGCCTCTCCCCAGCTGCAGCAGCTCTGGCTGGGCTGGGCTGGGGGAGGGGTGCCTCTCCCCAGGCATGGCAGCTCCAGCTGGGCGGGGTGCCCTTGATAGCCCACTGTGCAGCCATGCAGCTTAGAGGGAACTTAGCCATATTTTTAAGCAGTGACTTAAAATTTGGCAGGGATGAGACTTTTGCTGTCCCTGTGAAAATCTGTTAAATTTGGCCAAGATATGAACATGTCGTGAAAAGTTATAAACCAAGTTATGAAAAATTGCAGTTCACACATGCATAGACGATTTCTTCAAGTTTAGCTGCTAAATTCCCCAAAGATTCTGTCCATGTTGGGCATGCTCCTGCCCAGGGATGAGCAGGACTTTCCCTGCAATTGCAGCCCTCGGCTGTGTCAGGCTGGGACTGGGCACCTGAACTGACAGCAGATAACCCGTCTTCCCTGAGCTCTCAATAACTCCTGCTGGGTTCAGGCAACACAGAAGAGAAAACTGTCTTATCCAGATGCACAAGGAATAAGAGCAAGACCTGCTGAGGAGAGGGTGGTAGGGACAAGGACCCTGGTAAAGGGGAGAGACTGGTCTAGAGGTTGGGAGGTGAGGGGAGAATAATCATAGAAGATTAGGGTTGGAAGGGCGCTCAAGAGGTCATCTAGTCCAACCCCCTGCTCAAAGCAGGATCAATCCCCAGACAGATTTTTACCCCAGTTCCCTAAATGGCCTCCTCAAGGATTGAACTCACAACCCTGGGTTTAAGCAGGCCAATGCTCAAACCACTGAGCTATCCCGCCCCACCGTGAGTCATGATGTATGAGGTGGGGGGAGGGGCTGTGACAGGTTAGGCAAAGAGACTGGGACTGGGAAGAGAAATGGTAAAAAGGACTGGGAGCCAGCAGGTGTGTGTGGGGGGGGGAAAGAGACTGAAATCAAATAAGGAGCCCAGGGGGGAGTGAGGGAGAACACTGGGACTGGCTGAGGAAAGAGACTGGGATTGAGAACCAGTGGGGTGAGGAGAGGGGAAGGGAGTCAGATCTGTTGAGGAGCCAGGGAAAGAGGTGGGATCCTGAGATAAAAACAAGGAGATCACGGAGAGAATTTGGGAGTGGGAGCCAGTGGGGATGGGTAACTAGAGGCCAAGGTGGTGGAGAGAGACAGACTGGATGAAAAGGGAGAACTGGGACTGGATGGGCAAGGAGACTGGGAGTTGGGGGAGGCTGGTACTGGTAATATGAAGGGGTGAGACCAAAACTAGCTCAGCCAGGAGACAGAGACTGGGATGAGAAGCCTGAGTGGCGGCGACTGGGCATGGCTAAATGAGAAGAATGAGACTGGGACGACAGGCAGGGGTGGGGAAAAGAAAGAACTGTGACAAGGACAGGTTAGAGGAATAGGATGGAAAGGTCTGTGCCAAGTAGAGCACACTCCCCTCCAGAGCCTTCATGCATCTCACCATTCCTCTGCTATCTGCAAATACCTGTGAAACCCATCAGCAAAGTGCTCCATTTCTCTCTGTCATCCTCTATAAAGACAAATCTCCTGTTGCTATCAGTTACTCCATTAGCTCAACTGACAGAAGTCTGTGTGGTGGATCTAAAGCTTCTATGTGGTATCAATATGATGCCACACGATGGAATTTGTTTTTTCTGTTTGCTTTAAAAAAAAAACCTAGAAAACTGCACACAAAAACCTATGTCACAATAATGTCATCAATGTTGCAAAGTCAAGCACTAAAAGTTAGGAAAAGCAAGAATTAAGGTTGCCTGTGCAAGCTTAATTTGGTGCCTCCTTATGCATATGCAGTCTTTAACAACATGACTGTATACTATGTTTTCCACAAGATCCCTATGTCATTCAGTGCACAGTCCTGCTCTGGGAATGAATCAGGGTAGTATAGTGGAGGAGGCTGCTGTCTTCAGGACCCCTGATTCATATCGTGCAAATCTGGAATGCGTGTAGTGAATGATGCAAGAGACTACAGGAAGAGAAAGGATGATCCCACGGTTGAATGCTACCCTGGAGAATTGGATTTTTTCCCTGCCTCAGCTAAACTGTTTCTACATGATGCTAGCAAATCACTTAAACCAAACTTCAGAGGTGGTAGCTAGTTGTGTGCTCCTCATTTTCTGGGTGCCTGACTTGTGACCCTGGGGTCTGACTTGCAGAAGTGCTGAAGAGAACTCACAGCTGCAACTGAAGTCTTTGGGAGTTGAGCTTTGAACATATGAAGTGCTATAAAATGATAAATACTCTGAAAAATAAAGGTTCCAATCATCTCAGATTTGGAACTCAATATGAATGGGATGCTTTTGACCTTAAGCTCTGTGCCTCAGTTTCCCATCTGTAAAATGGGGAAATACCACTTCCTGATCTCACAGGAATGTTGTGAAGCTAAATTCCATAATATTTCTGAAGCATTCAGACACTTAAAGAGAGGAGTGGCATAAAAAAAATCCCATGAAGAAATTAATAATTCTGTCTTCAGAGCAGAGTTTGAATTGTGTGCAGCAAAAAAGACCTGAACATTGAGGAGAAAACAAAATATTGAATTTTCTCATTAAGACTATGTCTACACAGGGATAAAAAACCTGCAGCTGGCCTGATCAGCTGACTTGGGCTCACAGGGCTCGCTCTCGACGGGGCTGAAAATTTGCCGTGTAGACATTCAAGCTCAGGCTGCAGCTGAAATTCTGGGACCCTGCGAGGGTAGAGGTCTTTTATCCCTGTGTAAACATACCCTTTGTGAGCAATCATAGACACATATCCATAAGGATGCCAAATTAAGGGTAATGAATCTGTTATTATCTTGAATCTTTCTGTGATATCTACCTTAAGGATCTAGTTGAGGAGACCCGTCCAGACAGAGAACCGAAGATCTGACATGGCTGACATGAAATAAATCCTGGGAAAAAAATCAAGTTCTCTATCACAGTTCAAGCTTGCGGGAGTTCTCATAAACCAAATGAATTTGATCTTGGTGCAAAAGTAATGTCACCAACTAAAACCCTTGTCAAAATCTGTGGAGAACCTACTTTAATATGCTCAAGCAGCACAAGGAAGAAAAGAGATTTTTTTCTTCTGCAGCATCCTCTTTATGAACATACCTTTCCACTAAAATAGCTGCTTCCTCATACAGTTCCTCATGGCAACACATCTTAAGCGCAAGATCAAACTCCTGGATTCGTTCATAACATCTGGATGCATCTCGGTAGCACTGGCTTCTTTTATAGAAATACGCAGCATCTTTTATCTGCACCATAACAACTCTTATTAATATTGCAATCTTCTAAATATTTGAAGAATACCAACAGAAAAACTATATTTTTATCCATATAATGGAGCGAGAAATGGATGCAGCCAGTTCCTATGACCTTCTATTGATAACCATTCCCATCCAGATAATATTGTTAAAATAGATTTATGTTTGTAAAGATAAATGTATTAATCAAAAATAATCATTAGAATGGTGAATTGTTTTAAAAACTGAAACATTTTAAAGTTAAGAAATTGGAAATTAAGGTAAAAAATATATACTAGGATTGGATTTTCAAAAGTGCTCTGCATTGGCTGAACTCTGTGGTGCGCAACCTGCGGCCCATCAGGGTAATCTGATTACAGGCTGCGAGACATTTTGCTGATGTTGCCCGTCTGCAGGCACGGTCCCCCGCAGCTCCCAGTGGCCGCAGTTTGCTGTTCCCAGCCAATGGAAGCTGCGGGTGGCTGTACCTGCAGACGGTCAATGTCAGCAAAACATTTCACAGCCCGCAATCGGATTACCCTGATGGGCTGCAGGTTGACCACAACTGGCCTAACTGCCCCTACAGAAGTCAACGGGAATTTTATCACTGACTGCAATGGGAGCAAAGTTAGGCTAATGCTGAGTGTGTTTGAAAACTCTTATTTTGAACTAAAATGTTGTTTTGTTTTTTTTTAATTACTGAGATATCAGAGATGCAACCTGGGTTTTTTTGGGGGTGCATTATTCCATCACACAATTTCAGTTGTTTCTGCACTTTTTCAGCGAATGGATGATGATAGAGTTCACAGGCAATAGTTTAAACTGAAAAAATTATAGTAATTTGTATAACTCTACATTATTAACAGATTGTTATTCATGTTAGACCAGTTCAGGCACAAATTGTCTACTTGGCACATAAATTGCTGAAGCCAGCAACACCTGAATGGTTATATCAAGTAATAGTTTCAGTCTTAGTCAACTATCAAACAAAAATAATTTTTCTCCTTCCCCCGCCCACTTGACTGTATGGTGATAAAGGTTTCCAAGTTAGAAACACCAACAAAGCCAAAGCAAGAATGACAACTCTTTGGCGTTGTGGGGAATGGCAAAGAAACCTAATCTATTAATGCAAAGTCCCTGATATTGCCTCTTCCCTCCTCTTATTTCTGTTCTGTGATGTATGTTGCTTTTGGACATATGATCCACCTGAAAAAACACTGTATTTTATTTATGACTCTACCAGTATGCCGTGGAAGAACATTTATCTAATCTCACCAATACTAATATGAGATAACAAATATAAATTTTAAAGCATCCTGTCTAGGACCATGATGTTTAAAATCCCTAAATAGATCTAAAAATCCCATAAGAAGACAGACTCCATTAAACACTGGGTGGGGGAGGGGAAAGATGATTTTAGTACCTTGCCTAATTTTTCACATAGTGCTGCACAAAGCTGAAATTCTTTTGCGTAAATCAGACATTTCAGGGATAGCTTTGGTTCTCCACATTCCAAATAGGTCTTAGCCAGGTACATATAGTCCATCTGTTTTTCCCTATTTAAAACAAAAAACAAAAAAGATCACATATGCACAACCAATCCAATTTAACATTATTTTTTGCAAGTCTGGTATACCAGCAGTTCCAACAACAAGAACATGTTGTTCCCTGTATTTTCCAAGTAACACTACTAATAAATTCAGTTATATTTCAGCACTTACTTGGGGCTGCTTTTCTTTGATTGCACATTAAGTACAGCATCATGCGCTAAGGCCAGTTTTTCCTTCTCAATTGCTCCTCCTTTTTGGTAACATTTGGCTGCCACCTGAAATTAGATAAATGATATGCACATATGCATTCCTTCATGTGTCCCTAAAAACGTATCACACATTCATACAATTTTCTTGGTAAAACAACCTGTTTGCCTAAAAAATTGTTACATTTCATTTTATGGTGACATCAAAGGACACATTAACACCAGCAAAGCACCTGGAGGAAGGGGAAGGACAGCATTTGGGTACATTTTTAATATGAAGACAAGCGTCAAAATAAGTTCACACACAATTTTAACTTAGAATTGTTTACAATTAACCTGAAAGCAGGGAAAGCTGCATTTCGGGTGGATTGGCAACACAAACAATACACTCCTACTATATTAGACTCTAAAGGGTTAATTGATATGTCAGAGGGAACTAGCCCCATCAGCGGAAGTCAGTAAACCCTTCCTTGCATATTTCCCTGCATCATCGTGGGCCCTGGGCTAAACTCAGATGTTCAGTATTCACAACCATATAGTTAAAAAATATTCGACACATGCAGTAGTGGATTTTTCAAAACATACATGGGCAATATGCACTATCTGAGATTAGAAGCTGGTTCTCCAGCATTTAAACTATGCGCAAAGCAATTCACAGAAAGTTAGGGAGGTGTTGCCTAAAAAGCACTTATTCCAGTTAGATCACTATAGGATGAAAAATAGATTTGTTCAACGTAGAGCAAAATCACAGAACATGGACTATTTGTTTACAAACAAGGTTAATATAGCAGTACTGTCCTATGACAACAGGGGAGTTTGAGAGAGAGATCCCCTGCTGAAGGAGGAGTGAACACTAATTCTTGGCATGAGTGGGCAAACTTGTCTATCTGGTTTTTCTTTCAGTTTGCTTAAAATTTACAGTAGTGGTCTGTCGGTGACTGTGTGAGAGTGTGGGCCAGAGGCCTGCTAGCTGAGTGGTCACTAGCAAGGCTCTAGCCTTCTGTCCTTTGAGCCTTGATCATCCTTGTGATCACCATTCCCGTTTGTCAACGAGGGGGAAAGGCTGACTTAGGAGAGAAGGGCTTAAAAGCCAGATGCTAAGTGACCACGGGAAGCTAGCCAACAGAGGGCAGCAAACAGAAGAGTCTGAGAGGGAGCTTGTAGGAGGGAGAAAGAATCAAATGGCTCGGAAAGGCTGCATCGCCAATGCTTCTGGCTCCTCCACCTGCACCTGTGTAGAGGCAGAGAACCCAACCACGGATCTCTACCCAGGTCTTGGTATGGATTTGCAGAGACCTTGACCTGCATTTCCCCTCACAGAAAGCCAGGCTGGGAAGACCATCCAGTGTGAAAGGTGTCTACTGGTAGAATCTCCCAGGAAGCACATGGGAGAGCTACAGGAGGAGGTGGCTAGCTGAGGAGCATGTGTGCACAGGAGAAAGACCTCCAAGGTGAAGGAAGCAACTGGCTGGAGAAGACTGCAGTACTATCAGAAAAGGAGGAACCTGGCTGCTGGTTACTTCTGGCAGCAGGCAGTGCTCCGCCCCTGCTCCCAACCTACTGTCCATAGAGATTTAAAAAAATGGTACGCTGCCCTGACAACAAGGGATCCGGAATCTCCCCCCCGGCCATTGGGGGAGGAGGAGAAGCCATGTATTTCCAAGGCTGGGAGCATCATGACCACCACTCCCAAAAGGAAACAGAGGGTGGTGGTGGCTGGTGATTCCCTTCTAAGGAGGACGGAGGCATCAGACTACCTGTACCTGTCAATAATGGAGGGGACAGAGTGAGGGCAGCGGTTTCAGCAGATGTTACTGAGCATGCTCAGTCCATGTGAGCATGCTCACTACAAGCCAACTGGGGGGTGGGGTGGGGTGGGGAGGGAGAGTGACCCTGCATGCCCCTCCACGCATCACCTCTAGGAGGCATCCACCTGTTGGCCTGACCTGGCATCCTGGGAGGTGTACTGTCCATAGAGTGCCTCAGCTGGAGATGCTTCCCAAAATGGGGAAGAAGATTATAAAAAGTAAAAGGTAATCAACCTAAGGCACCCCACCTCCTCACTCTCTCTCTGTCCATCAATTCGCTGCATTAGAGGGAACAAAGGAAGCAGACATTCAACAGAAGAAGTTTGGCTAGTGAGACTGTTGACAGAATGTGGTGAGAAAAAACAAACTACGTTAAATTCAGTGTAAAGTTAGGCATTAGTTCCGTTTTATCTTCATTTTTCTTGTAACTATTTCTAACTTTTATGTCTCAATACTTGTAGTCACTTAAAATCCCTCTCTTTGTAGTTAATAATCCTGTTTTGTTGTTTTATCTAATTCAGTTTGTTTGAATTGAAGTGTTTGGGAAACTCCATTTGGCGTAACAAGGTTTGGTGCATATCATTTCTATTAATTAAATGATGGACTTTATGTACGCTTGTATTGCCCAGGAGAGGGCTGGGCATTACAGGAAATACCTTTCTGAGAGGAAATCTGTGACTAGGAGTGTGTTGGGGTCACCCTGCAGTATAATTGAGGCTGATAAGAACTTAGGTGTGACTGGCAGGCTGCAGGTGCACACAGTCATAGCTGGGAGTGATTTGCATGCAGGAGGCTGTTTTGGAGCAGTCCAAACTGGAAGCCACAGCAGCAAAGCAGTGTAAAGAGCACCCGAGGTTAAAGGGCAGCGGTGACAGCTACTCACTAGTCTGGACTCTACTCTGGGTATGTCACAGTGATATAGCTCAACTTTTGTAAGGCTTTTGATACAGTCTTGCATGACCTTCTCAAACAACCTAGAAAAACATGGCCTAGATGAACCTACTAAAAAGTGGGTGCACAACTGGTTGGAAAAGTGTACTCAGAACGTAGTTATCAGTGGTTCACAACCGAGCTGGAAGGGTGTATTTAGTGGGGTCCCACAGGAATCTGTCCTGGGGTCAGTTCTATTCAATATGTTCATAAATGATTTGGATAACGGCATAGAGAGTTCACTTATGAGGATGATACCAAGCTAGGAGGGGTAGCAAGTGCTTTGGAGGATAGGATTAGAATTCAAAATGATCTTGACAACCTGGAGAAATGGCCTGAAATAAATAGGATGAAATTCAATAAAGATAAATGCAAAGTACTACACTTAGGAAGGAATAATCAATTGCACAAATACCAAATGGGAATACTGCAGAATAGGACCTGGAGGGTTACAGTGGACCACAAACCAAATGAGTCAACAATGTAATACTGCTGCAAAAAAGTAAACATCATTGGGGGATGTATTAGCAGGAGTGTTGTGAGCAAGACAGGAGAAGTAATTCTTCCACTCTACTCAGCACTGATAAGTAAGGCTTTGATTCTCATGGGTATTTTTAGTAAAAACCACAGACAGGTCATAGGCAATAAACAAAAATTCATGGAAGCCCACTACCTGTCCATGACTTTTACTAAAAATACCCAGGGGCTAGGGGAGACACACATTGCCAGGGCCAGGACTTGCAGCTGCTCCAGCCCCACCGCTGCTCCTGAAGGGGCTGACTATTGCTACTCCAGACCCAGGGGGCTGACCCAACCCCAGCTGCTGCTCCCGCCCTGGGAACATGACTGGCAGCCCCCAGGCTGGCTTCCAGTCAGCTATTCTGCGGCCCCTGGGCTGGCGGCTGGTCAGCTGTTTTTACAGCCACTGCTCCAGTAGCCCCTGGGCTGAGAGCTGCTCCAGCCCTGTCCCAGATGTAGTCATGGAGGTCCCAGAAAGTCAGGGAATCTGTGACTTCCGTGATAGAATTGTAGCCTTACTGATAAGGCCTCAACTAGAGTTACTGTGTCCAGTTCTGGGCACCACTTCAAGAAGGATATGGAAAAAGTCCAGAGGAGAGCAACAAAAATTATAAAAAATAAAAAATATTAAAAAAAAAAAAAAAAAAGCCCTGTTTGTTTAGTCTGGAGAAAGAAAACTGGGGAGACATGATAAAGGTCTAAGTTCATAAAAGTCTGTTATAAAGAGGAGGGTGACAAATTGTTATCCTTAACCACTAAGGACAGAACAAGAAGCAATGGGCTTAAATTGCAGCAAGGATGATAGGAAGTTTTTCCTAATATCTAACCTAACCGTAAGGGCAGTTGAGCACTGGAATAAATTAACTAGGGAGGCTGTGGAATCTCCGTCATTGGAGGTGTTTAAGAACAGGTTAGACAGACAAACACCTGTCCGGCATGGTCTAGAGATAATACCTAGTCCTGACTCAGTGCCGGCAACTGGACTAGATGACCTATTGAGTCCCTTCCAGGCCTGCATTTCTACGATTCTATCATACTGTAGCATCAGAGCGACAGAGAAAAAACATGCTTTGCCAGCACTTTAGTGAGTTTTACTTTATAGTCACTCGGCAATAGCATGTCTGTCTTATTCCACCAATACTTTTTTTTGTTTGGCATGTTCCATTTTGAGATGCAACATCACTTATAGCACAAAGCAAACCACTTTTGGCATTCAAAAATCCTTTAAGTGATTTTTTTTATAACAACAATAAGCAGAGAACAGGCTTATAAAGAAAGAAGTATAACAGCTAAAATCGCATGGGTACATGCTTGTAGTGTTTTGTTATAGGTTACAAAACTACATATTACTGATCCAAATACTCCTCAAATATGCACTATACTAAAACATGCATTTCTCTTTTTTTTCCCAGTAGTTTACTGTAGATTAAAAAAAAATTCATTGCCCAAAGATTCATGAGAGAGACACGTTAAGAGTGGGGCCAGAAATGAAGGGAGTATGGTGTATTAAAAAAAATTGTTTCATGTTCAAAAGTTGAATTAGATTTCTGTTTTTCTTGCGAGAGGGAAAGGCAGAGTTGAAGACATTTTCTGTTAGTTAATCCTAGTTACTATTTGGATAAGCCCTACACATCACGGTAGGAGCTCCAAGGATCTCTGTAATGCGGTTGGCACCCCATGTCTCCCGGGTGCCTCCTTTCTGGTAGGGTGTGAGCCTGCTTTTCTCTCTGTTCTGACAATAGGGGGGCATTCACTTCTTGTAGGTGCCCCTCCCTTCCCCCCCAGCCAATGGTTGTTCAGCGAGTCTTCAGTGACTCCACCCTCTGGCTGAGTGTCTCACACTCTCCCAACATCCAGGATATACAGTCTAGTTCTTTCTCATGGCCCTGGTATGGAGCCATAGCACCAAAGCTTCCTTCCCGGAGGCACTGCCTTCTTTAGCAGTCCAATAGGGGCCCACCTCAGTACCTTCAGTTGGCATCCTTTTTGGCAGCCCTCCCTGGGCTCTGTCTTCAACCAGACCCAGCAGGGCCCATCACGGGTACCCTCACCTGGTCTGGCTAGGTCCTGAGCTCAGCCTTCCCTGCAGTGAGCTGTCCACAGTCCTGCTGCTCTTTCAGCTGGCCAGGCACCCAGTCTTTGGCAGCCTTCTCTGAACTCAACCCTTCCTGCAGTGAGCTGTCCACGGTCCTGTTGCTTTTCTATCTAGCCAGGCACCGGTTCCCCCTCTTCAAGCTCCAGGCAGCAACTGACTGCTCTGCATGTGCTGCTTCCTTTTATATGGCTCTTCTGGCCCATGATTGGTCACTCCAGCAAATCCTCGAATTGGCTGCTCCCCTTCAGCCACTCTAGGCTGCCTGGAGGACTTCTCTGCTCTTTTCTGGGGCAGGGTGAGGCAGGGCTGTGAGGCCTCCAGCAGGGGACCTCCAGACCTACTCCACCCCCATCACAATCTCCCACATTTTCCTTTGCTTTAAGTTAATCCCCTTTCTTACAGTCAACCATTGTAGCCAGAGATATGGAAGGATCTTCTGCTAACTTCCTCACTGGTCTAAGGAATCAGTATTGGATATAGATAATCCCATTCCTTCCAGAACACTCAGTCTATCAGATTAGGAAGCTTTTTTGGGGGGAGGGAGCTGTATAGCAGGAGTACTGAACACACAGTTTGTGCTTCCACAGAATTTTTTTTTTTTAAAACAAGAGCTCTATATGCTGCTGTCTTCAGGAAATGTAATGTACCATTCTGATACCCACCACAGAAACTTAGCCTTATAGTTATTTACTTGAGAAATAGTCAGAACATTTCCACACTATCAACTGACCAGACAGACCCAATTTGGACGATATTAGCTAACAATCTAGCAAATAATAGACTTTAAAAGTCAAGAGTTCTAACAGGCCTTTTTAATAATACAGTGCACACTTTAAAATGATGGTTTCATTTTTTATTATTCAATATTTTATATGGACTTTTGTATTGCAGCAAAATCCTTTGGTTCTCAGATATTACTGCTAGAAAGAGATTAATTAGATACAGACATAAACCACACTGTGACCTTAAAAGGCTCTGGGCTCATCACCCAGATCATTATGTTTCCAAGAAATTGAGTGTCTTGCCTACAACACTGTTTACTGAAATAAAATTTTAAATGGTTCAAAGTCACAACTTCCAACTGACTCATTTTTGTTACTGTAAAACAGCCAAACGATTCTAAAGTGACTTTTACGGGTACAAAGAGAACAGGGTCTCAAAACTGAGATAACATAACTTATCTCAGACAAACATATGACTTTACCTTCCAACACTGATGCTTAGCATAGTATTCTCCTTGTGCAATCCATTCTTCTGGGGTTGAAGTTTTAACAAACATGCTATCATCAAAATCTAGGTAGTGGAGAAGAGGGAAGAGTTATTCTATGTTAGTGGTATGGTGTAAGAGAAGACACTTAATATATGTTAAAACTAAGGATTATCATCATTTTACAGTTTTCCATGATTTACGCTTAAATCAGCTGATCACACCAAGGAGTAAATTAGATTTTTCCTATTTTTTTTACTTACATTTAAACAATTCAAGTTTTATTTTAAACAGCCTCTAGAAATTTTAGTTACTATGCAGGTAACAAAGATTAGAGTCACCTTACTGTCCCTTAACAATAAATAGGTTGTTTCATTTGCTAACAAGTAGTTTGATTTAACTGAGAGTTTTTCATAATCAATACTCAGTGTTTATGGGTTGGTTGCATACCTTCCTCACTTGTACAGGAAAGATAATAAACACTGCAGATATTTTAGAGCTAAGTTAAAGCAAGCAAAACTCTCGCTAAAGTCAAATGGAATTTGCTTGAGCAAGGAGCAAGTAAAAAGTATAGTATTTTACTCTTAAATGTACATTAGAGGCAAGCAAAAACACACACACACACCCCATTCATCATATTATGATAATTCAAAAGCTGGAAATATTGGCTAAGAACACGGGAATTTTAACTGGTTTAATACAAACAACAAACATTTAGTGGATTATCTTGTTTTCAGAGTTTTATAGGAAGTTTTGATGTAGCTTTTACCTTTGTTTTCATCTATTTTGACAACTTGAACAAATTCCCTTTTGATGAAATATTTAAAAGCCGGAGCCCGCTTGTCACTGTTTTCATCAAAGATCCAAAGATTGACTCTGGCTCTTGTAATGGCAGTATACAGCTGCTTCAGCTCTCCATTGAGCATCTAGGATACATTGATTAAAAAAGACAAATGACATGATATGTGCAGGAAATTATATGAGTGCATAGTAAAAGGAATGCTATGAGTACATACTTTACTTTAAATAGTTAATTCTGTATCTTAAAATAAGCCACATTAAATATTAAGGGCCTGATTTTGAATTATGCCTGCAAAAATGCATGTGCAATTTTGCATCTAATTTGTGTGCAATTACTTGTACTGCAAGTTAGAAAGTTCCATACACAAAGAGACAGTTTTGTGTCTAAAAAACATTTACAGATGAAGTCATTTATTTTTGCACACAATTATGGACACTTCAAGTACAAATTAAACAAATAATAACAATTAATAATAGGAGATATACCTATCTCCTAGAACTGGTAGGGAACTTGAAAGGTCATTGAGTCCAGCCCCCTGCCTTTACTAGCTGGACCAAGTACTGATTTTTGCCCCAGATCCCTAAGTGGCTCCTTCAAGAATTGAACTCACAACCCTGAATTTAGCAAGCCAATGCTCAAACCACTGAGCTATCCCTCCCCCCAAATTTCTCTCACAATTTTGAAAAATCTGGTATTAAGAGTCTGGTTCACTACTGCATCCCTCATGTAACTTCATTGCTTTTAATAGATACAACAGTATAACACTAGAATAACAAAGAGGTCAATTAGTCCCTAACTCTTAATTTGTTTTTGAACCATAACTACTACAACTAAGAGTTAACTATATAAGATCTTTGCCTTCCCACCTGCTATATGCCCAAAAACATACAAACTTCTAAATCGCCCAAGAAAATCACATGTTCAGTAAAAGCCAGAAAAAAGAAAATGGATGGATCTGGAATTAATTAATTACAATATGTAATATTACTATATTACTGGAAGAACTGTTATAGATGAAAATGGCAAACAAGATTTATTAGGAGTCTTTCTTGAACTTTGAGATTTTTCTTAGTTTGTTGTGTGCTTGCTATCTCCAAACAATGTGTTATAAAAAACCCATAGTGTATCACCTTGTACATTTCTGGATTAAGCACCAGAGATCTGCTTTGAGTAGCAATATTTTTCTCTAAAGGTGTTTCGATCACCAGCTTGCTTTCTCCTAGCGAATCAGAGGAAGGGGTAAAAGAAGAAATGATCTTCCACTCTTTGTAAGCCTACAATTTGAGAAACATACAAAGATTTCAGGTTAGCTGAATCTACTGCATACCCATGCCTACGTATACGTACACATATGTAATATATATTTTAAAAACACATGCACACATCCAAGATTTTGAATGCAGCAATCTACCTATATCCTAAAAGTTGTGGATTGGGGCCTTAATTTGTAGAAATACCATACATAATTCTCAACTAAAATCTTTACTAAATATCTTTTCTGCTGCTTTTAAATTATTGCATCTTTTCTTTATTAAATGAAACACTGTTTCAATAATGTCAAATTTGTGGTACAAACCTGAAAAAGTCAAGAAAACCAAAGTTAAGCTTGATATATATGAAAAAAAGCTAGGTATTATTGACTCTCTTGCTAATTGTAATTTAAGTCAAAAACATTTTATGTTCCCTGAGTGCAAAAACCAAACTTCTAAGTTTCTTTTATATTCATACCTCAAAACATGATGCTTACATGGCAAAGTCAGTTAACAAAATAGTTTTTTACTCTGGAGACCTGTATCCAAATTCTGCCTCATTAAAGAGGACTCATCCTAACTTTTGACTAGACTTCTGTGAACTGTGCAAAACCATCATACAGATGGCTCTCTCTTTAAGAGAAACCAGAGATTTGACTTATGGATGCTAAAGATTATGGGGCAGATTCTCCTCTCACTTATGCTGTTTTAACTGTTGAAGTCAATGGCATTACTCCTGATTCACAACCAGGGCCGGCTCCAGGATTTTTGCCACCCCAAGCAGCGGGAAAAGAAAAAAAAAAAGCCACGATCGCGATCGGCGGCAGCTCCACCGCGCCGCTTTCTTCTTCAGCGGCAATTCGGCGGCATGTCCTTCCCTCCGAGAGGGACCAAGGGACCCGCCGCCGAATTGTTCGACGAAGAGCCCAACGTGCCGCCCCTTCCCCTTGGCTGCCCCACGCACCTGCTTGCTAAGCTGGTGCCTGGAGCCGGCCCTGTTCGCAACAGTGGAAAAATGACAGGAGGATCACTCTTCGGGACTGATGTATGTATATGAGCAGAGCTATGTTAAAAAGCTCAAGAAGTCCACAGTATACCTAGCTTTAGCCCAATGGCTCTTAACCTTTTCCAGACTACTGTATCCCTTTCCGTACCCCAAGCTACATCTCACTTAAAAAGTGCTCGCTTAAAAATCAGACAAATGCAACACAAAAGTGTCACAGCACACTATTACTGACAAATTGTCTATTTTCTCATTTTTACCATACAACTATAAAATAAATAAATTTGGATACAAATATTTTATTTACATTTCAGTGTATAGTCTATAAAGAAGTATAAACAAGGCATTGTCTGTACGAAATTTTCATTTGTACTGACTTGGCTAGTGCTTTTTATGTAGCCTATTGTAAAACTAGGCAAATCTTTAGATGAGTTGATGTACCCCCTGGAAGACCTCTTTGTACCCCCCAGGGTACGTGTACTCCTGGTTGAGAGCCACTGCTCTAGCCTATACTGCTGGTCCGTCACTTCCCTGAACCCAGCTCATATCACAGAAAACTTTTTAAATGAGAAAAATAAATACCAGAAATAAGCCAGTGCAACAGAAGATGCAGCAACCTATGTAGGGATGAGCGAGCAGCAGCTCAATTTGCTTTCCAATGAGCCCTGAGTCCTATTCTGTAGTAGAACTCACTGTCTCTAGAGAGAACTGTATATATTTCCTCAGCTAGGACAGTTAGACCAACTTTAGACCAACAGGAAGAAGTGCAATTAATTAAATACCTCAGAATCTGTGAAAAAGTTGTAAAGGAGGACGTCATCAAATTCTAAGCCCTTTGCTTCATAAATTGTTAGCACAAGTGCTAAACTAAGTTCCTCTGGAATCTTATCCTTCACCATTTCATTCGCTACCAATATCACCTGTCAAAACATAAAATGCATTAGTAACACATGAATTAAAAAGACAACATATTTCATTTAGAGGGTGGAAAACGAGCAATTAGTTATGGCAATGCCAAGTTATCTAAGAAGTAGACTACAGTAGGTATCAATGTAGTATTAAAACTATGTTAACTCCATGGATACTTCAGCACATTCCAGAAAAGGGGTTGCTAAGCTGCTTTCTGGCTGCCAGAACAGTGACACACTACCTCTTATTCTGAGATAGATGGAGAAATAGTGGAAGAGAAAAATCTGAATGAAAAGTGGAGCAGGACTGAGCAGAAATTACAATGAGAGAAAGTCAAATATACCTGTTTTTAAAAAGGTTCTGAGGCAGAAATGAGAAAGCTAAGTCCTGAATTTGTAAGTTATAATTTATCAGGAAGCAATATGGACACCAAAAGAATGTTGCAAGCAATCAGGGAATTGGTCCTTAAGAAAAGTGGATTGTGCTATTACATTTGGCTACAAACCAAAAAAAAAAATCTATATAAAACATCATAAACAAAAAGTAAAGCCAACCTGATGTGCTCCAAATTCAATTGGCTGTGTTTTTCTTTTGTTGCCTCTCAGTAAAATTGCCAGGTCACTAACACTGCAAGACTCTAAGACAGTAGGTTTAGGTCCGTCAAAGAGGCCAGAATCCCTAGGAAGACGATCAAAAGATTCTGGGAAATAGTACTGGAGTAAATCAACCACCCCAGAGGCCAGATGTAGAATTCCTGTGATGATCAAAAATACATATTACAAACGTAATATATACCTCACATAAACATAACTATAATGAAAATGAACCTTGTTCAGATTGCACAGCATCTGGAAATGCCGGATTAAGACTGTGACTAGGAGGAGACAGCAGCTGTAGGATACACTTTAAGCATCTCTGATTTGCAGGGCCACCACAAATCAGAACATAGGCTACGAGACTAAGCAAAGGTTAGAAACGTGGGGGGGGGGGACCCCATCAAGAGCAGAAGTAGACCACTTGTCCTCAAAATTGTGAATTTTGAGGACGGTATGGAAGCAGCAATTTAAGACAAAAACATTTTAAAAAAACCCATCCTAAATGGGTCAAATACCCCGAACAGAACATTCAGTGAGGGAAAGACTTTCAAGAATGACTGATGATTTTAGGAGGCTCCATTTTTGGGTGCCCAACTCAGGATACCTTAAAGGGATCAGATTTTCCAAAAGCGCTGAGCACCTGCTGTCTGAAAATCAGTTCCCTTTAAAAGTATCTCATGTTGAGCACCCAAATATTGAGACATTCACAATCACTACTGCCTTTTGAAGATCTTGTCCCCAAAACATAATATGGTAATTTCTTTACCTGAATGAGATCTGTAGTTTTGATATAGCTGATATATCCTTTTAGGTTTTCTAACAACACATTGTTTCTTGTCAACTGAGTTCTTGCTGGCGTAGTGGAATAGTGACCTCAGATCACTAAAACGAAAAGCAACTCCCTTCATTATGCTTTGTGCAGTGTCACCAGTAAGGAACATTGCATTAGGGTCATTGATGCACTTCATTAGCAGTGCAAGCTCAGCTTGAGTGAAGTCTTGAATCTCATCACCATAAAGCTCATGGATGGACCATGGTAGCTCCTCAAGCTTAGAGAGTCTTTGAGATAAATTGTATAGGACATCTTCCTCATCAAAGTAACCTCTTTGTGACCTTATCTGCTGATAAAGACAAAAGAGACGATAGATTTCACTCCGGTCTTCCTTGAAGTTTGGTGATCTCTTCCGCCCTAGTTTTTTGTACTCTTCTTCTGTAAGTTTACCCTGAGGACAACTTAGTGCTTCAAAAGACCCTTTCAAAAAAGATTTTATTTCTTTCCAAACCAATGCAGGGTTATAGGAGTTTTTGCCTTTCATCATTTTTGGCCACATTTCATTAGCAAACACATCATAAGTCACAAAAACTCGAGGGTCATTTTCTCTTGAGTGAGCTTCTGCAGCCTTTTCATCCTCACCATATTCTACTTCAGCATTACCTTCTTCCTCCTCATCTTGCCAATTTGGAATGACCAAATCTTCTTGAGTGGACCAACCAACAATGGTTCTTTTAAGACTTCCATCTTCATTCCTAAGAAAAAATGGATCAGGCATGGATGCATCGAGTAATAGTAACAACTGTTTTGAGGTGACATACAATGGGAAATTTTCATCTTTAACTTCTTGTAGCTTGTAAACATTTGGCTCAAGTGGCTGGAAATGACTTGTTGACTTAGAAGACTTACTAAGCTCAATAAAATTCCTCTGAACCTCTTGGCACAGAACGTGATTTTTAGTAACAAAGATCTGATGCAAGTGTTCCAATTTGTCGGATTCTACTGCGCTATGCTCTTCCTCCTCTTCACAGTCACCTGATAAATTCAATTCAGCGTCATCTGCACTTGAATATTGTTCACCATCATCTTGTTCATCATCTATGCTTTCCAACTCAATTGACTCACTAGAGTCATTGCTGCCTTGCTTTTCATCCTCCTCCTCCTCCTCCCCTGTGCTTTCTTTTTCAGATTCAATTTCAAACTTTCTTCTCTGCCACATTTGTCTAACCAGCAAAGGGGCTTCTGCCAACTGTGCTTTCTCCCAGTAAGAATGGAATTTCTTCCATAGTCTATATAAGCAACAAGTAGTCTTTCCTGTTCCACTCCGTCCAATTAAGATTATTGGCTCCATGGGCTTGGGACTGAGGTCAATCACTGCATACTCTAACTCACCAACTCTGAAGGGGTATTCAACAGTAGAATTCATATCATTTATGATGTTAAGTGCCATGTTAGTACTGAAGCTGTGAAATTTCATTATATTATATTCCGTTTCCACTGCGCTGGCTGGAGGGAAGTATTCAGGTATGATGTGTTCTTTTGTTTTTTCTGCCTCTGTGTCTTCAACATAACAACGAGGAATGCGCTTTTGCATTTTCAAGTTAGAAGACTGCTTGATTTTA